>NC_136266.1:55010237-55165237 GCF_964187855.1 Myxine glutinosa | reverse complement strand
TTGTCCCTGTAATCTAAACCTTCCGCAATTGTAATAACAACCTTTGAGAACCGTATCCCTGGTGTCGTATTGTGTGATTGTAATCCAGCCGGGTGTCTTCTTTTTCTTATTGAGCCAGCATAGCGCGATTAGTCAACCCCGGGTGCAATCGGGGTAACTTGTACGGATACGGCGGCCATCCCGCTCGGCCCACCATACCATCAAAGTCGTATCTGTAACAATTGGTGTCGAGGAGTGGAATTCGAACCCGGGACTAAATTAGTTAGGCCCAAATTTTGGGAGGGAAAATCGATTCGGAGCGCGTTTCCCGCGCGAAATTATAACGGCGAAATTTCAATTTGTTTTACGAAAATAAAAAAAATAAAAACCGAGTTTTGCAAGTCGCGCTATGGCGGATCAAGACGGCTGGGGTCCGGTAGGGGAGAGTGAAGCAGGGTCGGTCCAGGACCAAATTGAGGGACATGAGGAGAGCGAAGCAGTGAGGGCGGCAGGTTCGCAAAATAGCGCCGTCACGCACGAAGTAGCGGGCGCGCAAAATGGCGCGCTCGCTCACGTGGTTGAAGGGTCCCAAAATAGCGGCGCCGCGGAGGGCGAGCCTGCGGTGGCGGCTGGGGACGCTGGGCAAACCGGGTTTGACCTCAGATTATTCTTGACCCAACTGAATGCAAAAATGGATAGGATGGAGGGCCAAATGAGGGTTGATAGTGGGCGATTAGAGGGCCAAATGGGGGTAATGAGGGACGAAGCGAGGGCTCGGAGTGAGCAATTGGGGGTAATGAGGGACGAAGCGAGGGCTCAGAGTGAGCAAATGGGGGTAATGAGGGACGAAGCGAGGGGTACCAGTGAGGGATTAGACAATAATTTTAAGGGATTAGACAATAATTTTAAGGGATTAGACATGAAATTTGGGAAATTAGACGATAGATTAGGGGAAATACAGGAGGGGTTAACGGGGGTAGAAAACAGAATGGCCGCTCAAGAGAATCAAATGGAAGGGATGCAAAAAGGGTTAGAGGGGTTAGAAAACAGTATGGAAGGCAAATTGAGGGACATGAGGGACCAAGCGGAAAGGGAAGTTAAACAAATGGAGCAGCAGATAGAGGGGGTCAGAATGGGGGTAGAAACCAAACTGGATGCTCACAGGGAGGAAATGGAGCAGATGAGGGTGGCATCTGGGCAGGAGATGCAAGTGATGGGAGAGGAGATCAGAAGAGGAGTGAGTGAGGAGGTCGGAGGAGTGCGCGAGGAGGTGAGGCACTGTAAGGAGCGCATGGAGAAAGAGGTGAGAAAGGGGACTGTAAAATTGCAAGGTGGTATAGAGGAGTTGACGCTGGGAGTAGAACAACTGACAGTGGGACAAAAGGAGTTGGGGGACCAGGTAAAGAAGAACACAGCGGTAATAGAGGGTTTAAAATCGACACAGAAGGAGATGAAAAAGGACGTAGGGGTAATTAAAAAAGAGTGCCAGACGGTACATGAGGACCTGACGAGGAAAATGGACAAGGTGGTAGAGGTAATGGAGGTTAAAGAGCGGGAGGTGCGGGAGCACATAGAAAAAAATAAAGTGGAGTTAGAGGAAGAACTTAAAGGGGCGCACGAAGAGATGAAGGAGATGAAGCAAAAATTAGAAGAAGTGGAAGAAGGGGTGAGCGAAATTAAGAAGCGACGGAGAGAGGATAAGAAAGAGATAAAGGAGGAAGTAAAAGAATTGGTCCAAAGTCTGTGTTCGGATCGTGATGATGTGCTCATTAACCGGATGAGGGATTCGCAGGTGATGGAGGAGAAGCGAAGAGGAAGAGGACCCGGTGTAAGTGGTGACCAATATGGTCGTGCGTATGATGCGCCGGGGGATTTAAGAAGCTTGGGGGTCGAGATAGACCCGGGTGTTCGTGAGAGGCCGTTGGTGAAGTGTGCGACAGGTCTGGTGTGCGAAAGAGGAGGTGTGCGAGAAAGTCCGACTCTGGGGTGTGTGAGGAAAAAGTGCGTGCCAAGGAGTGAGGGTGCTGGCGAGAGTGAGTCGGTCGTAGCGCGTGTGCGAGGGGGCACATGGAAGCGCGGTGTGGTGAGTGTTACAGAGGATGTAACGGGAGAGTGTGCGCGAGGAAGGTGTGTGACGGACAGGTGCATGGGGAAAGAGTGCGCTGTCAGAAGTAAGGAAGAGTGTCCACCTGTGGTGAGTGTTACAGAGGGTGTAACGGGAGAGTGTGCGCGAGAAAGGTGTGTGACGGACAGGTGCATGAGGAAAGAGTGTGCTGTCAAGAGTAAGGGTGAGTGCGCTGTCAGGAATGGAGGTGAAAGTAGTGAGAGTGACATGGAGCGTGAGTTAGTTGTGACAGGTGAGCGAGGATGTACACCTGGGATGGAAGGATGCACACCTGGAATGGTAGAGCGTGAGTGGGAATGCACGCTGGAGTTGGTGGTGAGGCACGTGGTTGGGTGTGCGAATGAGAGCACACCTGTGATTGTCACAGAGGAGGTGACCGAGGAGGGGGCGCGAAGAGGTGTATTGGTGAGGTGTGCTACCAACGAGTGTGTGCCAAAGTGTTCGGTGGTCAGGTGTGTGACCAAGTCGATGGGCGGAGTGAGTGTACCGGGGTGTGTAAGGAAAGGTACGAGGAGAATGGGAACGGCTGCATGTATGAGCACGAAAGGGGTAGCGTATGCATGTAAGCCTGCAGGTGAGGCGTCGACGATAACCGGGTTAAAGGTTAGGTCGACTTTTAGCCGAAGCGGGCCCTCGGTGCGTGCCGGGCCTCGCTTTGAACGGCCGCGTCCAGGCTCCACTAGGTGGAGCGGGCAGCTGGATAGGAAGGGTCGTTATGGCGACCACGTTTTGTTGAGACGTGCCGGCAGGTCGAGATCGGGACATTGGATGGCTCCACGCCGAGGTGGTGCGTGGGATCTCGGCCCGGGTAAGCCCCCGTCCCTGCCCCGAATGCCGGACGCATCCAGCCGCTGGCACAAGACAACTAGCATCCATTGCTTGGCTTTACGAAGCCGGGCTTTGGACAGGGATTGGCGCACCGAGAGGTATTAGTGAGTCGACTGGGTGATGAGGTTAGTGTTTTGGCCCCGAAATTAGAAAAAGGCGAAATTTGATGATTGGCAGAGGATTGGCAGAGTGATGATTGGTAATGGTACAGTGATTGGCAGATGATTGGCAAATTTTTAATTTGTTGAAATTTGATGTGCAAAATTGGTAGTGAGAGACCCCCGATGTGGTGGGATGGCAAATCCACCATCCCTCACAGGTGGGGGGCAAAGGAGCAATAGCTTATGGGGTGTATGGCAGTGAAAACTAGCCCGGGTGGGTTAGGTTATATTGATAGGGATCTAGAGAAGATGACATTAGGTAACGTTAAGTTTAGTTAGTGACTGATACCTGTAGTGGGGACGCAGGTAGATTAGTGTGGATGATAATGACGTGGGAGCGCAATAGTTTAAAGGGACGACTGGGAAGCGCAAGTTTCAGAAGGGAGTAGTTAGCTGAGATGATGCCGTGTTTGTGAGAATTGAACAGGTGTGATTGCACAGGTGTGCAACTGGACAGGTGTGTGGAGCAGTGTATGAGTAGTGAGTGTGTGGATCAGCGCGAATGCGCTTGGGGAGAGAAGGGTGCAGGTGGCACCAGGTGGGAGAGCACAGGTGTGCAAGTACAGGTGTGTGGAGAGAGTTGGAGTAAGTGGTACGGAGTGGTGTGCATGGTGCGAAGGTGTGGATGGGGGAAGAGTGGACCCCTTTCACGAGTACCCGGGGCGGGTAGTGTAAGTGTTAGGTAGAGGGTGCAGGTAAATTGTGGTTGGATATTGGCATTTGTGGTGCGGTTGCAGAATGGTGTTGTGAATGGGTGCATTAGTGTTGTGGAAATGGCTGGGCGTGTAGCCTGTTAGTGTGTGTAGTTGGTTGGGCACTCCACCACTGTGAGGATGTCGGCCAGGTGAGGCCGCAGGTGGGCTCTGGGAGCCGGTAGTTGTGAGTGGGTGCCTGAGGATCCCGGGTGTGGATCGGGCAGCCCAGTGCCAGAGAGGGCACGGAGTGGGGAGAGAGCCAGAGGGCCTTCCCCAGGTAGTTAGGTTAGGGTGAGGAGCAGGTAAGCTCGGAGGCAACTGCAGTGGTGGAGGTGTGCAGGTGGGTAGACCCACTGGGAGAGGTACACGCCGCAGCCCAGAAATTGTGCGAGGGCACCGGGAGATGAATCGGGGGAGTGAGACCCCAAATTGAAGAGCACCACAGTTTGGCCAATGGGAATTGGTTTTTAGAACCCATAGTGTAAGAGGGCCAATGGTTTGGCCGGAGAAAGCCCCCGGGTAGTGTAAAGTTGTTAAAGTCATTTAGGAGATAGTTAGGATTGATGAACCTGTCGCACCATACGCAGCCACTTACCTGTGGTGATGATGATGACTCCACACCTGTGTTTTCTTTGTTTGTGTCGCAGAAATGAGAATTGCTGTGTGGATTGTGAGACGCATCACGACGTGGATGAGACATTGGGGTGATTCCATCTCTCCCTCCTTAGGAGGGACTGATGATGAATTGGTGATGGCAAATTTTGATGTGCAGTTGGAGATGGCAAATTTTGATGAGAGTTGAAAATGGCAAATTTGATTGGTTAGGAGGGAGAGAAGACGAATTTGGTATATGGGAGGAACGGGGAAGACAGTAGGGATGTTGTTGATTTGTAAAGTAGATGTTTATGAGTAGGGTTGTGTTTTGTGGATGCAGTAAGGGGTAAGGGAGGGGCCATGTAGGTTACCTGGTGGGGGGGGCGTACGATAGGAACGTACCTGTCTCACCTGGTTCCCATGTGCCCCCAGTGTGCATTACCTTACATTGCGTGCACTTTTGCGCCCTTACCACCTTACTCACTTGTCTGCTTCTTTTGTCTCCCACCTCTGAGGATCTGGCTTTGGGGCAGAGAGAGAGGAGAGAGAGGTGCTGGCGACGCAGTTGTGGGCCTGCACTTTCGCTGTTCGCTGCCTGGATCGGTACACCATATGGACCGCAATGTTTGTGGCCACCCACAATGGACCGCAGTTCGTTTGCGGCCAAGCACCACCCGGGGATGGACCTATGGATCAACGTGGCACCTATGCCATACAGGTGAACCACTAATAGTTAACACCACCAAGTGCACCACAAGAAGAGCAAGAGACACCTGCAGGGTTAGGGGTTGTTGAAGTTATTTTTATTCCAATGAACAATGGTGACTGCACCGATTGGTGGTGGGGTGGTGCTGTTGATGCTCGGGAAAGGGTGCTCTGCACGTTATTAAAGGCCGTCGGCCACAGAGCACTCGTGGGTTGGTGTATCGATGTTGGCAAGCGCGCTCTCTCTATGCATAACATCTGCATGTGTTCCTCCAAAGACAGGTCCTGGATCGTAGTGTAAATATCAGCGTAGTCTTGTAAATAATGCTCCCTACCGGCTGTATGTTTAGTTTGAGGATTCTTTCCGGATTCGGTTATCCTGTGGGTGTGTTTCTGAGAGGAGAAGGGTGCAACGTCGCAGGGGGACATATTTACTCATTTGTGAATATCTATAAAACTGTCGCACTCAGGGTAGAGTTAATAGTAGAGGGAACTACATTGCGTGCCACACTAAAGTAGGTAAAAATTTATCGGGTCGGGACGCCCCGAGGGTAGAGAAGGGTGCAATGTTGCGAATATGGAATTTGACCTCCATATCCGCTTGTAAATATTCCCCTATCTTCTCCGATACTCCCCAACTCTCCCCTTACCCCATTCCCTAGTCCCATTGTCTGTAAACAACACCCATTAGAGCCGATCTTCCCCTTCATTCCCCCATTAAATGTCGTGCCCAGGTCCCCCGCACCACACGTAGACAATTATAGGACATCTTGCTAGTTATTCTTAATCTATGTCAGTTAAGGACTTGTTTCCATTAATTATGACTCTTCGTTGCACCAGAATGTGATGATATGGCACCAGTAGGAGTTTAGGACCTTCCCATACCTCCCCGCATCTCTTCCCATCATCTCAAGCTCCAACAACAACCACAACAACAGCGGCTTTGCGTCCTCACTCCGGCTCGGTTGGCCGCCATTGAACATGTGCTCGACGGGGTTACCCAGAAGGGGGCTCCCTGTCGGCCCCTCGTCAAGGGCGGAGCCGGTAACCCCCGCACCCAATGAGAAGCCATGGGCCGATGCCATATGGGGCGGAGCTAACGAGCGAGGGCGTGACTCCCCGCCGGATATACGCGGCCCCGCGCCGGACGTGACGTCAGATGCGCCCCGAGCTTGGAAGGAAAAGACGCCACCCTCCCGAGCGCTGAGCGACCTCCCCAGCTTGAGACCAAAGTCGCGACCCACAAGCGCTGTGATACCTTCACGCATCTCTGGACACCACCGTACGTGATCCTGCCCTGAGCACAGGTGCACCTGGAGCGATCGCTACCCGCTTTCCTGGCCATCAAACCCCGTGTGAGTGAGCCTTGTCCCGCGTTTACCTGTCGTCTGTCCGGGGATAATATAAGTGTGTTTAAGTGCCCACCTTCCTATGTTTCCCTCTTGTCCCTGTAATCTAAACCTTCCGCAATTGTAATAACAACCTTTGAGAACCGTATCCCTGGTGTCGTATTGTGTGATTGTAATCCAGCCGGGTGTCTTCTTTTTCTTATTGAGCCAGCATAGCGCGATTAGTCAACCCCGGGTGCAATCGGGGTAACTTGTACGGATACGGCGGCCATCCCGCTCGGCCCACCATACCATCAAAGTCGTATCTGTAACAGTATATAACCAAAAAACATGGGTGGACAGTGAAGCCTCCATGAGGTGAAGCTTCGACCAACCCAAGTGAGTACGTCTATTAAGTATGTACCGTTTGAACGCAAGGTGGACCATGAGTATGGCTATCAAGTACGTATTATTGTACCAGGACTATGTCTTTTAATGATGTAATATTGGAACATACCTTTTAAATCTTTAGACCCTGAACAGACATTTTAGACCCCTTTACACAAACATATACAGTCTTCTTGCAATATACAGACTATACCTTTTTCAGCAAGTGATGGGCAAACTCCACCCACAGTTTCAACATAATTTTCATATTAGCTCACTGAATTGGTTCTCCAATCAAAAGCTAGAAGCCTATTGTTTTGATATCAAAGGGTCAAAAGTCAAAATCACACAAAACTATCAATTTCCATCCTGTTGACTTGAAATTTGAGCAGCAGCAATTTTATATTGGGTAACTAAAAATCAGAATGATCAATTTAGCCATCAATGGTTTCCATGACAACAATTTCACCACATTATAATCAAATGGGACATTTTGAGATTTTAATATCGTCACACCTCAGAAAATTTTCAAAATGTACAATTAAAACGCACACAGCTTATTTGTACGCATGTGTAGTACATGTGTGTAAAACATGGTCAAAGTTAGTCAAAGGTCAAGGCCATCCAAAACATGAAAAAAGCACCTACCTATTAGGCCACAGTTAGAAAATTTACCAGCCAAATTTGTTATGGACAACATTCAATCATGTTAAACACTTGATGGATCAAATTTTCGAAATTGCCAAATTGCTGTTTCCACGGAAACTATTGTTTATTTTTTATTTCCCAAGTATTGTGCAATGCCCGACATCTTTCTTATTTATGTGGTTGATTTGTATGTACTCCTGAACCACGGGATGGAATGAGTTGAAAACTGGTGGTTGTACTCACGGGTACAACATGGAGGTGGTTAAATGTTAATGGGGTGCACAGGGAGGTTTTAGGTGGTTAAAAATAATTAAGAATCCCGGGGGTTCTGGGTGTGGGGGGAGGATCCCAATTCTCTCTTTGTAATGGTGTATAGTATAGTGCCGCCTAGTGGGAGAGGGTATTACAAGTCATACTCTCCTGATTGTGATGTACCATATTCTGGAACAGAGCATCGGTGCTCCCGAATCAGTTTATTGGTAAGTTATATTCTGTGGTTTGCCATTGCCTTTCCCAGCAGTATCTATGGCATAAATTTGGAAGTTTTTCAGGGTGATGGCAATTGCTCGCCTACTCTTCACAAAAAAACACCATGGGATCTTTAACAACCAATTAGTGCCAGCAGACGGGATGCCCAGTTTAACGTCCAACCGAGAGACGGTACACACATTGATGCATCAATCTGCTTGTGAAACACCGGGAAGAGAGTTTATAGGTGGGCTGAGATGCAAACCCAGGCTAGACAGCTTCGGGGTAAGTGTGCATACCTCTAGGCCATACTGCCAACCAATAAGTCATACTAAAATATGTCAATTCTGAGGGAATCAACCAGTCCATAATCCTGGAAGAATTAACCCACCTGTACGAATGGGTTATTTTTTATTAATATTAAAATAATATTAATACGATGAGAGGGGTGATTTTGAGAGATGTAAAAGTTTATAAACAAATCTAATGCAAAATCTGACCTTGCTTTTCAATCATGAAATGAGAGAAATCAGGTCCAAATGAGTGGAAAACTGCAATTCTCAGTTGAGTTAAAAATTTCACATCAGCAATTAAGTTCCTGAGTTTTGTTTTCAGCAGACAATGTCATTTCATCCAAGTGAGTTGAAGCAAACAATGATAGCAAACTGGCACAAACTCTGTGCACTTGAGGGTAACGAGGACATCAAAATCATTTCTGACAATTCTCTTCTCTAATCACCCAAAGGCAAAGCAAGAATAGCTTTCTCGAGCATGCACAATTATTCAACTATGATTGCAGAGGTTCTGACCACATAAATGGAACATGATGTTTGTGATGTAATTTATAATGAAATGAAACAAACCAATTTTTTTTAAAAATAACATTCCAATATGAAACAAGAAAAAGCAATCAGAGATTGCAGACCCTCGCCAGGATGCGTTCTCAGTGGTTTTTAAGGCTTTTGTGTTAAAAAACAAATATGGCGGCCGAAACACATGACCTTTATATACCAAAAGCTTTTTTGATTTCAACAATGTTCTGGAAGAAATGGTGCATTATTTGAAACAAGTGCAAGGGTGCCAATATTTTTGGCCACGACTGTACGATCTTCACAAAACATTGTACTCAATCGCTCTCCAGGGGAAAAAAAAAAACCAGGCAGTTTATAAGTTTATAAGCCTAAAGGCCACCGATCTGGTTTTATTTGTGGTCAAATTTTTTTTATCTGAACATAGCCCTCAAACACAGCCCTTGTGATAGTAGAAAAACATTTTTCTGTTTGAACAAACCACTCCAAATGAGGCATGTTGGATACAAACTTCATCCTTCAGAACCAACATAAAAGATTGCATTATTTATTGATTAAAAATTTAAACAAACCATTATTTAAATATTGTTTTAAAATCATACAAGAAAGACATTTAACAAAAAAAAAAAAAACGCAAACCTGTGCTCGCATCATTATCTTGTACGTGTTCATGGATTCATCTGCATCCAGCTTAGGAATAGTCACGCTGACAATGACCTGCACAAAAACATTACCATAAAAAGACACCTTCAAAATGACAAATTGCTGCACCATTTTTACTAAATAAAACCATGGAAGCAGTTAAAAAAGTCAGGTGGTTTGGAAATGATAACAAAAAACTTTTTATGATATGTTCAGGTCTGATCACATTTTGTAAATAGTTTAAACACTGAATTGGCTGTTCGTGCAAAAAACAACCAATTTTCAAATAGACAGTGTACAGCATTCGGTTAAACTGGGCATTGGAAACCAATTGAAATTTGACTGAATTTTTTTGTACTTTAATTAAGCATCGACATCTTGCCATATTAAATAAGGCAATTATTTGTATGTGTATGTATGTGTGTATGTGTCTATACATCTGGAAATCAGAGGAAAACAAAAAAAGGGCTGTGCAGACCTCCACCAAATTATGCATACTTGTTGGTAGTGCCGAGGTTTAGGTCATGGGCACAATCTCTGCTTGGTATGGGTCTGCCCGGTTCTACTTTCCCAGTACTTCTCTTGAAGACATTTGAGTTCGTTAAAACAAGCTTGCCTGGTTCTTCTGTGACTGCATGTGTGTGTATCCGACTATCCGTCCGCATGCAACGGCAGTTTTTATTGTTATGCAAGGATTTATTTGTTTATTATCAAATTTGATTGTCTGCTTTGTTGACTAGATCCATTATTTGTTATGCCTCATGCCCACATCTTTTTATGAAATAAATCATAATTTATTAAGGTCGTGCATGTTTGTTCCACAATCCGCCTCCCACAAGTACGGCAGTCATTTCAGCGACATTGGTTTATCCACAGAGATCTAAATTAGGTTAAAACCCTGATAACCGACATCAGATTAGCCTATACTCAAAATCGGATCGCCCGCCTCCGTTTGGGCATGCGACAGTCTCCAAATTGACATTAAGCCGGCCATCTGTGAAGCCAATGCATTTCTTCTCACCTGACTCATTATTAACAGTCATGATGGGGAGTGGGGAAGGTGGCAAACGCTCAATGTGTTTGGCCAGCACCACAACATGGGTGTTTTCCTTTCACACATTCTACTGAAGCACAACCCTTTATTGCTCTACTAACACATTCAGGCAATATCGTTGAGAAAGTATCGTTGAGAGAGAGGAAGACAAATGATGAATTGCGAAAGATGATGGGAATAGAGCCTGTGATTGATGCTGTGAAGAGGAACAGGTTGAGATGGTTTGGTCATGTGTTGAGGAAGGATGAAGGTGACTGGTTGAGAAGAGTGATGGGGATGAATGTGGAAGGAAGTAGAGGACGGGGAAGACCGAGAAAGACTTGGCTTAGGATGGTGGAAGAAGAAATGCGGGCAAGGAGGTTAACAAGGAGAGATGCAGAAAATAGGGCAAAATGGAGAAGATGGTCATGGGGACCGCAAGGCTAACCCCCGCTCTAGCAGGGAAAATGGCCTTAAAATGCCTGTTGTTGTTGTTGTTGTTGTTGTTGTTGTTGTTGTAACACATTCAGGCAATACTGCTGCAATGTTACTGGGTCACAAGTTTGAAGGATTCCAAAGTCCATTCATGAGTCAAAGGCAAAATATAACAATAAATAAATACTTTGTCACCAGTAGCTGGAGGTAATTTAAGAGAATGTAGGCAGCATTGATATATTAATCAGAAAACAAATAACATATGTAAGAACCCTTAAATAGAGCATAAATAGGAGGATCAATACGTTGTCACCCTTGCCAGAAGGAATTGCTTTTCAATGATACTATGTCTTCAGACTGACCTACAAAGAGCAATCAACCATCAGATTTCAACCCAGACAGTTCAGACCAGGTTTTATCAGTGGTATGAGGACAACCACCATTCTGTATCCATCTGACAGTGAGCCATTGACAGCAGTACATGCAATGGATGACATCACAACTGGAGGGTGAACAGTGGGCATCATGCTATTTTCATCGAAGAGTTTAGATTCTGCCTGCTGAAGGACAATGGACGTGCTGAAGCTTGGAGTTTGTGGCTGTATCCATCCTGTGCACCTCCACCCCACTTACCCCCCCCCCCCCTTCCCGGGTCCTCCCCTTGCCCTCATTCTTCCCCACATTGCTTATTTCTCCCAAGGCTCTCTCTATTTTGTCCCTAAACCCAGCTAACATGTGTCCGCCCCTCCCCAACTCACCCGCTCTCTTATTACCCTTCTATTCATTCTGTTACATCCTGATCTGTTCTGTGCGCTAGCTCCTCTATGAGCTTTGACTCTGTACTAGGGCATTGCCCGTACGTGGGTGCCCGTTCCTTGCTAAAAAAAAAAAAAAAACGCTACCCGTACGCGATTATTTTAGTGTTAATGGCCAATTATTCAATTAGCGCCAACGTATTTTGGCTGTTTGCAATTTAATCGCAAGGAAAAGTAGAAAGAGAAGAGGGAAAAAAAGAAAAGCCTTGCCTTGCTGCAAACATCTGCTGCAAACAACAACAACAGTGAAGTCTTCACTGTCCGGAAGTTGGCATATCGCAGTTACGATTATTTTAGTGTTAATGGCCAATTATTCAATTAGCGCCAACGTATTTTGGCTGTTTGCAATTTAATCGCAAGGAAAAGTAGAAAGAGAAGAGGGAAAAAAAGAAAAGCCTTGCATTAACGCATTAACGCTTGCATTGCATTAACGGTTCGGCACACGTGATAGCTCGCTGCTCTCTGATTGGTTGAAGCGTTTTTTGGACATAGCTCGGTAAGTACTTCTCCGATTAATTTAAAACCTTGAAAAGGCACATCCTCGGGTCCCCAGCAATATACCTGGCAAGTTTCAAGTATATCGGACCCGTGGTTGTCGAGAAACAGCGGTCACAGACAAACACACAGACACACAGACACACAGACACACAGACACACAGAGATTGCTGGAATTATAGATAGATATAAAGAAAGCCAGGTTAGCCAGAAACAATGTAACTCAAGCTACACTCCAGCGCTCACACTTAAATCGCCAGGGGTGATGTCAATCCGATGCAGTTTTGTTTTTTAACTCGCCCTCTGTTAGCTGGGTAACTTGGAGAAGATGAGAAGACACAAAACACCTAGACTGTAGGCAGACACAGACAACACATCACAGGAATGTTTATTCCAAAATTTGAAGTTGATGAAAATGGTGTATTCCCAAACGCTGCGTCACTCTATATCACAATAAGACAAATTTTGACATTACATGAAAGGCACAAATAATTTTTGACACAATCTAAACAGATTCCTGCCATCGACGGTTTTCATAAGTGACAACAAACTGTGCAGATTGTCAAATATAGGATTTTGATTCAAAATTCGAACTCCATTTCATTTTCCTCCATATTTGGGAGACATAAGCCACAATAGTTTGACCTTGATCTGATGATTACTTGACAGGCTGTGCCTGCAGCTTATAAAAACTCTCTCTCTCCTGAATCCTCAGCTCCACTTCTTCTTCTCTTCCTTCTACTGAATCTCCCTAAAAATTCCACACACCTCCACTCTTTGAACCCGTTTATGGAAGTGCCTTTGGAGATGGTTCAATGTCACTCTCCATTCCAGGGCTTCAAGCAAGCAGTGCAACACAATCGTATGCCATTCCCATCCATACTACTCACATTATATTCCACTCCCTCCCCTTCCCTCTCCCAAATACAAATTATTTGCATGTTTTGGTGTATCCTCCATCCTCCCTTTCCCCATGTGTTCATTCCATCATTCCATCATGTTGTATTAAACTGTGGCTCCACCCACGGCAAGATATTACCCTTTATACCCACTGTCATTTTGTTCTTCCATAATCCGAGATTTTCGTCGACAAAAAAAAAAAAATGGCAAGTGGTTTTTGTGCCCTGTTTAATAGGAAACTTTGGAAATCTGTGGGACAGACAGACAAAAAAAACCAGATAGACAAGACATTCGCCAAACCATTATTTCAATAAATTAATTATTGCTACAGGAGTAGCACAGGAGGCCAGCCCATGTGGCAAAGAACCTTTCTGCTCTGTGATGTCTTTCCAAGATTTCCTCATTTGCATTTAAATTCCAAATATGCTTCGTAACAAGCAAGCATGCACAATGATTTGCATGCAAGTGAAAGCAAAAACCTAGCTATGTAATGTGTGCATGTAATGTCAGACTAAGAGGCTTATAAGTGTTATAACACAGCTTAGCGAAACAGCACAGCATAGCGAAAGTTACAGCACAAGATTTTCATCGTTAATTAGGCTGTCTAGAAAACCTACCACCAATTTGACTACATGCCATAAAAAATTTCAAGTATTACATTCAAAATTACAAAAAAAATTATTACAAAAAAAAATTATATTAAATATCAAATATATTATATATTATATATTATATTATATTATATATTATATATATTATATTATATATTATATATTATATTTTATATTATATTTTATATTATATATTATATTATATATTATATTATATATTATATTATATATTATATATTATATATTATATTATATTATATATTATATTATATATTATATTATATATTATATTATATATTATATTATATATTATATATTATATTATATATTATATTATATATTATATTATATATTATATATTATATATTATATTATATTAATTATATTATATTATATTATATTATATTATATTATATTATATTATATTATATTATATTATATTATATTATATTATATTATATTATATTATATTATATATTATATTTATTTTTCAGCCTGGTGTAGGCTTAGCGGTTAGGGTGCCGGCTTGGGATCCTAGGATCCTGGGTTCGAATCCCGGTCGATCGCTGAATTAACGCCAGGGGGGTTGACTCAGCCTGTCATCCTTCCGAGGTCGGCAAATTGAGTACCAGCTTGCTTGAATGAATGATCACGGTGTGTATCCCGATTTAGAATAGGTACACCGTATCCCTGCACATCGTAAGAGGCGACCAAGGGTTGGCGTCAGGAAGGGCATCCGGCCATAAAAACATTGCCTCAAACAGGGAACCATGATTGTCATGGGACCCGCAAGGCTAACCCCCGCTCCAGTGGGGAAAATGGCCTTAAAACGATCATTCATTCATTATATTTATATATTATATTTATATTTATATGTGATATATTATATTTAATTTATATATTTATATATTTATTCATATATTTATATATTTTATATATTATATTTATATATTATTATATTATATTATTATATTATATTTTATTATATTATATTATTATATTATATATATTATATATTTATTATATTATAAATATATTATATTATATTATATATCAAAAAAATTATATTACAAAAAGGCTACAACGGCACTTAATAGAGAGCATACCTCCACCAGGATGAACAGTTTCCGTTTTGTATTCCACTGGTAGGTTGGATCTGGATTCGGACCTGAACCAAAATCGAATCGGCTTGTTATTTTCACTTTGCCAACTCATCCACTTAGGTTTGTCAGAAGTCATTTACAACTTTTTGAAATATCATGCTATATATCGTTTTTGGCCCTCTCACTCAATGGTGAAGAATCACTAAAAATTTAAAATTAATGTATGCAGATCCGGATCTTCACCAAAATCCAATCATTTCCTCCTTGTCACATACCCATCCTCTCCACAAAATGTCGTCCGAATCCATCCACAACTTTTTGAGATATCCTGTTCACAGATAAACAGATAGACAAAAAGAAAGACGTCATGCAGAGCTGGATACTTGAAAAAGGCACCTCAACACCCACCAAAGAGTTGCCATGGAGACATCAAATTGTCCATTCCATTTCCATTAAGATTAAAATTGACTATCTTAATCAGAGCTCGGGTCAATTGGATGAAAATAGATTTTCAGATGAAAATTGATGACATTATAAGTTTGACCTTGAGTTGACCTTTGACCTAAAAAATAGTTGGTTTCCAAATTCAGTGACTCAAGCTGTTCAACTTTCACAGCAATCAGAAGAAAAATGACAATTTTAGAAATTTGACCTCAATATCAAAAGGCTTTTCAGTTGTGACTACCTCTACAACTTGATAAAGTTTCATGAAGATCTGTTTAGAATTATGACCTGGAGGCAACTGACAAACAAACAAACAAACAAACACACAGACAGAATAACAAAGTTGACCGACCAATATACTTGAAAAATCTATTTTGCAAGTAACAAACAAACAAACAAGTAACAAACATTGCCTCAAACTGGGAACCATGATTGTCATGGGGCCCGCAAGGCTAACCCCCGGCTCTAGCGGGGAAAATGGCCTCAAAACGATCATTCAAACAAACCGACATGAGTGAAAACATAACCTCCATCCACCTTCGATGGCGGAAGTAATTAATAGACTATGAACTATGATGTAAAACACCAGCAATTGGGCAACCTACTACTACGACTACAAGACGGGTCAATAAACGACCCCAGTCTAGATGGTCCAAAGATAAGTGCGCTACGTGTGCACCATCCTGTGTGCTACTACTGTGAGCCCACCAATGTCTCTCTCGATGTCCACCAATGTATGCAGGACACCTAGTTTAATATGCACCCGAGGTGTGGAGCACTTTGTGATGCAACAACTTACCTGTGAAGCACCAATCCTACAGTTTATAGTCGGGCCATGCATCGACCCGAGGCTAGACAGTTCAAATGCAAGTGCGCTACGTTTGCACCATCCTGTCTGTCACCAATTGAACACCACAATCTCCAGCAAAACCTGACTTATTGAGTAACCCCTCTGCCAGCAAAGAGATGATCTAATAATCTTGACCCTTCCTATCAGCTAAGAGGAACATAACCAACAGAAGATTTAAACAGACATGGACCTGAGACTGCACCTCAATTCATGTACCTGTACAGACATGTACCTCAATTATGCCTTGCATGCTTATTTTCAAGGCACAGTACAGACCTGTTGAAAATTATAATGATGAACATTTACCTGATATACAACTGACTGCTGCTGAAAGTGTTAAAAAGGTGGCTACAGCATCAAGGAGATTTTCCATTGCAAAGTGTTTGTCAGCAGAAAAAAAAAATCAAGGTACCGTAAAATGGGGTGAATAGGGACAGCAAGGTGTATCGGGACACAAACTGAAAAAAAGTTCGGAAACTGTTTTCGCTGAAAATTGATAACCATCCTGATTTGTTGATATTTGGGTTGAAAGTGTTCTCTTGTTTTTTTAAAAAGCAACTTATAGTCCCTATTAACCCCATATATGGGTTAAATAGGAATAAATAGGATTTTCATGGCTGTCCCTATTCACCCCGTTTGACGGGTGAATAGGGACAGTCACTAATACAAAAAAATAATAATCAAGAAACAATCCTGAGTTTCCAACTTATTGCTAAATTGATAGCTCAGATGGATGCACATAATATGCACCCATAATATAAACCACGGTGCCAATGAAAAAAAATATGGGATAAAAAGTTTCTCCAAACTGTCCCGATTTCTTGATTATTATTTTTTTGTATTAGTGACTGTCCCTATTCACCCGTAAAACGGTGTGAATAGGGACAGCCATGAAAATCCTATTTATTCCGATTTAACCCATATATGGGGTTAATAGGGACTATAAGTTGCTTTTTAAAAAAACAAGAGAACACTTTCAACCCAAATATCAACAAATCAGGATGGTTATCAATTTTCAGCGAAAACAGTTTCCGAACTTTTTTTCAGTTTGTGTCCCTATTCACCTTGCTGTCCCTATTCACCCCATTTTACGGTAGCTCATGTACAAAAATCTAAACTTGTCTGAGATAAATACAAAGCAACCAAAAACACGATTTAGAAATAATAATAATAATAAATCAAGTACCTTGCCCTTCATGTCCATTGCTAGGAAGTCAGGCAGGGAGACATCCATTGCAGACACATTGTCTCTCACACAAAGTCGAGCTCCAGCTGCTTCCAGCACCACAAAAACATCCGAAATGAATTCGCGATGCTCGTGCTTCATCATGAGGTTTCCTGCCCAACTCGCCACCTGAGACAACAAGAGGTTAGTCAGGTAACCAAGTAGCATTTGACACATCTCGCAAACAAACACACAAACAAAAATTCTGCAACGCACATTTCTCACTGCATGATTCGCCACTTTTTTGAGATGAAGTGCCAGGACAGGAAAAGACTTCGACTCGTGGGCATTATCCTTCAGGGAGCCAATGAGATGTGCAAGTGTCACGCTGGATTGAACTGTAAGGCCTGTTGTGCTGAGGTCAACAGAATTAAGGTCAGGCACTGCCTTCACATCAATGTAGACCTCATATGGCTCATCATTCTTGTAGACACCTGCCATAACAAGAAAAGAAGGAGGAGGTTGCTTGTTTCTCTGTGATTCCACAGGAAATAGAAACAGGAGACAGCAGGGAACAAAATAACACAAGAGATGTGTGAGGTACCTTTGCTGGTGTTTCCACACACTAATTTGTATTTTTTCGCCATATTCTTATGCAGCAGGGCCAGCAGGTCCAGCAGGCTTGAGACTTGGTACCATTCCGCACCTCCAGCAGAAAATCTCTTCCTTAAACCGAGCACTGATCCCCTATCAGCACGGTGGCAGAGCTCACCTGAATGTGGACAAACTTTCAGGTCCTGTTTGAAGAGCACAATGATGATTTCAATTAAAGGGAGGAGGGGCTTGTTCCACCCCTAGCCTTCGGAGCATTAAGACCAGTGTACAAAATTAATGATGGCCACCGCGGTGGATGCCCTGTTGTGTGACAGCGATGCCATTCAAACAATGGCCGCATTCAAGGCTACTTTGCCATAAATTGCTATTTTTTAAGATTAGCATGCAAATACTTAATGCTATTTGTTTTTTTTGTTTTGTTTTTTCATACAGAGTCAAGGCTCTTGGAGCAACAAGAACAAAGAACGGATAAGGACGTAACAGAACAAAATTAACAGAAGGAGATGGGGGTGGGGGGGGGGGGGGTTGAGGGACAAAATAGAGATAGACTTTGAAGATACAAGGGATGGATGAGGACTAGGGGAGAACACAGGAAGTGGACATGATGGATCTAGAAGCACACTCTCAAGAAGGAAAACAGTAAAGTTGGAAATATGTGGGCTTGGGGAGAGTTAACGGGGGAAGCAAAGATCATGGTTTTGGGTGGGGGATGATCTGAGATGGTAGTGAACAGCTATCTTGAAAACCTGGAGTTAAGGGAAGAATGATATTGGAGAAACCATGGAAGTTGATTCCACAGGCGGCAGAAGAGGAACTAATGAGTGGAGGTGACAGTGATTCAGGATTTTGGGAGTTTCACCAGAAGGGAGTTGGTGGCAGGAGCACATTTACTTGTGTAAATATAATAATAATAATAATACATTTATTTTATATAGCGCTTTTCAAGAAGCCCAAAGCGCTTTGACAGAGTACAAAAAACAAGTGCAAAAAGACAAAAATCAATAGGTAAATAATCAAAGCAAAAGGAAGGAGAAGGAGAAGAGATAGTCAGGGGTTAAATGCTGTGGGTTAAATGTTGAATGCAGTGTTGAACAGGTGGGTCTTGAGTGATGTTTTGAATGTGGTGAGTGAGGAGGAGTCTCTGATGGTGCGAGGTAGTGAGTTCCAGAGGGTGGGAGCAGCGATGGAGAAGGCCCTGTCCCCCCAGGATCTGAATTTGGTCCGGATGGGGGGGGGGGGGGGTCAGGAGGTTGGTACCAGCAGAGCGGAGGTTGCGGGTGGGAGTGTGTCTGGAGAGGAGGTCAGTCAGGTAGGATGGGGCCAGGTTATGGAGGGCTTTGTAGGTTAAGAGGAGGATTTTGTACTGGAGTCTCTGGGGGATGGGGAGCCAGTGAAGCTTATAAAGGATGGGGGTGATGTGGTCACGGGTCCGGGAATGGGTGAGTAGACGGGCAGCGGGGTTCTGAATGTATTGGAGTTTATTGGTGATTATTGAGGGTGAACCATAGAGGAGGCTATTGCAGTAGTCCAGACGGGAGGTGATGAAGGCGTGGATGAGGGTTTCTGCAGCCGTGGAGGAGAGGGATGGACGGAGACGGGTGATGTTTTTCAGGTGAAAGAAGGCTGTCTTTGTGATCTGTTTAGTGTATTTGTCGAAGGAGAGGGTTTGGTCAAAGATGATGCCAAGATTCCGGATGTGAGGGGGAGGTGGATACTGGGAAACCGTCGATGTTGAAGGCAACGTTATGGGTGGATTTGGTGAGCGTTTTTGTGCCAATGATGATTATTTCAGATTTATCATAGTTAAGTTTGAGGAAGTTGATTTGAAGCCAGGATTTTATTTCAGTGATGCAGTTTGTCAGGATAGAGTGGGTGGTGGTGGAGATGGACTTGGTGGAGATGAAAAGCTGGATGTCATCGGCGAAGCAGTGGAATTGGAGACCATGACGGCGGATTAAGTGACCAAGGGGGGACAGGTACAGGATTAAGAGGAGGGGGCCAATAACTGAACCTTGGGGGACACCTTGGGGGAGGGGAGCAGTGGGGGATTTGCAGTTATTGATGGAGATAAACTGGCGTCTGTCAGAGAGGTATGATTTAATCCAAGAGAGGGCAGTGCCGGTAATGTTAAAGGTGGTTTCAAGTCGGGTGAGGAGGATGGTGTGATTGATGGTGTCAAAGGCGGCGCTGAGATCGAGGAGGATGAGAATGTTGAGGTTGCCAGCGTCAGAGGAGAGGAGAAGATCGTTGGTGATTTTGAGGAGAGCAGTTTCAGTACTGTGGTTGGAGTGGAATCCGGATTGGAATGTTTCATACAGGTTATTGGCAGAGAGGTGATGTTTGAGTTGAGTGGCTACAGCGCGTTCCAAAACTTTTGACAGAAAGGGTAGGTTGGAGATGGGTCTGAAGTTGTTTAGGGTGTCAGGGTTTAGTCCAGGTTTTTTTCAGAATGGGGGTAACAGCAGCAATTTTGAGGGATGGTGGGACGATGCCTGTAGACAGGGAGGAGTTTATTGTTGCAGTGATAAGTGGAGAGAGAGCAGGAAGGGAGGCCTTGACAAAGCTGGAGGGGATGGGGTCAAGAGTGCAGGTGGCAGTTTTCATTCCCATGAGGAGTTCAGAGAGGTCAGTAGGGGAGACTGGGGAGAACTGAGACAGGGGTTGGCAGGATAAGGGGGGGGGGGGCAGGTGGTTTGAGGGGGAGCGGGTGCGGTGGTGGTTAAGCTGTTGTAGATGTCAATTTTGCTTTGGAAGAATGAAAGGAAGGAGATGCAGTTTTCTACTGTGAATGACTGGGTGGTGGTGTTCAGGGGGCTGAGGAGTTTGTTTATTGTAGAGAAGAGTGCTTTTGGGTTTCCAGAGCCAGAGTGGATAATTTGAGAGTAGTAGGCGGAGCGGGCGCGGGAGAGGGCATCTTTGTAGTGCTGTAGGTGGTCCTTGTAGGCTTGGGAGTGAATTGTGAGACCTGTTTTATTGCGGAGTCTTTCAAGTTGGCGAGCACGAGTTTTCATCAGGCGGAGTTCAGGGGTAAACCAGGGAGCAGAATGGGTGAAAGAAACTGTTTTGGTTTTTATAGGCGCAAGCTGGTCAAGGCAGGAGGAGAGAGTGTGGTTGTAGTAGTCAGTGAGGTCAGAAGGGGTGTGGAGGTCAACGAAGGGAGAAGTGGACATTTTTTCAGAGAGGGTGGATGAGAATGAGGTAGGTGAAAGAGCGTTTAGCTTACGGAAGTTGATAGTGCGATAATGCCTTGGTGCTGGGGTGGGGATGGTGATGGTCATAGTGATGGCTAAGTGGTCAGAGAGGGTGAGGTCGGAGCCAGAGAGATGGTGCAAAATTAATCCAGTAGAGCAGGCAAGGTCCAGAATGTGCCCACGGTTATGGGTAGGAAAGTTGACATGTTGAGTGAGGTTAAAGCAGGTGAGTAAATCAGTGAAGTCAGTGGTTATTGTGGAGTCAGTGGAGTCCATGTGGATATTGAAATCACCGAGGAGGAGGATTGAGGGGGAGAGGGAACAGAGCTGGGTCAGAAAGTAGGAGAAGTCAGACAGGAATGATGGGTGTGGTTTGGGAGGGCGGTATATGGCCGAATTTTTGATTTCCCCACCTCCCCATCCCATCTCCTTACTCCCCCTCACCACCACTCACCCACCCAACTGGGAACTCAGCTGGAAAAGAAAAATCCAGACGCGTCACTTCCACTTCGGGATTTGCTGTATGTGGATGTTGGATCGGCAAATTCCTCCTTACAATTCCTAAAAGCTAAGATCCATTTTATCTGTTATACTTTTTCGCCTGTGTTGCTTTTTGTGTTTTAGTCTAATTTTGCATGTTAAACACTGCCTTTGTTCTGCTGTATTGTTGAATTTATGTTTATGTAGATTCGGCCTTGTGTTGAGCTATCCGGCATGCAAAATCTCTTCGACCTGGTGTTGGCCTCATGGATAGGGCGGCGGGCTTGGAATCCTAAGGTCCCGAGTTCGAATCCCGTTCAGCTGTTGAATTAATACCAGGTAGCGTTGACTCCGCCTGTCATCCTTCCGAGGTCGGCTAAATGAGTACCAGGGACTGGGTCCTCTCTCAAGGAGGTTGGTGGCAGGATTTGCACTTGGGCCGCCGTAAAACCACCTTATTCCATAGCACACACAGTGGTGTGTGTCGGGATGGTGCTGATGAGTCGTCCAAGGACGCAGCAGCGTGCTGATCCAGCATATGCTCCCATATATATATATTTATTTCCTCTTCAGTCACCTCAACTTTATCGTATTCTTCTTAACTTCAAAATTATTTATATTTTCTTCTCTCCAAAAGACAAACTCATTCTGCCTGGACTTCCTTCCTTCCCTGACTATTGCGCCCTCCAATTTGATAGGCCTGAACCCTATCCTGGTGGCGGCGTATCACTTTACAACAATAACTCCATTTCTCACTGTATGTGCACTGATCTTGCACCTCACAGCCCCCAGAATTTGGCTGTGACTTCCCCTCCACTCCCACCTCTTGCTTGTCTATGTGTTGTACAATTCCCAAAACAGTGTTGACACAATCTACATCTCTCTAACAGACAACATTGACCAACGTTTATCCATTGCAACTTTCTCTTCCCTCATATGTGGTGATTGTAATTGTCACCATGCAAATTGACTGGGTGTTGGTCCCCATCTCACCAGCGACAGCACTTCAGCTAAGAACTTCCGTGACTCCATGGGACTGACTCGATCTGTAAACTTTCCACCCTGGATTTCTCCCAATGGCAATCCTCCCTTCTGGACATGCTGATGATAAACTTCCCTGCAAATGTCTCATGTTCTTCCTCTGCTCCAATAGGTTCATCTGATCATATGCTTGAGAGTCAACATCTCTAGTAATTACCAGAGAGCTGCCTCAGTGCCGGCGAGTCTGGCAGTTCACTCAGGTAAGCTGGCAAGGACTACAAGCAGCCATCTCTCTTCACGTCTAGTCTCCTATATCTACTGTCCATGATATTAACTCAGCCTGGGAAATCTTCCACAGAAACCTGCTCTCTCTTGTGCACAGATCCATCCCATCTCATCTTCAGTTATCCTACTCTTCTTCCCACCCATGGTACATTGAATCCAGTGGTGAGGCAGTTGGTCTGAAACAACTTGAATGCTGTTCCTGGAAAGGAACCACAACCGAAGACAATCTCAGATCATTACATAAAGTCCGCATCAAGTGTGTGTCCACTCTCAGGAGATCCAGAAAACAACATTTGTCCAAACTCAAGATTAAACTTTCAAACTTGTCCCCCTCCTCTAAAATTTGGTGGTGCCTTGTTAAGTTTATCTCTTGAGTAAGCTCCCCCTCCATCCATTCCCTTCCCACCATAAATGTATTTCTAGTGAAGCTTCCAAAACCCAGAATAACTGCTCACCTCCACTCATTTGTTCCACTGCTCTCTCACATGTGGAGTAAACTTCCACATTCTCTTCAATCTCATTCTTCCCTCAGATATTCAAGACAGCTGTTCACCACCATCTCAGATCATCCCCCATCCAACACCATGCTATTTTATACCTGTATTAACCCTCCCCAAGAGTTTGCTTACGTATCCATCTTGTCCACCCGATGTGTCCTACCCATCAAATCAATCCTCACGCACATCCCTTATTTGTCCAACTCTCCCTCTATTTTGTCCTTCGACCCTGCTGTTTGGCGTTTCCCTTCCCCTCCCACCCAACTTTCTATTGTTTCTTTTGTTCTGTTGTACCAGTACACATTTGCTCTTCCTCGAGCCTGGACTTTGTATAGAAAAAAAGATAAATACACTGTGTATATCATAAAAATAAAAACCAACGAGGAAGATATCGCCTAAATAATTAATAATTTCTTGCAAGATAATAATTATGAATATTGCGTAATAATATGATTCATGTGTCACATGGCCTTGGGAATTCAAATTTTTAAGTAGGTACAAGCCTGGGGCCATTCGATCTTCTGCTTACTTTAAATGTTGTTGTAGTACTTCTTTGAAATGTGAAATGTGAGAAATCACTATATTTTACATACACACACACACATACAGTGCAGTTTTACATACACACACATACACTGCTGATAAATACTCATGTCTTGTTAAAATTCACAATTATTTGTTTTTATCCTTGCACTTATAATCTGGCCGCAGTGCCGGAGAGAGATTTTTGCCATTTTGGCCTTGGTGCCCTGCCACGTGCCCTTTAACAATGTGCATTGTGTACGCATCCCTTTCCCCTCAATTCCATATAGTGGTTGTGCTCCTCAAGTCACGAATTTCGTGCCCCAGTTAAATCAATAAGAAAAATAATTTTCACTGTCCAAATATCTTTTGTTTTTGAAGACGAAGAAGCAGAATAGAAGGGAACAAAATGGAAAGGTGGAAACACCAATAGCACAGTAGACGTTAGAGAGGGAGAGGAAGAAGAGTGGAAGAAAGAGAAAGAGAAAGAGAAAGAGAAAGAGAAAGAGAAAGAGAAAGAGAAAGAGAAAGAGGAAGGAAGGGAGGGGGAACGACACGTGGGGGTGAACAAGCTGCACACAAGCTGAATGAAACACAGCAAGAACAGGAAGAGGGAAGCAAAGATGAAAAAGGATCAAATGGAAAGGGGTGAGGGGAGAGGGGAAAAGAAATTCACAATAACCTGGGAAAAAGGAGTGCCATAAAGTGGGGTAACTTTGAATGCCAAGGTGACATTGAACACTTCCTACAAGGTTCATTCGCATTATTTTTTTGCAGAAATGTGTTTAAAAAAAAAAACCTAACAGTTCAAAGTCCCCAATTATGGTAAGACTTTGAACATCATCACTTGGTCGGTATTCAAACACGCCCCAAACACGAGATGACTTTGAACTCCTGAATATAAAAAAAAAAAAAATACCCATTAACTCCAAACCTGATGATCACCAAATTGGGGTGTTGGAAAGGTCACACCCTGGAAGGCATTTCAAGTCGGTAACACCACACATTTATTTTACTTAAGTTCTTTAAAATTGTAAAAAAAAACAAAAAAAACTTCTATTTCACCAAACTTAACGGTACTTGGAAATGGAGTCATTTGGGGTTTGAGATCACAAGTATGGATGGAGGATGACCTGAGAATGGGATGAACTTTTAGTTGTCATAAAGCCCAGAAGTGAAGAATGTGAAGTGAACAGACAAGGAAAGTAGGTTCCACAGGCAAGAAAAAAGAGGAAAATAAATTATCTCAGATAATGGTAATTAGTAAATAAATTATTTCTTTAATAAAAATTAAATAAAAATTGGTCGTAAAACATACAGATGGATAGTTATAGGTTATCCATATGTTGTACATACACAAGCGGTGGGTATGTGGGGATGAGAATATTTTAGCACAAACATTAATAAAGAATATTTTTCAAAGATGAAGTAACCCTTCCTCCCCAAAGATTAATCTTTACTACAACCCCAAAAATATACATTTTCATATGCATGCGACTATTCTCATATCCACGACTACACTTGCTGCTGTAAGAGGAACCAGAATGAAGTGCTGGAAAAATACATTAAATGTACATTCTATAGTGCAAGTGTCACATCTACGCCATGCGATCAAATAAAAGCAAATTCACGCAAATTCACGCATGCATGACGTCAACAAATTACCTCGATATCAATAACGCCAGGCTGTCCTTCAGCAAATGATTTGACAGCATCAAGAATGGGACGATAACCTGCCCAGAAGAGAGACAACCCCATCAATCTGACGCAGGCCTAACCAAGGTGGGAAACATGCAAATCACAACGATACTCATCTGTCCAGATGTTCTTCCATCTGCTCCCCTTATTCAACCTGCTAAGCTGATGTGTTCTGCCATATAACTCTTGCTTAAGCCTAGATATCGGTATAAAATAAGATTAAAAAGTGAAAATGATCTTGGAAACTCATTAGTTGTGTGCAGCGCAAGCTGCAGGTTGCATCATTAGTGTGGCATCGCGGGAGTGCCCCCTATCGGTACATTTCGGAATTGGTAATACATTCAAGGTGGTGGCGATAAATCGCATTGGGGTCTATAAGGTGCACCAACGATGTATGCTGGCAGACATGTCCTCACTCCTCGTGCTTAAACGTCCATTTAACGAATGGCACACACAATGGTGAATCACCGGCCAACACTAGGATTATAGCTTAGAGCTTGGTGGATATTCCAATGCAGGATACGTAGCTCAATGGCAACAGAAGGATGCATGGGATTGGAAGGGACATGCCACAAATAAACTTGATTTTATCAAATTCTGTTGCAAATCCATTTAATCTCCGAAGCTGCAAATACATTTCGGGTGAATGTAAGCAGGCAACATGCAACCAACAGGATCACCTGTACAACGACACAGGTTTCCATCAAACAGGTCCTCAGCTTCTTGCAAACTCGGAGTTGCCTTCACAGAGAGCAAACTGAAAGCAAAAGGAAAATAAACATTTGCTCAATTATACTGAACTTCCAGGCCGGGTGCCAAGCGAGATAGCGAACACACAGAGGCAATGTCCAATATAAGTGCATTTTGAACGCAATCAACAACTGCGAGGCACTAATGGAGGTCATGTCGCCTGAAAATTACCATTATTATCATAATTATCCTGTTTTAACATATTTGTGTTCTACCTTCTACTTCAGGCCTTTATCTACTTTGCCATCCCAACCATTTGCATTTACTCAGCTCCCATTGTCCCAACTCTCCCCTTTTGTTTTATTTGTACAGGATATAAGGCTCACGCACGCACACGCACACACACACACACACCCTTTCTCACTGGACTCAGATTGGCATCCATAGGGAGGAGGAAATGCTGTGCTATGGGGATTTTCTATGTTCTTATCCTTTTAAATGCTTAATGAAAAGCAAGGAAGCAGCACGCATCATCTTTTTTAATTTTTGCGATGACTCAGCCGGGGTTCCAACCGCCGACCTCCCAGATTCAGAGCAGACGCTCGACTGATTACACCACCGACTCTGGTTAAGAATCACTCAGGACTATACGCACAAAAATCACTTGGAAAGAAAAGTGTCAAATCAAACCTGTACATCTGCATGATGAAACCGGGTGTGCAGTATCCACACTGCAATGCGTTGTATTGCACCATGCGCTTCTGCAAGACGTGGAATCCTTGCCTCTGACTTCCGAGGCCCTCGATTGTAATGACATGACTATTGTCCAGCGAACACAGAGGCATAAGACACTGTGAAAATAATGCGTCGCCTAAAAGGAGGAAATCATTGCAGAACAAAGCTTACTAAAAGTTATATGAAAATTAGGATTGCAAAAAAAAAAGTTGTAGTTGTGATGACTCCCATCCGAAATTGAATGCACCAACAACTACTATCACTGTTCCAGTGGGCAATTGGTTCAGATCTTACGCTTCCACCACCAAGTTATCTTCATTGGAGTGGTCCTCCACCACCTGGACTGTGCAGGTATCGTATGCTAGGTATCAATTATCCTCTCAAAAGGGAAAGGGCATCGTTTGACTGCAATAAGCACACGATAAGATCCGCCATCGGTTTCAGCATCGCTTGGTGAGAGTGTACCTTCATGTGTTGGGCCTGGGAAAGTACCTGCATCTAAGAGATAGAGTTTGCGGCAAAGAGTTGTAACAAAGGAACATCATTTTTCAATTTGTGCATCTTTGCATTTACCCCTGAACATTTGGAGCAGTCACATGTCCATGTTGCCTATCCCTTATTCTCCTTGCGCGTGCAGGGATACAGGTCGTGCATGCCAGCTCAACTTTGCGCTCCGTTAACATCAGTGAGACAGGAGAGGAAAGGGGTTCATATATATGCTGGTGGGTGAATGGGGTGAATGTGGCATTCATCACGTTTCTGAGTTAAGTGTGATGCCGATCGGGAAGAAGAAGAAGCCGCACTACCAACTTCGTACACTTCCGGAATTGTTTGATTTATTTATATTCAAATGTGTGGTGATTGTTTTTTATTTATCTATGCGCATGTGTCTTTGTATATAACTGTCATTAATTTTAAAAGGCTAAGGCACTATCGAGCTATTTATTTTTGAAAACTCCAAAACAAAACGATTATTTTTTTTCAATTTTTTTTTGCCTAAAACACTCCCAGGCACTTACTGATGAACCTCTGAAAGTTCGACGAAGATCCGTTCAGCCATCTCTGAGAAAAATGGCGACACACAGACAGACAGACAGACAGACATCTCTCTTATATAGTAGAAGAAGATTATCAACACTGAATGCCACAGTTTTTCCATGGTATGTCATACAATGAAAGTTTCTCATGAATGTCATCAACAATGAATGCTCTTGATGAAGACTTGATCTTTTCAAAGTCCTTGTGTGCATTTTGTTTTGATGGGTCTTTCGACATCACGCAGTCCTCGGTGTTTGCAGCGGATCGATCATTTGCAAACTGTGCATCGGAAGTACAGCTCATTTGTCGAATCGAACACGAAACCCCAATATTTCTTCATCCATTCTGGATCGAACTTTGCGTCATACTTCGTGGCACCATGATGCCTCGTAATCTTTGGGTGTTTTGGTTCATCGGATTCGGAGTCGCTTTCATCCATGTTTGCTCACGAGAATGACAACAAAATGGCGCACGCTGAACTGCATGGAGCAGGAACAACATTTTTCATTGGTTGGAAACTTAGCTGTTTTGTTACCTCCACCACCAAAGGTGGATGAAGGTTATGTTTTCACCCCTTTCTGTCTGTTTGTCCGTTTGTGAACAGGATATCTCAAAAAGTTGCGGATGGATTCGGACGAAACTTGGTGGACAGGTTGTGTGTCTGACAAGGAAGAATCGATTCAATTTTGGTGAAGATCCGGTTCCGGCTGGTAGAATTTTAAGTGATTCTTCACCATTGGGAGATAGGGCCAAAAACTATACAAAGCAGGATATCTCAAAAAGTTGTGGATGGATGATTTTGATTACTTGTGATTCTGTATTGTGATTTTCTGGTCTACTCTGGGATACAAAACGTAAACTGTTCACCTGGCGGAGGTATACTGTCCACTGAGTGCCGTTCTAGTTTGGCTATGGACCCAACTAATGACTTTGTGAAAAAGAAACATCGCTTCTAAAAAAAAATAAAAAAATAAAACGTGAGATTTTAGTAGTTGGGTGCGAGTCTTACGCCAAATGCATGAGAGTTGACAGGTAAGCAATTGTCACGAGTACGAAAAACCATGTTATGTCTCATCATTTGTTTAATGCAGTCATGTGAACCTGCTGCCCCTTGCAAGGAAAGTTAACACCTGGTACAAGATGCCTGCGCATTCCAGGATGAAGAGTTGGTCATGGTGGTTTCATTTCTTAATCTGTGGAAATTAGGAATGTTAATCAAGAAAATAATGATACGATGGGGTGGGAGAAGGTGAAATTCCTACTGTAGTATAAATATGTGGGAATACTTTCCCACGGGGTGAGAAGGTAACTTAAGCCAGAAATTAAAACAGTTGCAGCAAAACTGCCAAACCACAAATCTACCTGCAGCTCAAGGCTCTTTTTATCTCAACCATAAGTTGAGGCCATATAATCTTCAAAATAACCGCAAGGACGTCAATGCTGAATCTAC
The DNA here is from genome assembly GCF_964187855.1 of Myxine glutinosa. Taxonomy (NCBI): domain Eukaryota; kingdom Metazoa; phylum Chordata; class Myxini; order Myxiniformes; family Myxinidae; genus Myxine; species Myxine glutinosa. The sequence continues at coordinate 55,135,835 of NC_136266.1, read as the reverse complement.
GCAACACTCTCCTCCCCACTCCACACCAATCACACACCACCTCACCACCCCAATGCCCCAATGCCCCCATAGAAATAGATAGCAACTTTGGTGGCAACTAGTCCAATGTCACTCACAGAGTTAACAGACTCGGTGAGCATTTGCTGAGGATGAAGAGGGTTGGACCTTATCAAGGCAATGGTGCAGCATCCACAACCACCTTCCCTACACATCACTTTGGTTCCTCGCAGACCTGCAGTTTCACGTAGGTAATCCAGCAGTGAAGTGCGTGGGTTTGGACCTTCAACTGGCAGACAGAAGTGAAAAAAAAAAAATGATTCACAGCTTTTTACGACCGCAGCATAACCGGCAACATCTCTATGATCCAATGAATTACGTTGGAGATAGAAGTTCAGATCACAATCTCAAATCAATAGGAAGTACGTTAGCTTTTGCTAACCATATGAAAAAAAGTACCTCGACTCAGTGCACCAACACCCACTCTATAGGGGTCATTCAATGGCTTATCATTGTCACTCTCTGACGTGTGTCGTCAGTTTCGTGAGTTTTTGTGGTTCTTAGTGCACTCCTGGCCTCAGCATTCAGGTGAGTCTACTGGAGTCACCTTTCTTTCGCAAAAGGTACCAACGCAGTCAACGTAATGCCAATATAATGTCAGAGGAACGAGGCCTGGTGTAGTGTTTAGGGAGGCCAACCCTTCAGTTTGTGTACAATTTCGAATTCCTTTTCTTTACCTTTTTGCCACTGAAAGCTGCCCCCAGATCAAGATTTTGGTGGGCACATCTGAGGCTGTCATGTGAACCCGCTGCCCCATGGAAGGATACTTAACACCTGGTACAAGATGCCTGCACATTCCGGGATGAGCAGTTGTTGGTGGCTATTTCATTTTTTAATCTGTGAAAATTAGGAATGTTAATGAAGAAAATGATACGGTGGGGTTGAGGCACGGTTGGGAAGGGTGAGGGTGGGACACAACGTTTCAGGTAATACTCTAAAATACAAATCTGAGTGCAAAAAAACACCACAAAGATAAAAGGAAAACATAAATCTTTCATTGGAAAAGGGAAAAGGATGTTTGGCCCGTAATGCCAATGTAATGTCACAATGCCACTGCCTCCACTCCACTCCACCCATCCCCGTCATCATCACTGCCACCCCGCTATAAGTTTGAGCTATTCGACTCCAATAAAGTTATGACAAAGGAAGGATCTATCCTCCATATGAATTACATTAATTAATATTAACTACAACTGCATTGTAGTTTATGGCTCTTCAATTAGTTTCACCAGTTGGGGGCCTAATTCCTGTGTTCAACCCTCATTATACATACACATACATACATATATAGACACTGTATACTCCCACCCCCAGCCAGTGCGAATGCAGACTACAACAGCAACACCTCCACATCCAGAATCCACAGCACCAAACAAACATAGTGGAACACTCAAACACCCACCTTTATACCCTTCACCACTCACCAACAAAACACACCAGATCATTCATACACACACATCCACACACACCAACCAACCACCTACCCTTACAACATACACCACTCAACATACAAAAACACACACACTCATGGCAAAAATTCATTCAAGCAAAAACACGCACCCTCACCCACTCACATACACAAAATAAGAAATAATAATAGTAACAAAAAAATTAACAAAAATAAAAACACACAACCAACCACCTACCCTTACCAACATGCACCACTCATGCAAACATGCAAAACCATTCATGCAAAACCACACCCACTCATGACCCACTCCTGCAACACACACACACACACACACACACACACACACACACACACACACACACACACACACACACACACACACACACACACACACACACACACCTCCATTTCTATTCCGTAACCTCAACCTACACCGTTCGACGTGCCTCCATAAACTTCCTCCATCTATCTATAATTCCAGTAATCTCTGTTTGTACGTTTGTACGTTTGTACGTCTGTACGTCTGTACGTCTGTAACCGCTGTTTCTCGACAACCACGGGTCCGATATACTTTTAACTTGCCAGGTATATTGCTGGGGACCCGAGGATGTGCCTTTTCAAGGTTTCATATTAATCGGACAATTACTTACCGAGCTATGTCCAAAAAACGATTCAACCAATCAGAGAGCAGCGAACGATCGCGTGTGCCGAACGTGGAGGACACACTCTGCCTCGGATGGCACATTTGAGAGCGTATTCATTTATTTCACGTTTGCAAACTATGTTGGCGTTAAACTATGTTTTAAAACTAATAAAACCGAATTTGCGATTCATTCGCTTTCCTGCGCGTTTGTGCACGCGATGGCGATTTCTTTACCAAACTCCGGAAGCCGTTCGCTTTGGACCAAACCATTGCATGTAAATAGAGGGGGGGGATTGTCACCGTACTCGCAAGCCGTTCGCTTTGGACCAAACCATTTCATGTAAATAGAGGGGGGGGATATAATTTTAGATATAGATATAGTACGGGCATTGCCCTAGTATCCAAAATGAGCCTTTCAAGGCAACCTGGGCCACCTTGTCACACATCCTCCTTCTTTCTGTCCCACACACTCCAAGACGAGCAAGAAATGCAGAAAAGGAATTGCAAATATAACCTCTACACCCCACGAAACTCGCCAACCCTTCTCCCGGCACTCTGCCTACAGCTCACTGTACTTTCCTCTCTTCCTCTCTTCCTCTCGTGCACCTCCTCCATGTTCTCTTCCCAAGGTACAGACAATTCCCCTAAGTTGACCTGTCTTGTTGCACCTGACCAAATGATAACGTCAGGCCACAACCTTGTCACACAGATCTCCTCTGGGAATACCAATTGTGGCTTTAGGTCTGCCACCACCTGCCAATCACAAGCATCTGACAGCCCTCTTGCTTTCCACCTCCTCCTCTTTCCACCTCTTAACACTTGGCCCTCCTTGACAAACCACACCTCTCCCCCATCAGTCGTCTCCTCCACTCTTCTCTCTCTCGACCTCAGCACCTCTTGTTGCACCATCTGCACCACCACCGCCAGCACCTGATCATGTCACCAACTATATTGTCCTGCTGCCAATGCTACTGAACATGCACTCGGTGGATGCTGCACCATTCCCACACCTCCACACAAATAACATCTCTCCTCCTGCAACAACCCCCACAATATAGTATACACATCTATACACTACATGGCCAAAAGTATGTGGAGACCCCTTCTAATTAGTGGATTCGGCTTTTTCAGCCAAACCTATTGATGACAGGTATTCTTGTATATAATCAAGCACAAAGCCATGCGAACTCCATAGACAAACATTGGCAGTGGAATGGGCCATGCTGAAGAGCTCAGTGACTTTCAACGTGGCACCGTCAGAGGATGCCACCTTTCCAACAAGTCAGTTTGTCGAATTTTGCCCTGCTAGAGCTGCCCTGGTCAACTGCAAGTGCTGTTATTGTGAAGTGGAAACGTTTAGGAGCAACAACAGCTCAGCCGTGAAGTGGTGGGCCACACAAGCTCACAGAATGGGACCGCCGTGTGCTGAAGCGCGTAGCGTGTAAAAATCGTCTATCCTCGGTTGCAACACTCACTACCGAGTTCCAAACTGCCTCTGGAAGCAACATCAGCACAACAACTGTTCGTCGGGAGCTTATTGAAATGGGTTTCCATGGGTGAGCAGCAGCACACAAGCCTAAGATCACCATGTGCAATGTCAAGTGTCGGCCGGAGTGGTGTAAAGCTCGCCGCCATTGGACTCTGGAGCAGTGGAAATGCATTCTCTGGAGTAATGAATCACGCTTCACAATCTGGCAGTCTGACGGACGAATCTGGGTTTGGCAGATGCCAGGAGAACGGCACCTGCCGGAATGCATAGTGCCAACTGTAAAGTTTGGTGGAGGAGGAATAATGGTCTGGGCTGTTTTTCATGGTTCGGGCGAGGCCACTTAGTTCCAGTGAACGGAAATCTTAATGCGACAGCATACAACAACATTCTAGAGTCTAGACGATTGTGTGCTTCCAATATTGTGGCAACAGTTTGGGGAAGACCCTCTCCTGTTTCAGCATGACAATGCGCACAAAGCGAAGTCCATACAGAAATGGTTTGTCGAGATCGGTGTGGAAGAACTTGACTGGCCTGCACAGTGCCCTGACCTCAACCCCAAACACCTTTGGGATAAATTGGAACGCCGACTGCGAGCCAGGCCCAATCGCCCAACATCAGTGCCCGACCTCACCAATGCTCTTGTGGCTGAATGCAAGCAAATGCCCACAGGAATATTCCAACATCTCGTGGAAAGCCTTCCCAGAAGAGTGGAGGCTGTTAAAGCAGAAAAGAGGGGAGGGGGGGGGGGGGGGGATCAACTCCATATAAATGGGTATATGGAGATTCACCAAATATGGTGAGGCAAATATATATACTAGCTGAATGTACCCGGGGTTGCCCGGGTTCTTTTTGAATGAATGCACTACTATAATTCAGCTTTTACTCGCGGCCGGAAAAGATTGACTACTATAATTCAGCTCAGCTTTTAATTGCGAAATGGGCCCAGCCCGGCCAAAGCGGCCTCGACCGGCCTCGCCACCTAGCCATTCACCTTCCCGGGGCCCGTCCCCACATTTTTAGTTCTTTTTGAATGAATTTACTACGATAATTCAGCTTTTACTCGCGGCCGTAGAAGATTGACTACTATAATTCAGCTCAGCTTTTAATTGTGAAATGGGCCCAGCCCGGCCAAGGTGGGCCTCAACCGGCATCGCCACCTAGCCTATAACCTTTCCCGGGGCCCATCCCGACATTGTCGGTTCTTTTTGATGGAATTTACTACTATAATTCAGCTTTTACTCACGGCCGTAGAAGATTGACTGCTGTAATTCAGCTCAGCTTTGAATTGCGAAATGGGCCCAGCCCGGCCAAGGTGGGCCTCGTCCGGCCTCGCCACCTAGCCTATAACCTTCCCAGGGCTCGTCCCGACATTTTCAGTTCTTTTTGAATGAATTTACTACTATAATTCAGCTTTCACTCACGGCCGTAGAAGATTGACTACTATAATTCAGCTCAGCTTTTAATGGCGGAATGGGCACAGCCCGGCCCAGGCGGCCTCGCCACCTAGCCTATAACCTTCCTGGGGCCCGTCCCGAAATTTTTTGTTTTAGAGGTTTCCTCCTATCTTTCACTGTTCAGGAGATTAGCGCGTGCAGACAAATAAACAAACATACAAACAAACAAACAAAAACTTTTTCATATATATAGATATAAGAATATTGTTGCGGTTTTAGAACCCTCACTTGTAAATAATTACTTGTAAATATCTCATTATTAAAAGGTTAAAGGTTGCACCCCTAGTTAGTCCACAAGCAACACATAGGCCACCTTAGAAATTCCAGTTATTTCATTATTATGTGTTTTAGATAAGGCCGTGTTTCCAATAGTTGAATCTGCGTTGCATCAATTAAATAAGAGTAGGTCCCCAATCCAATTCTGGCCATTTTGCCAACCTCTCTCTCCCATCGACGGCATTACGTGCCTCTGCCAGCAGCAGCCACCTCAGCGCTCGCTCAAGCCGCCATTAACCATGCGGTCAGGCCCGAGGAAAAAGGGGGCGGAACACCACGAAGAAGGTGTGGCCTGTCAACCAGCCGTCAAAGGCGTGGCCGGTAAGCCCTCACCAGCCAACCAGGGCTGATGTAATATCACCGACGGGCGTGGCTTTATGAAGCGCGAAGTGATCTTGGCTCGCATGATATAAGCGCGAACGCAAAGCCCTTTCACGGACTTGTTGGAGGACTTATTCGGCGGCGCTCAGGCGAAAGGACTTGAGGACTGCACACAAGGACTTCTTTTGATGAGAAAGCGCTGGTTGGACTTGGTCGGCAGGTGCATTACCAACGGACTGGTGGGAGAGAGCACATTTGAATGAGTTGGGTTGAAGATGCGCTTATTAACGAACTTGTCCGGGAGCACGCACGTACAGGACACAAGCCTCCCCCCCCCCCCCCCCCCCCGTTATATGTAAGGTCCAGTCGTGTTCCAACGATACGCAGAGCTGCCTGCCGGGTTTTCGCCCGCTGGACTGGAGCCTCACCTGGAGCCGGACCTGACCACCGGACCCTCTACCTGGACGGACCTTCCACCCTACCAGCTACAATCCCCGTGTGAGTGTGTATGTTTTGTTGTGAAATAAACCAAGTCCACAACTTTGTCCCATAGGTAGGTTTAATCTCAATCAGATCTTTAGCATCATCCTGTAAAATACAATCATGCAATATATATCAGGATCTTGGCATCATATAGGGAGGATCGATTATATTAGTCAATGCAAGCAAGCCTAGAATACATGTGCGAGTACGTACCGTTCAGGACTACATGTCATAGTAAAATGTCACAGGAGTGGCTCAGCGTCGCGGACGTCCGAGGTCTTATAGACGCCCCTCTGCGGTTTAAGGGGGCATCACTCCTGGGTTCAACTTTGATATACATTTTCACTACATGTTTGTCCTGGGGTAATAAGTTAAGACTGTTTTTAAGACTGCCCTGTGTGCTGCTTCTTCTTCTTCCTTTCTTGTACATTCTTTCCTTTCCACTTTTTGTTTGTAATAAATTCACCTGTTCTCTCTGGTTTCGTCTTAATCCCTTCGCTTTCGTCTTTTCTCAATTGAGTACCTGTGGCACGATTAGGAACCGCTATAATCGGGTTTAGTCTCTGTTAACGGCTCGGATCGCGGATTGCCATCCGCTCGGCGTTTTCCATCGTGTCCGTGGTTCGAGCGGGAGTTATTTCCCTGCTTTACGGTCGGGTTAGTAAGTAGGTATTTGGGACCACTTTGACCAATGACCCTAGCTAATACCGACCGGAAGGAGCGTTATAACTTCTAAGGACTCGGGACGGCCAGCTAAAAAGACAAGGGGATTAACCCCCCCTTGATAAGGGGAGCACCGACCCCCGAGATCTGTAACAATATATACATATAAGTTCAAAACACACCTGGTCACAAGTGTGCCGCACTGACCGGGTCCTCAGTCGAGGTCCTCAGCATCATCCCGTTTTGGCCCTTCAACCTCGATGCGGTCAGCTAAGGTTGGCCAGCAGGGGCACATACACATACACATCCACATGCTGCAACTACACCTGGATGCGAACATACCCCCACCCCCAGCCAGTGCGAACGCAGACTGCAACAACAACACCTCCACATCCAGAATCCACAACACCGAACAAACATAGTGGAACACTCAAACACCCACCTTCACACCCTTCACCACTCACCAACAAAACATACCAGATCATTCATACACACACATACACACACAACACCAACCAACCACCTACCCTTACAACATACACCACTCAACATACAAAAACACACTCATGCAAAAATTCATTCATGCAAAAACACACACCCTCACCCACTCACTCAAATACACAAAATAAGAAATAATAATCTACAACCTTCTTTATGCTGGATCTGCATCTATAACCAGCATAATAAGAAGTAACAAAAAAAATAATTTAAAAAACCCCCCAAAAAACCACACACACAACTAACCTACACCGTTCGACGTGCCTCCATAAACTTCCTCCATATCCAAAATGAGCCTTTCAAGAGAACCTGGGCCACTTTGTCACACATCCTCCTTCTTTCTGTCTCATACACTCCAAGCCGAGCAAGAAATGCAGAAAAGGAATTGCAAATATACCCTCTACACCCCACCTCAAATGGCTGACACGAAACTCGCCAACCCTTCTCCCGGCACTCTGCCTCCAGCTCACGGTACTTTCCTCTCTTGCAGCTCCTCCATGTTCTCTTCCCACGGTACAGACAATTCCCCTAAGATGACCTGTCTTGTTGCACATGACCAAATGACAATGTCAGGCCGCAACCTTGTCACACAGATCTCCTCTGGGAATACCAATTGTGGCTTTAGGTCTGCCACCACCAGCCAATCACAAGCATCTGAAAGCCTTCTTGCTTTCAACATCATCCTCCTCCTCCTCCTCCTCCTCCTCCTCCTCTTTCCACCTCTTACCACTTGGCCCTCTTTGACAAACCACACCTCTCCCCAATCAGTCTCCCTCTCCACTCTTCTCTCTCTCGACCTCAGCACCTCTTGTTGCACCATCTGCACCACCACCGCCAGCACCTGTCGCCACCTGTATTGTCCTGCTGCCAATGCTACTGAACATGCACTCAGTGCATGCTGCACCGTTCCCACACCTCCACACAAATAACATCTCTCCTCCTGCAACAACCCCCACAATCTCAAGTTTACTGGTGACGGAAGCACATCATACGTTGCCCGCAACAGGAAATTCAACAATATTGGCTCCGTCCTCCAAATCTCTTGCCACTTCAACATCCTCACCCACACACCTTCCCACCTAGTCCAAGAACCTTGCTGTGCCTGACCGACTGCTTCCACATATCTCCCCTCCTCTTCCTTTCTTTTCACCTCCCTCTCAACCATCTCCCTCCTCTTTCACACATGCCTTTCCCCATCGCTCATGCTTCATCCAACCCAAGCCATGCTTCCCGTGCTGTACCATCCCCATGACCTCCTCCTGTTGCAACCGCTCCTCTATCTCATCCACCTTTTTTTTTTTGTATACTGAATCGAGGCTCGTGAAAGAGCTAGCTAGCATTTACTTCACAAACAAATCAACCAGACAAACAAAATATATAAAAAGAGGGAGCGGAAGACAAGATGGGGAGAGAAGGGGAAGCACACAAACACAACATTTGAGAGCAGAGAGATGTGTGGGAGGGAGGGGGCTTGAGGGGAGGAGGCGTGGGAAGGGGGGTGGAGGGGTGGGAGAAGTATAAAACACAAGGACACCAAGGACTTCCAGGACAGAAGTTGGTATTTCAAAAAAGTGGAATTGGGGTGAAATTAGCGGGGGTAGAAAAGATCAAGGTTTTGGATGGGGGAAGATAAGAGATGGTGGTGAACAGCTGTTTTAAAGACCTGGAGGGTGGAGTGGGATTGAAGAGAGTGAGGGAGTTTGTTCCAGAGGCGGGAGAAAAGAGGAATGAAGGAGTGAAGGTGAGCAGAGAGTCTTGATTTTGGCAGTTTAACCATAAGAGGGTTGCAGGCAGATCTTGTGCGACCTGTAGGAATATTTGTGGAACAGAGCCCAGAGAGAGCTGGGGGGGGCAAGGCCAGAGAGGAGTCGGTAGAAGACGGAAAGACCACCAACCTGCCTGCGGTGAGTGAGTGAGAGGCCCTTGGAGTTAGCTTCATCGCAGAGATTCCAATGATTCTGAATGCTTTGGTTTCAACAGTGTGAAGACGAGCTAGGTGTGAGGCAGGAGCACCAGCCCAGAGGGGAGAGCAGTATTCCATTGAGCTGCGGATGAAAGCCTTGTATGTGGTGAGGAGCTCAGGTGTGCCAAGGAAGGACTTCGCATGACAGAGGATGCCCAGTCGGCAACTGGCTTTGGAGGCCAGATTTGAAATGTGGTTTTCCCAGGAAAGATCATGGCAGATAGTGAGACCCAAAAGCTTGAGTGACAGAACTTCTTGGAGAGGATTATTCAGAAAGTGGATGGGAGGGTTGTCCAGTCGGTCTTTCGGAGAGACATCGTAAGAGTGTGAGATTTGTCAGGATTGAAAGACATGTTCCACTTGTTTGCCCAGTCTGTGATTTTGTTCAGGTCTGCAGAGAGTGAGGAGGCTGCAGACTGCCGATCTGAGGGATGAAGAATGGAGCGACAGAGAGTAGAGTCATCAGCAAAGAGATAGAGAGGATTTTCGAGAGAGTCAGAGAGATCATTGATGAAGACCAGAAAAAGCACAGGGCCCAGAACACTGCCTTGAGGGAACTCCAGCCTGAACAGGAAGAGGAGATGAGAGAAACCCATTCAGGGCCACACGTTGACTACGACTAGAGAGGCTCTGCTCTTGCAATCCACTTCCGACTTCCCTTCTTCTCTGGGAGAGTATTCTTTACCACTGCATCACTTGAGTCCCGCAACATCATGAACTCCCGCACCCTCACCACCTTAAACTCCTCGGTTAATGATGTCAAGGGAAACTGGAGTTTTCCACCCTGACCATAAAAGGCAATGTTCGTCAAACAGCGTGGCACTCCCAACCACCTCCTCACAAACCCGCTCACCACAACCTCCATCCTCTCTACATGCCCAATCGCAATATCATACATCATCAATGGCCACAATACTCATGGCATCAATCCAAACTTCAAACACCATACCTTCAACTTACCTGGCAAACCACATCCATCAATCCTCTTCAAACCTCTCAAAAGCTTGTTTCTGACCTCTTCCACTCTTCCCACATCATTCAGCTCCACTGCATACCATCTTCCCAAACTCTTCACAGGGGCCTCCACCAATGATGGAACCACCTCCCCACCCAGCTCAAACCTGTGCATGTTATCCACCACTCCTCGTCTCACGACCACACTCCTCGACTTTCTTGCTTTAAATCCCATTCTTGCCCACCGCATCAACCTTTCCAGTTGTCCCAGTACCTCTACTGTTGGATCAGCGGACTGTTGGACAACTGTCAGGTCATCCATGAAATCAAACATTGCTGGCAACCTCTGACCAGAGGCTAGCTCCACTTCTTTCCCATGTCCACTCACCACACGCATCTACAACTCCATAACCAGCACAAACAAAATAGGGGAGATGGTACATCCCATCGGGATCCCCACTTCCAACTTCTGCCACTCCGTTACACAGGACTGTGTTGCAAACTGCATCCAAAACTGATCATAATATGCCATCAAAAAATCCCAAAATCTCTGTGGCACCCAAAATAAATCCATGGCATACCTGATCAAGGCATGCGGCACTGACCCACATGCATTCTCCAAATCCAGCCATACCACCGCCACATCCTTCCTTTGCCTCTTTGCCTCCTGCAACACTTGCCAGACCATTGCCGAGTGTTCAATGCATCCTGGTGATCCTGGTATTCCTGCCTTCTGCACAGAACCATCCACCAAACCATTCCCTCTGATGAAGCCTGAGAGCCGTGCCGCAAATACACCCATCAATATCTTCCCATCTACATCGAGCAATGATATTGGTCTAAACTGCTCCAGTGTCACAGCCTCCTCTTGCTTGGAATATAAACTCCTTCCGCCCTAGTCCATTGACTGGGCACCACTCCTTGCCTCCATACCACCTTCAGAGCCTTCCACAGATACTGCTTGATGCCTTCACAACTCTTAAACACCTTGTATGGCACTCCACTTGGTCCTGGAGCCGATGCCGCCCGTGCCTTCCTATATATATATATATATCTATATATATATATCTATATATATATATATATATATATATATATATATATATATATATATATATATATATATATATATATATATATATATATATATATATATATATATATATCTATCTATCTATCTATCTATCTATCTATCTATCTATCTCTATATATATATATATATATATATATATATATATATATATATATATATATATATATATATATATATACATACATACATACATACATACACAGACTTGGCATTTAATATGGAATATATTTTTTGTGGGGGTGAACTTACTTTTCAAGATGACTTAGAACCAAAAGTTCATTGGAATTATGTTGAAATTATTCTAGATTTTGTTAATGTGACCTTTAAAAGAAAACAAAAACCACATTTGACATTTCGAAGCAAATAAATTGATCCTTGAAACTGATGTAAACTGATATCGAACTCAATTCACGGACAGTACTGTGTTAAACTTCTGTACGTTTTCCAGAAGTATCTCTTTATTTTGCACATTAGCCAAAAGAAATTTCAACAAAAACAAAAGCTAAATTATGACTGGGATTACAGACAGTAAAATTACAGTTCAGTACTTCGTGTAACCCCCACGAGCATTCAAGAGAGCACGTACACGTTGAGGCATGCTGTTCACGAGATTTGCCAAGGTTTGGACAGGAATCGCTTGCCATGCAGTGACAATAGTCTGCTGCAATTCACGCACAGAGGTGCTGCTGGTCCAAGTTGTCGATTTGACGCGTTATTTCTGCCCACAAGTTCTCTATCGGATTCATATCCGGGGACATGGCAGGCCACTCCATATGCTCTACACCACGGTCAGCAAGAAAGTGTTGGATCATGCGAGCACGATGAGGCCGTGCATTGTCATCTTGGAAGACAAAGTTTCCTCGAAAGGCTGCACGAGCAAATGGAAGTAATGTTTCTTCCAGAATGACCCTGTACTTGAACTGGTTCAGGTTTCCATTCATAACAACCAGGTCAGTTTTGCCCCCTGCATGAAAAGCAGTCCAAACGGTAACCCCACCACCTCCAGCTTGGACTCTTGGCACGATATAATCTTCGTTGTGGGCTTCATGCACTTGTCTGCGCACTTGGACACGGCCATCTTGACGATAGACCAGAAATCTAGACTCGTCACAGAAGGTCACGTGATTCCAATGTCCTGGCTGCCATTGATGATGGTGCTCTCTCGCCCACTGCAATCGGCGCTGGCTGTGTTGTCTGGTCAGGCGTGGCTTTCTCAGGGGATGCCTGGCACGATAGCCTGCTTGAACCAGTCGTTGGTTGACTCGCCTTCTGGATACAGGCACATTTGTCAGTTGCTGCCACTCAGCCCTAAGCCAATTAGCTGACTTGGTACGGCCATTGCAGACTAACCAGTGCAGCTGGCGATCATCTCTCCTTGTGATTCTGCGTGGACGTCCTGGCCTCAGTATTGGAGTAGGGACACCCCTCTGAGCATTTCGTTTCAGGATCTTTGACACCTGACCTTGAGTGATGCCATACTGCCGAGCAATAGCACGCTGTTTCATGCCAGAATTTCGTAAAGCCACCACTCCATGACAAACAGCATTGTCAAGTTGACGGACCATCTCCAGAGGAAGCGGCAATAACTTTTGTAGACGTGCAGCAGTTGTTTTCCACTAATACAGATCGCAACAACCCTTATATACCCGATTGTGAAGCCAATCGTCAAATGTACCTGTCCTTACATTTTGTCACGCCACCTGTGATATAATCCTGTTATTGACTTCTTGCTGCGAAAGCCAATCAGTGACATGGTTCTTTCAACAGAGACATCACCGAAGGGTAAAAGAAACTCACCAGATTGATATACTGAGTTCAGAAAGTAAACCCAAGTCAAGAAAAAAAAAATTCCATATTAAATGCCAAGTCTGTGGGTGTGTGTGTATATATATATATATATATATATATATATATTGTTACAGACGTGGCTTGGATGTTATTTACCGAGCGGTTTTATGGTATGACCACGTCTGCACAAGTTACCCGATTGTGCCCGAACGTTGACTAATCGCGCTATGCTAGACCAATGAAGGAAAAAGAAGACACACGGCTGGAATTAATACGACACGACACCAGGGATACGGTTCTCAAAGGTTGTTATTACAATAATGCGGAAGGTTTAGATTACAGGGACAAGAGGGAAACATAGGAAGGTGGGCACTTAAACACACTTATATTAACCCCAACGGACGACAGATAAACGGGACAAGGCTCACTCACACGGGGTTTGATGGAAAGGACAGGCGGGTAGCGATCGCTCCAGGTGCACCTGGGCTCAGGGCAGGATCACGTACGGTCCAGTTTAAGAGATGCGGTGGAGGTATTGCAGCGCTCGAGGGGTGGCGACTTCTCTCTCCAGGCTGGGGGCGCATCTGACGTCACATCCGGCGCGGGGCCGCGTATATCCGGCGGGGAGTGACACGCCCTCGGCTCGTTAGCTCCGCCTCGTGGAATCGGCACGTTGCTTCTCATTGGGTGCGTGCGGGGGGTTTACCAGGCTCCGCCCTTGACGAGGAGCTGACAAGGAGCCCCTTCGTGGTAACCCCGTGGAGCGCATGGTCTGGAGCTAATCGAGCCGGTGTGAGGACGCATCCTCCCCCGCTCCGCCGCCATCTCCCCTGTTGTTGTTGTAATTGTTGTTGTAGTTGTTGTTATTGTTGTTGTTGTTGTTTGGGGAAGAAGATGGGAGGAGGTATGGGAAAGGTCCTAAACTCACTACTGATGCCATATAATCACATTCTGGTGCAACGAAGAGTCATAATTAATGGAGACGAGGCCTTAACTGACATAGAATAAGAATAACTAGGAAGATGTCCGAAAGTTGTCTACGTGTGGTGCGGTGGACCTGGGCACGACATTTAATGGGGGAATAAGGGGAAGGTCGGCTCTACTGATTGTTATTTACATGCAATGGGACTAGGGAATGGGGGATTGGGGAAAGTTGGGGAGTATTGGAGAAAATAGGGGAATATTTACAAGCGGATATGGAGGCCAAATTCCATATTCGCAACATTGCACCCTTCTCTACCCTCGGGGCGTCCCGACCCGATAAATTTTTACCTACTTTAGTGTGGCACGCAATGTAGTTCCCTCTACTATTAACTCTACCCTGAGTGCGACAGTTTTACAGATATTCACAAATGAGTAAATATGTCCCCCTGCGACGTTGCACCCTTCTCCTCACAGAAACACACCCACAGGATAACCGAATCCGGAAAGAATCCTCAAACTAAACATACAGCCGGTAGGGAGCATTATTTACAAGACTACGCTGCTATTTACACTACGATCCAGGACCTGTTTTTGGAGGAACACATGCAGATGTTATGCATAGAGAGAGCGCGCTTGCCAACATCGATACACCAACCCACGAGTGCTCTGTGGCCGACGGCCTTTAATAACGTGCAGAGCACCCTTCCCGAGCATCAACAGCACCACCCCACCACCAATCGGTGCAGTCACCATTGTTCATTGGAATAAAAATAAATTCGACAACCCCTAACCCTGCAGGTGTCTCTTGCTCTTCTTGTGGTGCACTTGGTGGTGTTAACTATTAGTGGTTCACCTGTATGGCATAGGTGCCACGTTGACCCATAGGTCCATCCCCGGGTGGTGCTTGGCCGCAAACGAACTGCGGTCCATTGTGGGTGGCCACAAACATTGCGGTCCATATGGTGTATCGATCCCGGCAGCAAACAGCGAAAGTGCAGGCCCACAACTGCGCAGCCAGCACCTCTCTCTCCTCTCTCTCTCTACCCCAAAGCCAGATCCTCGGAGGTGGGAGACAAAAGAAGAACCAAGTGAGTAAGGTGGTAAGGGCGCAAAAGTGCACGCAATATAAGGTAATGCACACTGGGGGCACATGGGAACCAGGTGAGACAGGTACGTTCCTATCGTACGCCCCCCCCCCCCCCCCCACCAGGTAACCTACATGGCCCCTCCCTTACCCCTTACTGTATCCACACAACACAACACTACCCATAAACATCTACTTTACAAATCGACAAACATCCCTACTGTCTTCCCCGTTCCTCCCATAAACCAAATTCGTCTTCTCTCCCTCCTAACCAATCAAATTTGCCATTTTCAACTCTCATCAAAATTTGCCATTTTCAACTCAACATCAAAATTTGCCATTACCAATTCATCATCAGTCCCTCCTAGGGAGGGAGAGATGGAATCACCCCAATGTCTCATCCACGTCGTGATGCGTCTCACAAATCCACACAGCGATTCATCTCCTGCAACACAAACAAAGAAAACACAGGTGTGGAGTCATCATCATCACCACAGGTAAGTGGCTGCGTATGGTGCGACAGGTTCATCAATCCTAACTATTTCCTAAATGACTTTAACAACTTTACACTACCCGGGGTCTCTCTCCGGCCAAACCATTGGCCCTCTTACACTATGGGTTCTAAAAACCAATTCCCATTGGCCAAACTGTGGTGCTTTTCAATTTGGGGTCTCACTCCCCCGATTCATCTCCCGGTGCCCTCGCACAATTTCTGGGCTGTGGCGTGTACCTCTCCCAGCGGGTCTACCCACCTGCACACCTCCACCACTGCAGTTGCCTCCGAGCTTACCTGCTCCTTACCC
Organism: Myxine glutinosa; assembly: GCF_964187855.1. Taxonomy (NCBI): domain Eukaryota; kingdom Metazoa; phylum Chordata; class Myxini; order Myxiniformes; family Myxinidae; genus Myxine; species Myxine glutinosa. The sequence continues at coordinate 55,119,931 of NC_136266.1, read as the reverse complement.
TAACCTAACTACCTGGGGAAGGCCCTCTGGCGCTCTCCCCACTCCGTGCCCTCTCTGGCACTGGGCTGCCCGATCCACACCCGGGATCCTCAGGCACCCACTCACAACTACCGGCTCCCAGAGCCCACCTGCGGCCTCACCTGGCCGACATCCTCACAGTGGTGGAGTGCCCAACCAACTACACACACTAACAGGCTACACGCCCAGCCATTTCCACAACACTAATGCACCCATCCACAACACCATTCTGCCACCGCACCACAAATGCCAATATCCAACCACAATTTACCTGCACCCTCTACCTAACACTTACACTACCCGCCCCGGGTACTCGTGAAAGGGGTCCACTCTTCCCCCATCCACACCTTCGCACCACGCACACCACTCCATACCACTTACTCCAACTCTCTCCACACACCTGTACTTGCACACCTGTGCTCTCACACCTGGTGCCACCTGCACCCTTCTCTCCCCAAGCGCATTCGCGCTGATCCACACACTCACTACTCATACACTGCTCCACACACCTGTCCAGTTGCACACCTGTGCAATCACACCTGTTTAATTCTCACACACACGCGGCATCATCTCATCTAACTACTCCCTTCTGAAACTTGCGCTTCCCAGTCGTCCCTTTAAACTATTGCGCTCCCTCGTCATTATCATCCATACTAATCTACCTGCGTCCCCACTACAGGTATCAGTCACTAACTAAACCTTAACGTTACCTACTGTCATCTTCGCTAGATCCCTACACACAATATCCTAACCCACCCGGGCTAGTTTTCACTGCCTTACACCCCATAAACTATTGCGCATTTGCCCCCCCGCTTTCTGTGAGGGATGGTGGATTTGCCATCCCACCACATCGGGGGTCTCTCACTACCAATTTGGCTCGTCCAAATCCAACAATCAAAAATTTTCCATTTAGTGCCAATTCTATTCACTTTTCTAAATTTTGTATCAAATCACTACTATCACTATCACCATCACCCGTCTACTTATTAGGTACTCTCGGTGCGCCAATTCACATCTACAGCCCGGCTTCGTAAAGCCAAGCAATGGATACTGGTTGTTTTGTGCCGGCGGCTGGATGCGTCCGGCATTCGGGGCAGGGACGGGGGCTTACCCGGGCCGAGATCCCACGCACCACCTCGGCGTGGAGCCATCCAATGTCCCGATCTCGACCTGCCGGCACGTCTCAACAAAACGTGGTCGCCATGACGACCCTTCCTATCCAGCCGCCCGCTCCGCCTAGTGGAGCACGGACGCGGCCGTTCAAAGCGAGGCCCGGCACGGATCGCGCACGGCGGTCCTTTTGAACCCGCCGTGGCTCGGATCCCCGCTGGTTCTCGCGGCACGCGAAGCCCGGCACGCACCGAGGGCCCGATTCGGCTATAAGTCGTTCTAAACTCTAACCCGTTTAATGTCGATGCTTCACCTGCATGCTTACACCCCGCAGCCCGTTCCTTGCTCACACATCCAGCCGTTTCCATGCCCCTCGTACCTTTCCTTACACACCTCGGTACACCCATTCCACTCACAGCCTTGGTCACACACCTGACCACCGAACACTTTGGCACACATTCGTTGGTCGCACACCTCACCAAAACACCGCTTCGCGCCCCCTCCTCGGTCACCTCCTCTGTGACAATCACAGGTGTGCCCTCATTCGCACACCCAACCACGTGCCTCACCACCAACTCCAGCGTGCATTCCCACTCACGCTCTACCATTCCAGGTGTGCATCCTTCCATCCCAGGTGTACATCCTCGCTCACCTGTCACAACTAACTCACGCTCCATGTCACTCTCACTACTTTCACCTCCATTCCTGACAACGCACTCACCCTTACTCTTGACAGCACACTCTTTCCCCATGCACCTGTCCGTCACACACCTTTCTCGCGCACACTCTCCCGTTACAACCTCTGTAACACTCACCACAGGTGGACACTCTTCCTTACTTCTGACAACGCACTCTTTCCTCATGCACCTGTCCGTCACACACCTTTCTCGCGCACACTCTCCCGTTACACCCTCTGTAACACTCACCACAGGTGGACACTCTTCCTTACTTCTGACAGCGCACTCTTTCCTCATGCACCTGTCCGTCACACACCTTTCTCGCGCACACTCTTGCGCACACTCTCCCGTCACACCCTCTGTAACACTCACCACCCCGCGCTTCCACGTGCTCCCTCGCACACGCGCTACGACCGACTCACTCTCGCCAGCACACTCACTCCTTGGCACGCACTTTTTCCTCACACACCCCAGAGTCGGACTTTCTCGCTCACCTCCTTTTTCGCACACCAGACCTGTCGCACACTTCACCAACGGCCTCTCACGAACACCCGGGTCCATCTCGACCCCCAAGCTCCTTAAATCCCCTGGCGCATCATACGCACGACCATATTGGTCACCACTTACACCGGGTCCTCTTCCTCTTCGCTTCTCCTCCATCACCTGCGAATCCCTCATCCGGTTAATGAGCACATCACGATCCAAACACAGACTTTGGACCAATTCTTTTACTTCCTCCTTTATCTCTTTCTTATCCCCTCTCCGTCGCTTCTTAATTTCGCTCACCCCTTCTTCCACTTCTTCTAATTTTTGCTTCATCTCCTTCATCTCTTCGTGCGCCCCTTTAAGTTCTTCCTCTAACTCCACTTTATTTTTTTCTATGTGCTCCCGCACCTCCCGCTCTTTAACCTCCATTACCTCTACCACCTTGTCCATTTTCCTCGTCAGGTCCTCATGTACCGTCTGGCACTCTTTTTTAATTACCCCTACGTCCTTTTTCATCTCCTTCTGTGTCGATTTTAAACCCTCTATTACCGCTGTGTTCTTCTTTACCTGGTCCCCCAACTCCTTTTGTCCCACTGTCAGTTGTTCTACTCCCAGCGTCAACTCCTCTATACCACCTTGCAATTTTACAGTCCCCTTTCTCACCTCTTTCTCCATGCGCTCCTTACAGTGCCTCACCTCCTCGCGCACTCCTCCGACCTCCTCACTCACTCCTCTTCTGATCTCCTCTCCCATCACTTGCATCTCCTGCCCAGATGCCACCCTCATCTGCTCCATTTCCTCCCTGTGAGCATCCAGTTTGGTTTCTACCCCCATTCTGACCCCCTCTATCTGCTGCCCCATTTGGTTAACTTCCCTTTCCGCTTGGGCCCTCATGTCCCTCAATTTGCCTTCCATGGTGTTTTCCAACCCCTCTAACCCTTTTTGCATCCCTTCCATTTGATTCTCTTGAGCGGCCATTCTGTTTTCTACCCCCGTTAACCCATGTTTCACTCCCTCTATCTGATTCTCTTGAGCGGCCATTCTGTTTTCTACCCCCGTTAACCCATGTTTCACTCCCTCTATCTGATTCTCTTGAGCGGCCATTCTGTTTTCTACCCCCGTTAACCCCTCCTGTATTTCCCCTAATCTATCGTCTAATTTCCCAAATTTCATGTCTAATCCCTTAAAATTATTGTCTAATCCCTCTATTCTACTCCCTAACCCTCCGATCTGCGCCCCCATGTCCTCCCTCAATTTCTCGCTATTGGACCCCATTCTTTGTTCTAACCGTTGGCTATTGGCCCCCATTTGGCCCTCCAATCGCTCACCCTGAGCATCCATCCGGTTCCCCATTCTGTTTGCCATTTCTTCATTATTCTGGGCCATAAGGGCCTTCATTTGTATAAAAAAAAGGCCCCAATCCATCGGGGGCGCTGCCACGGTCGCTGGCGCGGTGATCAGCGAGGCGCCATTTTGCGCGCCCGCTTCTTCGTGCGTGACGGCGCTATTTTGCGAACCTGCCGCCCTCACTGCTTCGCTCTCCTCCTGTCCCTCATTTTGGTCCTGGATCGACCCTACCTCACTCTCCTTTACCGGACCCCAGCTGTCTTGATCCGCCATAGCGCGACTTTCAAAATTCGGTTTTTATTTTTTATTTTCGTAAAACAAATTCAAATTTCGCCGTTATAATTTCGCGCGGGAAACGCGCTCCGAATCGATTCGGTCGAGCGCCGTACGCGCTCCGGCTCGATTTTCCCTCCCAAAATTTGGGCCTAACTAATTTAGTCCCGGGTTCGAATTCCACTCCTCGACACCAATTGTTACAGACGTGGCTTGGATGTTATTTACCGAGCGGTTTTATGGTATGACCACGTCTGCACAAGTTACCCGATTGTGCCCGAACGTTGACTAATCGCGCTATGCTAGACCAATGAAGGAAAAAGAAGACACACGGCTGGAATTAATACGACACGACACCAGGGATACGGTTCTCAAAGGTTGTTATTACAATAATGCGGAAGGTTTAGATTACAGGGACAAGAGGGAAACATAGGAAGGTGGGCACTTAAACACACTTATATTAACCCCAACGGACGACAGATAAACGGGACAAGGCTCACTCACACGGGGTTTGATGGAAAGGACAGGCGGGTAGCGATCGCTCCAGGTGCACCTGGGCTCAGGGCAGGATCACGTACGGTCCAGTTTAAGAGATGCGGTGGAGGTATTGCAGCGCTCGAGGGGTGGCGACTTCTCTCTCCAGGCTGGGGGCGCATCTGACGTCACATCCGGCGCGGGGCCGCGTATATCCGGCGGGGAGTGACACGCCCTCGGCTCGTTAGCTCCGCCTCGTGGAATCGGCACGTTGCTTCTCATTGGGTGCGTGCGGGGGGTTTACCAGGCTCCGCCCTTGACGAGGAGCTGACAAGGAGCCCCTTCGTGGTAACCCCGTGGAGCGCATGGTCTGGAGCTAATCGAGCCGGTGTGAGGACGCATCCTCCCCCGCTCCGCCGCCATCTCCCCTGTTGTTGTTGTAATTGTTGTTGTAGTTGTTGTTATTGTTGTTGTTTGGGGAAGAAGATGGGAGGAGGTATGGGAAAGGTCCTAAACTCACTACTGATGCCATATAATCACATTCTGGTGCAACGAAGAGTCATAATTAATGGAGACGAGGCCTTAACTGACATAGAATAAGAATAACTAGGAAGATGTCCGAAAGTTGTCTACGTGTGGTGCGGTGGACCTGGGCACGACATTTAATGGGGGAATAAGGGGAAGGTCGGCTCTACTGATTGTTATTTACATGCAATGGGACTAGGGAATGGGGGATTGGGGAAAGTTGGGGAGTATTGGAGAAAATAGGGGAATATTTACAAGCGGATATGGAGGCCAAATTCCATATTCGCAACAATATATATACACATATATATATATATATATATATATATATATATATATATATATATATATATATATATATATATATATATATATATATATATATATATATATATATATAGTCACGTGAAAAAGTAGTTACACCCCATGTAAAGTTTTGACTTTTTCAACATATTTCAACATACAGCCATTTGATCTTCATTTCAACAATATTGACAGATAAAGGTGATATAATATAACAAATATCATGAAACATTTACATTTTGTAGTCCATTGTATAATTTAAATAAACATAAATGCAAATTTCACATGTGGAAAAAGTAAGTACACACTTGGCTCTCATAGGTGGTATTGCCTCCTTTGGCAGAAACAACCTCAGGTAGGCGTTTCTTATAACTGTCGACCAGTCTCTGACATCGACTGGGAGAAATTTTTTCCCACTCCTCCATGCAGAATTCTTTCAGCTGTGCGATGTTTGAGGGGTTTCTTGCATGCACAGCTCGTTTGAAATCCCCCCCCCCCCTACAACATCTCGATGGGATTTAGATCCGGGCTTTGACTTGGCCATTCGAGAACCCTCCATTTCTTTCTTTTCAGCCATTCCTTGGTGGATTTACTGGTATGTTTAGGGTCATTGTCATGTTGCAAGGTTCACCTTCGGTTGAGCTTCAACTCTCCGACATGATGGCCTCACATTATCCTCAAGCACCCTCTGGTACAATGAAGAAGTCGTAGTGGATTATATGATGGTGAGCTGCCCAGGCCCTGATGCAGCAAAGCTGCCCCAAACCATAATATCTCCACCACCATGCTTTACAGTTGGTATCAGGGTCTTGTGGTCAAATGCTGTCTTTGGTTTTCGCCAAACATGTCTTCTGGTACTGTGGCCAAATAGCTCTACCTTTGACTCATCTGTCCAGAGCACATTGTTCCAGAAGTGCTGGTCTTTGCCTGGGTGTTCATTGGCAAACTTTAGTCTTGCCCTGATGTTCTTTCTGGACAGCAAAGGTTTCCTCCTGGCACACCTCCCATGTAGATCAAATTTGTGCAGCCTCTTTCTAATGGTAGACTTGTGCACTTTGACATCAACAGTGGCAAGAGCTACCTGCAGGTCCCGTGATGACATTCTGGGGTTCTTAGAGACTTCTTTCAGCATCTTGCGGTCTGCTCTCGGGCTGAACTTGCTGGGGCGGCTGGGCCTGAACAAGTTGGCAGTTGCTTTGAATCTTCTCCACTTGTGGATGATCTTCCGGACAGTTGAATGATCGATTTCAAATTGTTTAGAGATCTTTTTAAATCCCTTCCCAAACTCGTTCGGCATCTATAACCTTCTTTCTGAAGGCCCCAGAGAGCTCTTTCGATCTAGGCATGGTGACACCGCACACTTCAAAAACAAAGAGCAAACCAAACTAAATGTCTGAGGTTTAAATAAGACAGGTTCCTCTAAGATCCTCTCTAACGATGTTCTAATCATTTGCACCTGAGCTGGTGCACCTGATTCTAATTTTAGGTATTTGAAGTTGTGATAAATGTCGGGGTGTACTGACTTTTTCCACATGCGAAATTTGCATTTATGTTTATTTAAATTATACAATGGACTACAAAATGTAAATGTTTCATGATATTTGTTATATTATATCACCTTTATCTATCAATATTGTTGAAATGAAGATCAAATAGCTGTATGGTGAAATATGTTGAAAAAGTCAAAACTTTACATGGGGTGTACTTACTTTTTCACGTGACTGTACACATATATATATATATATATACCGTATTGTGGCGGACACAAAAGCCCACTGGCGTGGTGACATCATTCCGCGCACCAAGTGGGCGGTGGCCACGCCCGAGGGGTAGGCGTGGCCTCATGATAGACACCGGGCGCGCAGCCCGGAGCGCGCCAGTGTTACAGTGAGCTCCTGAAATAAAGACGCTTATAAGTTACCGCTTGTCCGCTTCCTCCTTGCTCGCAAGCAGCGCGCGTAACGCCGCGCTTTACTGGTGACCCCCTCGACGTTGGATCTGCCGGAGCGATCCTTCCACACGCGACGCCATTGCCATGGCCAACTTCATCAAACTTCCCGAATTTTGGGAGGCTCAGGCCGAAGTCTGGTTCGTCCAGGCCGAAGCCCAATTTCAGCTTCGGCGCCTCGCCGGCGATGACACGCGCTATTGCCACGTCGTCGCCTCCCTCGGGCCCAGCACGGCCGCTCGAGTTGTGTCCGTCCTTCGCCACCCACCGGACGGCCACAAGTACGAGGCACTCAAGCGGCTACTCCTAGCCACGTTCGGCCTCACGGACGACGCACGGGCCGACCGCCTCCTGGATCTCCCCGAGCTCGGTGACACGCGCCCGTCGGTCCGAATGGACCATATGCTGTCACTGTTGGGCGACGAAGCCCCCGGTTCTCTATTCCGGGCGCTTTTCCGTCGCCAACTTCCAGCGCAGGTTCGCCTCGCGTTGGCCGGGACCAGGCTAACGGAACCCCGAGCATTCGCAGCCGAGGCGGACAAGTACTTCGCCGCTTCGGACACTTGGGCGAGAGTCGGCGTGGCCGTCACGGCCCTCGTGGCTGATGCTGCTGATGCTGCTGATCCACAGCATCAGCTTATACAGCATACGCAGCATGCTGATACGCACCTCGTGACCGCCGCCACGCCCCGCCCACCGCCGCGGCGAAAACCGCCACCGCGGGGAAACCCGCCAACTCCACCGGCCTGGCGGAGCCAGCCGCGCTCCTCCAGCTCCACCACCTGGTGCTGGTTCCACGCCAAGTTCGGCCACGAAGCTCGGCAGTGTCATCCGCCATGCTCCTTCAACAGGTCAGGAAACGCCCGGGCCGGCGCTCAATAGTGGCGATGAGCGCCGGCCGTTCGAGCAGCCTGCTGTTCATAACGGACACCTTCTCCGGGCGCCGTTACCTGTGCGACACGGGAGCGCAGGTGAGTGTCGTTCCCGCCGGCACGTCAGACAAGCATGCCGCGGGTGGGGGCCCCGCGCTGCTTGCCGCGAACGGGACGCCCATCCGTACGTACGGAAAACGCTGCCTCTCTCTGCGGTTCGGAGGGCAGGTTTTCCGATGGACGTTCGTCACCGCCGACGTGCCCATGGCACTGCTTGGCGCGGACTTCCTGTGCGCTAATGGGCTCCTGGTCGACGTCAAGCGCAGACGTCTTGTCCAGGCCGAGACGTTCAGCTCGCTCGCTTGTGCGTTGCCCAGCTCGTCGAGCAGGTAAACGAGCGGCTTGCCAAGCGGCTTGCCGAACGGTTCGGTTCCGGCCACGTTGGTCTGTACGCTTCCGGCAGCGGACGCATTCACCCGCCTCCTCGCCGGCTTCCCGGCTCTCACGCGGCCCACCTTCTCGGCGGGGGCCGTCAAGCACGGGGTGGCCCATCACATCCCCACCGTCGGGCCACCGGTCTACGCCCGGGCACGCCGCCTCGAGCCGACGAAGCTGGCGGTGGCAAAAGCGGGGTTCGCTACCCTGGAGCGACTCGGCATCGTTCGTCGCTCAGAGCGCTTGGACGTCGCCGCTGCACATCGTGCCAAAGCCCGGCGGGGGATGGCGACCGTGCGGGGACGTTTTTTTTTTTTTTTTTTTTTTTTTGTATACAAGATCGAGGCTCGTGAAAGAGCGAACATTAATCACACAGAAAGACAAACCGACACATAAAACATATAACATAGGGAGCGGTAGACAAGATGGGGAGAGAGGGGGAAGGACACAAACACAACATTTGAGAGCAGGGACCGAGAGACATGGAGACATCGAGAGATCTGAGAGAGGGCGAGGGCTTTGGGGGGGGGGGGCGTGGGAAGGGGGCGGTGGGAGAGGTATAAAACATATGGACACTGCCAGGACTTCCAGGAAAGAAGTTGGAATTTCAAACAAGGTGGATCTGGGGTGAATTAGCGGGGGTAGAAAAGATCAAGGTTTTGGATGGGGGAAGATAAGAGATGGTGGTGAACAGCTGTTTTAAAGACCTGGAGGGAGGGGTGGGATTGAAGGGAGTGAGGGAGTTTGTTCCAGAGGCGGGAGAAAAGAGGAATGAAAGAGTGAAGGTGAGCAGAGAGCCAAGATTTCGGCAGTTTAACCATCAGAGGGTTGCTGGCAGATCTTGTGCGACCTGTAGGAATATTTGGGGGACAGAGCACAGAGAGAGCTGGGGGTGCAAGGCCGGAGAGGAGTCGGTAGAAGACAGAAAGACCACCTACCTGCCTGCGGTGAGTGAGTGAAAGGCCCTCAGAGATAGCTTCATCGCGGGAGATTCCAATAATTCTGAAAGCTTTGGTTTCAACAGCGTGAAGCCGAGCTAGGTGTGAGGCAGGAGCACCGGCCCATAGGGGAGAACAGTATTCCATTGAGGTCTCAATCGCCGTCTCAATGACGCCACGACTCCCGACTGCTACCCCGTCCCCCACATTCAGGACTTTTCCGCCCGTTTGGCGGGCATGTCCTTCTTCTCGAAGGTGGACCTCATACGCGGCTACCATCAGGTCCCCGTCAGGCCGGAGGACGTCCCGAAGACGGCGGTCATCACGCCATTCGGACTCTTCGAGTTCCTGCGCATGCCCTTCGGTCTGAAGAATGCAGCTCAGGCGTTCCAGCGACTGATGGACAGCGTCCTGCGCGACTTGGATTTTGTCTACGTCTACCTGGACGATATCCTCGTCGCCAGCGCGTCCCGCGAAGAGCACCTACGCCACCTCCGTACGCTCTTCGAACGCCTGGGCCAGCATGGCCTGATTGTGAACCCCGCAAAGTGCCGGTTCGGCGCCGCCATAATCGATTTTCTGGGGCACCGTGTCACCAGGCACGGAGCCGTCCCCCTGCCGGCCAAGGTGGAGGCGGTGAAGGGGTTTCCGCGCCCCCGCACGATCAGAGGGCTGCAGGAGTTCCTGGGCATGGTGAACTTTTACCATCGGTTCCTGCCCCGTATCGCCCAGCTCCTGCGCCCCCTGCACGAAGCTCTCCGAGGTAAGCCGGGCAAAGGCGACGTTACCTGGACCGAGCAGATGGACACGGCGTTCACGGGCACGAAGCTCGCCTTGGCTAACGCCACCATGCTCGCGCACCCGGCGCCCGATGCCCCGATCGCCCTCACCACCGATGCCTCGGACTATGCGGTGGGCGCGGTGCACGAGCAATGGGTGCGTGGAGCTTGGCAACCGCTGGCGTTCTTTAGCCGGCAGCTTCGCCCGCCCGAACGCCGTTACAGTACCTTCGACCGCGAGTTGCTCGGGCTTCACTTGGCGGTCAGGCACTTCCGCCATCTGCTCGAGGGCCTTGCGTTCACTGCCTTCGTCGACCACAAGCCGCTGATCTTCGCGATGGGCAAGGTCACTGAGCCGTGGTCGGCCCGGCAGCAGCGTCACCTCTCGGCCGTGTCCGAGTACACGACGGACATCCAGCACGTCGCGGGGAAGGACAACCCGGTGGCGGATTGCCTTTCCCGGGCCGTCGCCCACGCAGTCCACCTCGGCATCGACTATGCCCGGATGGCAGCGGACCAGGCCGCTGACCCCGACGTCCAGGCCTTGCGGACCGCCGTCACGGGCCTCCGCGTCACCGAGGTGCTGTTCGACGGCGCGGGCGCGGCCCTCTTGTGCGACGTCTCCCTCGGGCGTCCTCGCCCCATCGTGCCCGCGGGCTGGCAGCGCCAGGTGTTTGACGCCATCCACGGCCTGTCCCACCCGGGCGCGAGGGCCTCCCAAAGGCTGATCGCCGACAAGTTCGTCTGGCATGGCCTCCGGAAGGCCGTCCGCGGCTGGGCCAGGACGTGCCTCGCGTGCCAGCGCGCCAAGGTGCACCGGCACACCCAGGCCCCGTTGGCCCCGTTCACGGTGCCGGAACGCCGGTTTGACCACGTCCACGTGGACCTGGTGGGACCTCTGCCCCCCTCGCGGGGTTTCACCTACGTCCTCACCATGGTGGACCGCACCACCCGGTGGCCGGAGGCCGTGCCCTTGGCGTCGACAACGGCGGCCGATGTCGCGCAGGCTTTCATCGCCACCTGGGTCGCCCGGTTCGGCGCCCCCTCAGACATCTCGTCCGACCGCGGCCCCCAGTTCACCTCGGAGCTCTGGGGGGCGGTCGCACAGGGGCTTGGGGTCCGGCTGCACCGAACCACGGCCTACCACCCCCAGGCTAACGGCCTGTGTGAGCGATTTCACCGCTCATTGAAGGCCGCGCTCCGGGCCACCCTCCGCGACGGCGGCTGGGTCGACAGGCTCCCCTGGGTCCTGCTGGGCCTCCGGACGGCACCCAAGGAGGACCTGCGCGCATCCGCGGCGGAGTTGGTCTTCGGGCAACCGCTGCGGGTGCCGGGCGAGTTCCTCCCCGACTCCACGGCACCATGTGCACCACCAGCACAGCAGCGCTCCGCTCTGCAAGAGACCGCCCAGAGGTTCGCCCCGGTGCCAACGGCATGCCACGGGCACCCACCGATGCACGTCGCCCCGGAGCACGTCTTCGTCCGCCACGATGCCCACCGGACACCACTGCGGCCCCCGTACGACGGGCCTTTCTGCGTGCTGGAGACCGGGGCGAAGCACTTCACCCTGGACATCGGCGGTACTCCTGACCGCGTTTCGGTAGACCGCCTCAAGCCGGCCCACCTCGACGTGGACCATCCACCGCCAGTGGCCCGACCCCCACGTCGGGGCCACCCCCCTGTGGGCGGACCCCCGGCACCGCCCAGCCCTGCCGCCACGCCGCCCCCTGGTCCTGCACCCATCCCAGGGGCAGCCAGGGGCATCCCACCTGGCATCCCTGCACCCCGGACGCCGCCGATCGCTTCGGCCGGGTCATTCGTCTGCCCCGCAAACTGGCCCCCCAGGTGCGCGGGAATTCTGGGGGGGGCGCGTGTGGCGGACACAAAAGCCCACTGGCGTGGTGACATCATTCCGCGCACCAACTGGGCGGTGGCCACGCCCGAGGGGTAGGCGTGGCCTCATGATATACACCGGGCGCGCAGCCCGGAGCGCGCCAGTGTTACAGTGAGCTCCTGAAATAAAGACGCTTATAAGTTACCGCTTGTCCGCTTCCTCCTTGCTCGCAAGCAGCGCGCGTAACGCCGCGCTTTAGTATATACAAAACACATTAACTTTTTTTTTTATATTAACCTTTTTTTTGTTCTTTATGCCCTCTTTTTTTGAAATTCAAATACGGTAACCATATTGTAAAATAATACAAATGGTACCATTGGAAACCGAAAGTCGATTTACTTCAAACAAAAATTAGTCTGTTTTATCACAATAATGTTTTAAAAGCACGTCATTTCGTGGAGTGAAGAAGAAGCAGGAAAGGGAGCTTAATGCAGCGGTCCCTTAAGATAATATTTATTATTCTACATAGCAACTTCAATTGAATTGCATTCATAGTAAGCAAATGTATCAAATATGCATCGAAACATTTTTTTTCTTCAAGAAAAACATACCCAAATCTCATCAAAAATTACTTTGTCACACAGCTCAGCTTCTTTCTTCACCAAGTCACGTTCCCAGAGGGGACAAGTATTTGCTCGTAAGTTAAAAGAGCGATATAGAATTCAAAGGGCTGTGCGTGATCAAAACAACAGCTTAGGTTTTCAGATTTGCACATGCATGCTCGTCTTACCGACATGCTTGACGTTGTTTACTGTGAATTGGATGCTGGTTTGATGGGCCCAACCAGACACCACGCTTTGCTCTGCCAGTGTGGCCATGGTGGCTTCTCGTTCCTCAGATGCTACATAAAAGTAAAGCAAATAAAGTGAATAAATATATAAAATGGATACAAAACATCACACAAAAGCAAATGGGATTTGCTCCACTTTTGTGTGTTTTAAAAACAATACATCTCATCAATCAGTTGATATTTTGAAATCAATATTTATACTTAAAAATCAACGAGTACAGAACCTTTATTCAAATCCATATGAAAGCTCAAACAGACAAGGTAGCTCACTCACTAACCTTGCCTTTTTGAGACACGTATCCAAAACAGCTTCACCTCCAAGTGTTCAGCATGAACGAGACAGCAAGTTTTAGAGTAGGAAATGAAATGGAAAACCAAATACTACATTGGAGTCATCAGAAGAAACCCGAATAAGCAAAGATGGAGTCATCAGGAGGAACCTGTAGGATTCGTGTTTCAGCCGCTACTTCACAACCCTCAAACCCATCCATGCACAGCCAAGTGAACCTTCCACAAAATCTCTGCAAGAATTCACTTCTCCTTGGAGATATAGATGAAGAAAGAGAGAAAGAAAGAACAAGCAAGAATTGGAATGAATATGGAGAAATGTGAAAAAGTAGAAAGAAATGTGAAAGAAACCAAGATCCCCAACTCCTGGCCTAGCTCCTTCCCTTAATTCCGAGCCATATCTCCTAGCCTGAACTACTAGCCCGAACTCCTAGCCCGAACTCCTAGCCCGAACTCTTAGCCCGAACTCCTAGCCCGAACTCCTAGCCCGAACTCCTAGCCCTAACTCCTAGCCCTAACTCCTAGCCCTAACTCCCAGCCCTAACTCCCAGCCCTAACTCCCAGCCCTAACTCCTAGCCCTAACTCCCAGCCCTAACTCCTAGCCTTAACTCCTAGCCTTAACTCCTAGCCCTAACTCCTAGCCCTAACTCCTAGCCCTAACTCCTAGCCTCAACTCCAAGCCCTAACTCCTAGCCTTAACTCCTAGCCCTAACTCCTAGCCCTAACTCCTAGCCTTAACTCCTATTCTCGGGTCTGTGCCTGTTGTCGTGTGTAATGTGTTAGCTATTACACGAGCCTCGACTCTGTATAATAAAAAAATAAAATAAAATAAAATAAAGTTCCTAGCCCTAGCCCCCAGCCCCTAGCCCCCAGCCCCCAGCCCCAACTCCTAGCCCTAACGCCTATTCTCGGGTCTGTGCCTGTTGTCGTGTGTAATGTGTTAGCTATTACACGAGCCTCGACTCTGTATAATAATAATAAAAAATAAACATATAAATAAAGTTCCTAGCCCTAGCCCCCAGCCCCTAGCCCCAACTCCTAGCCCCAACACCTATTCTCGGGTCTGTGCCTGTTGTCGTGTGTAATGTGTTAGCTATTACACGAGCCTCGACTCTGTATAATAATAAGAAAAAAATAAACATATAAATAAAGTTCCTAGCCCTAGCCCCCAGCCCCTAGCCCCCAGCCCCCAGCCCCTAGCCCCAACTCCTAGCCCCAACTCCTAGCCCCAACTCCTAGCCCCAACTCCTAGCCCCAACTCCTAGCCCCAACTCCGAGCCCCAACTCCGAGCCCCAACTCCGAGCCCCAACTCCGAGCCCCAACTCCGAGCCCCAACTCCTTGCCCTAACTCCTAGCTGAATAAATTTCCATCTCTATTTGAGCCAGGAATTGGTTCCTTCATGGGGATGAAAGTTAAAATTCATCTGAATCCGGAAGTGCAGCCCATCTATTGTAAAACTCTGTCTGTTCCCTACTTGATGAGAGAAAAGATTGAGTGTGAACTTGAGAGACTCCAGAATGAGGGTGTCATCTCTCCTGTTGAGTTAAATGAATGGGCCAGTCCAATTGTTCCTGTGTTGAAAAGCGATGGAGCAGTAAGGATCTGTGGGGACTACAAAGTAACCATAAATCTCCACTCAATACAGGATGAGAATCCACTGCCCAAAGCCGATGACCTGTTTTAGACATTAGCTGGTGGGAAGTCATTCACCAAGTTGGATCTAACGTCTGCCTAAATGACAAGAGCTGGATGAAGAGTCAAGGAAACTGAGTGCATCAACACTCACAAAGGGCTGTTCATCTACAATCGCTGTCCTCTTGGAATTCGTTCTTCAGTGGCCATCTTTCAGAGAAACATGGAGAGTCTATTAAAATCTGTGCGAAAAACTGTCGTGTTTCAGGATGACATCCTGATCACGGGCTGCAACACCACAGAACACCTGAGTAACCTGGAGGAAGTCTGTGTCATTTGGATAAAGTAGGGCTCAGACTGAAACGTGAGAAATGCATGTTTATGGTGCCCGAAGTGGTGTTCCTCGGCAGAAGAGTCACTGCCGCTGGAATCATGCCATGCGATTCCAAAGTTGAAGCAATCAAGAACGCGCCCCTACCAGAAAATATGTCACAATTACTTTCCTTCTTGGGTTTGCTAAACCATTTTGGCAGTTTCTTGTCACAGGTGAGCACAGTGTTGGAATCCTTGCATCAGCTACTTCAGAAAGGAAAAATTTGGGTTTGGGGCAAGGCCCAGGATTATGCCTTCAAGGAAGCTAAAGGTCTATTGCGTTCTAACAAGTTGCTTGTTCTTTATGATTCATGTAAGCGTCTTATATTGTCGTGTGATGCCAGTGCCGATGGGGGTAGGCTGTGTATTGCAACAAGCCAACGAGTCGGACAAATTGCAGCCTGTTGCGTTCGCTTCCAGAACCTTGACGAAAGCCGAACGAGCCTATGATATGATTGATATAGCAGCTTTTGGCTGTGTGTTTGGGGTAACCAAGATGCATCAGTATCTGTTTGGTCGTAAGTTTGAGCTTGAAACCGACCATAAACCGCTCACTTTCTTGTTTTCAGACAACAAAGGCATCAACACCAATGCGTCATCACGTGTTCAGCGGTGGGCCTTGAGGTTGTCTGCTTACAATTGTACCATTCGTTACAGGCCTGGCACTGGGAATTGTGCTGATGCACTGAGTCGACTGCCGGTGCCTGTCGTCGTTCGCAACAATACTCCTCAACCTCTGACCTTGTGTTGGCTATGAATGCGTTTGAGAGTGACAGCTCTCCGGTCACTGCTGCTCAAGTTAGATTGTGGTCTAACAGAGATCCTGTGTTGTCTGTAGTCAAGCGTTGTGTTATGACTGGCGATTGGTCCGACATACCAGACTCGGAGGAGTACAAACCATATACACGTCAAAGAGATTAGCTATCTGTCCAGTCAGATTGCCTAGTTTGGGGCAGACGTGTCATCATGCCAAAACAGGGGAGAGAGATGTTGGTTTCTGAACTACATAGTACCCATCCTGGTATTGTTATGATGAAATGTATTGCAAGGTTTCATGTTTGATGGCATGGTATTGATTCTGAACTTGAATCTTGTGTTCATCGTTGATACTTGTACGCAGCTCTAAGTCGCCAGCGAAATCGCCACTGAGCCTGTGGTCGTGGCCTTCCAAACCTTGGTCCAGGATTCATGTTGACTTTGCAGGTCCGTTCTTAGGGAAATGTTCCTTGTTGTCATTGACGCATTTTCCAAGTGGATTGAATGCTCTAACATGTCTACAAGCACGTCTGCTGCTACCATTGAGAATGTACGTGTCATGTTCGCGACTCACGGTCTACCAGATGTGTTAGTAAGCGATAATGGTTCGTGTTTCACATGCCAGGAATTTCAGGAATTCATGAGGTTGAATGGCATCAGACATGCCCGTTCTGCTCCGTTCAAACCCGCTTCTAATGGCCAGGTAGAGCGTGCTGTACAGATCAAGCAAGGATTAAGGCATGTTACTCAAGGTTTGCTTCAAACGCGTTTGTCACGCATGTTGCTAGGGTATAGATCACGACCACATACCGTAACTGGAGTGCCCCCAGCAGAATTACTTATGAAGTGAGACCTCAAAACTGCACTCTCTCTTGTTCATCCTGACGTCGGTGAAACTGTTGCTAGCAAGCGTTGGAGTCAGAAGTTATATGATGATCGCACGGCTGTGTTGCGTGACTTTGCTGTAAACTATCCAATTTATGTGCTAAACAATGGCCTTTGAGCGAAATGGCTGCCAGGTGTAGTTCTTAACAGGGAAGGCACCTGTGTTTTGTGTCGAGGTGAAGGATGGGTGTATGGTCAGGAAACACATGGACCAAATCAAGTGGTGTTATATTGAGTTGGAGAAAAATGCAAATCCTGCGGTTCATCCAGTTATTGTTCCGTTGTTCGAAAGAGCAACTGTTGTTTCCGAGCCTGCACCTGAAGCAGTCAGTGATGCATCTCCGCCCGAAGTTCCTGTACCTGTGCTTGCCAACAGTCCGGTACATTTGTCCATGTCACCTAGACCTGTGCCTGTAGCAACTCCTCTGCGTAAGTCCTCCCGCTCATCTAGACATACAGACCGGTTGGATTTGTAATTAAGGGGGGGGGGGGGAGATATTTGATGGTAATTTTAACAATCGGTTTGTTTGCGTTTGTGATGTATGCGAGTCCGGTGTGCGCATGCTTGACACACGGGACCAGGAACGTGGAGCCGAGTGCAATGTTAATAAAGCAGATATAAAGTCGAGTGCCTTCATTGGTCTGGTTGTTTGTGCTCCCAGACATCACAGTGTTTCACACTGAATGAAAAACGTAAAGCTAGAGCATGGCGATTGTGATATATGACAGGTTCGACGATATGTTCGACCTGAACGGCATATAAATCAAAATGGCGGTGTGTGGCCAGTCAGCCGCAGCACCGCCGTAATGACATCAGACATAATCACATCACCCTGTCATGTGACCAGATCCTCAGCTCTGATTGGTATATGTTTGAGGGAACATACATACATATAGACAAACACTGTTCTCGAGGGCTCTGCCCTGTGGGCTACACCGTAAAAACACCAGGGTGTGTGACGTGTGTTCCATTACCATTCAGCTAGCTGTCGCTTGCCAAGGCAGCCGTTGTTTGGAGACCTTAAGCCACTTAGCGAGCGCTTGATAAGCCGATTGGTAATGGAACACACCTCAGACGTTCCGAATGTGTTGTATTAAAATCGATTCAGAGGCGAAATATAACTAAAATAAATAAATAAATAAATTAAATTAATTTAAAATTTAAAGTCTAAAATTTATAAATTAATCGCCTCAGCAACTCGATCGATGTCCATCACAAACAACCACAACGTTAAAGGATCCGCTTTCTCAAAATGGAAACCGCAATATAGAAATGTCTCTTGGAAATTCGCATCATTTCACTGCAAACATTTTAAAAACAAAGTTGGAAGCAAACATGGAAAGGAAAAAAGTATTCGCAGTATGTGTGTGTATACAATCGTGCGGACACAAATCCTACCTTCCCGAACAAATACAGGTACCTGCAGCAAAGATTGAACGAAAGTCGACCTAATAAGAAATCACAACATGGTTATGAAACCGAGTGAGTTTGAACTTTTACATTTACATTGGCCGCTGTGCAACCTTGTTCACCCAGTGAGACCGATGGAGGGAGGAGCGAGAGAGAAGGAGTGAGGAGAGTGGTGTTTAATAAATACATAAATAAATAATTAAACGCAGAAAAACGAAATTGAAAAAGCGGAAATACGAGTATAATCCGATACATTGGGAGCAATAAATGTTGAATGTTTTGGAATGTTTACATCCTCCGCCACTTGAAGCGGTTATGACCTCACGCTCTAAGGATAAAAACAACTAGGAGAAGGCGTGGCCACGTTCACGCGTTCTGCCATTGGCTGCTGGTCAGACTCCACGCGTCACGTGGTTTTTATGCCTTACGAGCAGGAGTTGCCGGATGTAACTGTGGCGTGTCACGTGTTTGTTATTAACCTGCGATCGCGAAGCGGAAAGCGAGTTTAAGCGATCGGTGTCTGCATTTTGTACGTGTCTGCGTTTTGTACATGTCTGCATTTTGTACGCGTCGTACGTACCTGCATTTTGTACGTGTCGTACGTACGTGTCTGCATTTTGTGCATGTACGTACTTACGTATCTGCATTTTGTACATGTCATATGTACGCGTCTGCATTTTGTACGTGTCGTACACACACACATATATATATATATATATATATATATGTCTGCATTTTGTGCATGTACGTACTTACGTATCTGCATTTTGTACATGTCATATGTACGCGTCTGCATTTTGTACGTGTCGTACATATATATATATATATGTCTGAATTTTGTACGTGTCTGTAGTTTGTACGTGTTGTACGTACGTCTGCATTTTATACTTGTACGTACGTGTCTGCATTTTGTACATGTACGTACGTGGCTCCATTTTGTACATGTCTGCATTTTGTACGCGTCGTACGTACGTGCCTGCATTTTGTACATGTCTGCATTCTGTAGGCCCTCGTGTTGTACGTACATGTCTGCATTTTGTACGTGTCGTACATACGTGTCTGCATTTTGTACGTGTCGTACGTACGTGTCTGCATTTTGTGCATGTACGTACTTACGTATCTGCATTTTGTACATGTCATATGTACGCGTCTGCATTTTGTACGTGTCGTACACATATATATATATATATATATATATATGTCTGCATTTTGTGCATGTACGTACGTGGCTCCATTTTGTACATGTCGCACCTATGTATCTGCATTTTGTACGTGTCGTATATACGTCTGCATTTTGTATATGTCGTATGTACATGTTTGTGTTTTGTACATGTCGTACATACGTGTGTATTTTGCAGCGTACATCGAAAACCGTTCAGCAGAGGAAATTGAAACTACCACATGTTACATGAAAATTTGATATAGCGGTCACCTTTTTAAGTCAAACATGGGACAAAAGGTCAACAGGGGCCGAAATTTCTGTCAATTTTAATTTACTTCACGTGCCCATATTTGGTGAACTATTTCATCTTTGGCCCTACCTCTTTATATTTGCTCCAACACCAGGAGTGTTCCATCACCAATCAGCTTGCTATCGCTCGCCAAGCCAGCCGTTCCTTTACCATTGCGGTGGTTGAGTACTTAAGCTGCTTGGCGAGCGATTTACAAACTGATTGGTCATGGAACACATCCCTGCTCCTGTGTGATCTTTTTCAATTCAATCTTTCTCTCCTTTCTCCCCCATCACTCCATTTCTCTTGCATGTACGTAATAAATAGATGGCTTTATTTTCCCAATTGAGCAACATTCAATAGCATTATGCAAGTTTATATTCGTAAAAACCCAACAACAGGTTTTATGAAGTTTTCCTAAAAAAAAAAAAATGCTGAACAAGGCTCTCCGAGTTCATCACATGATGGCAATGTCTGGTGTTCGCTTAACGGTTTACAAGGTGGTTGGTTTAAGATATTATGGTCTTCAGTTCAAGCCCCTGTCCTGCCGTTAAATTAACACCAGGTGCGTTGACTCAGCTTGTGTCATTCTTCCAAGGTCCACAAAATGACCCGCTTACTGGAAACGGGGGCACTGCATCAGCGGCACAGCGGTGCTTCCAGCAGTGATGCAACCAGCAGCCACGGGCCAAATATGAAACAACAATAATACTCCGAAGGGGAGCGAGTTATCCACATCCATTGAAGAGAGACTGATCAGAGAAGATAAAGGAAATTTAAAAAAATTATCAAAATTACTCGCGTGACTCGGCGCACTCCACGTGCCTCACCACGCGTCGTTTCAGAGGGGTAGGCATCTTTTGACCATTTCGGTGTCTTTTGGGTCTTCATGGTGTTTTGGGTCTTCAGGGACATTTGGGTCTTCAGTGTCTTTTGGATCCTCTGGGCCATTAAGGGCATTTTGGGCCTTTGAGGTGTTTTGGGTCTTCAGGGTCTTCAGAGGCGTTGGGGTCTTAAGGGTCTTAGATGTATTTTGGGTCTTCAGGGTGTTTTGGGTCTTCGGGGTGTTTTGGGTCTTTGGTGTCTTCAGAGGCTGTGGCGTCTTGAGGGTCTTTTTGGCCTTCAGGGTCTTTTTGGTCTTCTGGGTGTTTTGGGTTCTTCTGGGGTCTTGGTGGTCTGAATGGCCTGTAGGGTCTTGGGGGAATTAAAGGGTCGTCAAAGGTCTGAGGGGTCTCAGCAGTCTCAACGCAATTAAGAGGGTGGTAATTTTATTTGAAGAAGAAGACGTTTTCGTCGCATATAAACATACATCGCGACATACATAACCATATACGTTTGCTCGATTATAAGATTTTTCTTGAACGAAATCGGCGATTCCAGAAGGCACCTTATACGGATTAACGAAAGGCAAAGGTGAAAAGTTACTAAAGCTGGGTAACAGTAACACAGACTAATGATTTCATCATTGTAAATGTCACTCCGACCTCGATTAGTCAAGAAAAAAAAACTAAGTTAATTTCACGTGAATTTGTTTTACAGTATTGGAGTGCAAGCTGCAGGTGTAACCACGATGAGAGGTATCCGACCTGGAGTTGACAGATACCCCGATACAGAAACTCAATGGGATAAATGAATATCAGCATGTGTGCTCGGCTTGTCAGAGGGGTGAGGCAGACACGCTGTGGTTGTCAACCTATGGCCATTTGTCTGTGTAAGACTTGGGCCATTTTGATCGAAATGCTCACAATCAGAAAAAAACCTGAAATACGAGTGTGCTCCTCTCCACAAAAAGAAGACAACCAATCAACAATTACAATCTGGTAACTTCATGGAAGACTTGGAAGAACAGAGGAAGGCCAAAATTAGATAGAGATGAAATTGTAAGAATTCACAAGAGTGTGCACAACAAACCCGCATTGCAGAATGGGCCTTGTTGAGAGAGGCCTTTTCATCTTCAATGGTCTGACAAAGGCAAGTGAATGAATAAATGAATGAATGATCGTTTTAAGGCCATTTTTCCCCACTAGAGCAGGGGTTAGCCTTGCGGGCCCCATGCCAATCATGGTTCCCTGTTTGAGGCAAGGTTTTTTTTGGCCAGATGCCCTTCCTAACGCCAACCCTTAGTCGCCTCTTTGATGCGCAGGGATACGGTGTACCCACAGTGCATTCAGAAAGTATTCAGACTCCTTCACTTTTTTCACATTTTGTTATGTTGCAGCCTTATGCTGAAATCATTTAAATTCATTTTTTCCCTCATCAATCTACACTCAATACCCCATAATGACAGAGAAAACAGGATTTTAGAAAGTTTTGCAAATTTATTAGAAAGAAAAAACTGAGATATCAATTTACCTAAGTATTCATACCCTTTGCTATGACACTTGAAATTTAGCTCAGGTGCCTCCCATTTCTCTTGATCATCCTTGAGATGTTTCTACACCTTGATTGGAGTCCAACAGTGGTAAATTCAATTGATTGGACATGATTTGGAAAGGCAGACACCTGTCTACATAAGGTCTCAGCTGACAATGCATATCGGAGCAAAAACCAAGCCATGAGGTCGAAGGAACTGCCTGCAGAGCTCAGAGACAGGATTGTGTAGAGGCGCAGATCTGGGGAAGCCTACAAAAAAATATATCTGCTGCATTGAAGGTTCCCAAGAGCACAGTGGCCTCCATAATTCTTAAATGGAAGAAGTTTGGAACAACCATGACTCTTCCTAGAGCTGGCCGACCAGCCAAACTGAGCAATCGGGGGAGAAGGGCCTTGGTAAGAGAGGTGACCAAGAACCCGATGGTCACTCTGACTGAGCTCCAGAGATCCTGTGTGGAGATGGGAGAAACTTCCAGAAGGACAACCATCACTGCAACACTCCACCGATCTCGGCTTTATGGCAGAGTGGCCAGACGGAAGCCTCTCCTCAGTGAAAGACACATGAAAGCCCACAGAATCTTGTTTCTCAGTCAGAGTCCTTTAGGTGCTTTTTTTGCAAACTCCAAGCGGCTTTCATGTGTCTTTCACCGAGGAGAGGCTTCCGTCTGGCCACTCTGCCATAAAGCCCAGATCGGTGGAGTGTTGCAGTGAGGTTTCGGACATGACGTCACAAAAATGAGCTCAAGTGACCTCTTCCAATTGATTATCTCTCAAAAGATGATCAAGAGAAATGGGAGGCACCTGAGCTAAATTTCAGGTGTCATCGCAAAGGGTCTGAATACTTATGTCAATGTGATATTTCAGTTTTTTCTTTTTAATAATTTTGCAAAACTTTCTAAAAACCCGTTTTCTCTTTGTCAATATGGGGTATTGAGTGTAGATTGATGGGGAAAAAAAATGAAATTAAACGATTTCAGCATAAGGCTGCAACATAACAAAATGTGAAAAAACTGGAGGGGTCTGAATACTTTCTGAATGCACTGTATTCTAAATCGGAGTACACACCGGGATCATTCATCCCAGCAAGCTGGTACTCAATTTTCCGACCTCGGAAAGATGACAGGCTGAGTCAACCCCCCTGGCGTTAATTCAGTGATCGACCGGGATTCATACTCAGGATCCTAGGATCCCAAGCCAGAACCCGAACCGCTAAGCCAACACCAGGCTTAGGCAAGTCAAGTCAAGTGAAGTGAAGATGCATGAAAACCCATTAAACTTATCTTGTGTCAATATCCACCGAAATGGTTGTCCCGGAAATCCCCCACGATTGCACTTTTGCTTCTCTGGTCGATTTCCTAGGATGTGATTCATCGCAGCGCGAAGCAGCTCCACCGTTTGCCCAGCATACTGATGGTTGTCGAGACCTCTTCTATTCGAGCACAGTGCCTTTGTCTCTTTCTTCAAATTCACTGTCATGTGAAATAATTGTTTTTGCAAAGTGCTCATCTTTTGGGATAACTGGGCCACACCATCTTTCAAGTTTTTGGTACGACTCGGTCAGGGTTCGAACTGCCGACCTCCCAGACTCAGTGCGGACGCTATAACCATGACACCTGGTTAAATGTTGTTCTTTCCTAACCATATTTATACACAAGACATCACAACATCTGGAGAAACGATTAAATGTATTTCCATGAAATTACATGCACATTTCGAGATCTTTACAGCTTCAATGCAAAGTGCACCCAATTTCTCCCATTCCTGCCCTCCCCCACTCGGTTTGACCAATCAGCAGAGTGACCTGTTTGGAACATCATTTTGTGCGTTATTTGTCACGCGCTTTCAAAGCAAATGCATCATAACACAATGCGGTTAGAAAAGTGAGCCGTAATATTCCTAAAGAAAGCCAGTAATGAAAATCTACGGAAAAAAAGAGCCGTCTACCAGGCCGCCCCTCCTCCCACCATTATACGACTCCTGACCACCTTCCCCATCCCACGTAAAAATTAAAACAATTTGGATCTGCACTTTTTGAGCCGTTTTCATGGGCAAGTTTAACGTGCGAGCATCTTTTCCCAAACCTCCGAAATGAACACTCCGTAAGCATCAAATCAACCAAGAAAGTCGCCAATTTTGTGCATAAAGTAAACCTGGTTTTTATACGACCTATAGATCTGGCATGGTTAAGAGGACGAATCAAAGAAAAATAAATTGCATTTGGAGTCCTAAGCCATGCAGCAAAAAAAAAAGAAAAAAAAAGTGAACGCAGTGCAGGCTCACGAGAGAGAAAAAAAAAATTCCAAAAACTTGGCAAATCACTGTGGCATCAAATCTACAGCACCACGGAATATTCCTTGCATCTTTGGAAGCACAATATATACATATATACACACACGATTCACAAGGCCTATCTACATTGCTTTTCCGACAAAGATGCTCTTTCCTAACCACACTAATCGCTGCACGATATTACTTGCAAAATCGACATGAGTAAAGTGCTATAAAAACGACGAAGAAAAAAAAAAAAAACCATGCTGATATCAAATGCAAGCAAAAATATACAAAGGCCTACAAAACAAATAGCGTTAAACTCCAAAGGCCAGCAGTGCATATTTTAAGGACATTATAAATAGGGTTCTCAGCAAGTCATCACAAGTTCCTCACAATCAAAATGTCAATGCAATTCTCAGCCTCGGGTCAACGGCAAAACAAGTTGTTGCGGACACTCGGATTCTCAGTCTCTTTGTTAAAGAAATGGTTCACCTCCCTACCTCCCCCCTCCCCAAACCCGACAGAAGCTGCACGGTAAACAGTAGTACTGTGGATATCCAACATCTCACTATACAACAGACTAGCTGAGATTACCCACAAAACCCCTGCCTATCTTAATCTAACAATTAAATTACAATATGTGACAACAAAAAATGCTCGCGTTTCTGTTGAATTTGACGTTGTGCAGAGTCTGGCTCGAACAGGCGAATGAAGACGGTGCAATTTCAACAAAAGAAAACTTCTTCATTCGGGGTGGGGTCCGGGGCTGGTGTGGGTACCACCGGACAGTTTTGTGGGATAACGGTGTGGTTGGTAACCACACAACTATCGTTTTGATTTGGCGACGAATCGTGATGCTGGAGCGACGCTGCGGGTAGCGCAAGTGCCTTATGGCTGCCGTCGCGTTGAATCGGCACCTGTTGTCTTCCTTGCTCAACGGACAAGGGAGGATCTTGCGAGATGGGCAAGGAGTGGTGTGGAGGTTCTGTTGAACACACAATAACCGATTGTTTCTCATTTATAAAAAGCCACATGCATTCACAGAAGACATTTCAAAATTCCTTATTTGTTCGTATGCAGCACATGGCTGCGGAGTAGCGTCATTAGCTAAGGGCGCAGCTGTGCTGCTGGTGCAATGTCCGCTGCTGGTTAGGGCAGGAATTTGGAATTTGTCAAGGTGCCGGCGATAGCTCGCCAACTCTTCGCAAACGACACCGTGGGATCTTTACCGTCCACCAACGAATGTCGGCAGACGTGACCTCCCGTTTAATGTTCATCCGAGAGATGGCACACACATTGATGAATCAACCTGCCTGTGAAACACTGGTATAGCTGGGTCAGGATTCAAACCCAGGCTAGACCTCTAGGACTAGGCCATCCTTATAGCCCTTTAATAACTCGAAGATTGGAAAAAGGACCACAAGGAAGTCAACCTTATACCCTCAGGTACCTATAGGCCATGGGCTACTATAGCTGGCCGTACCCCCCCGCCGCCCCCCCCACCACCCCTTACAAACCTCCGACCCTATATTTTTCTGATGCCCTAGTGTGTCCTGAACATTAAATCAAATGTTAACATTGCATAAGTTGGGATGAACTTGTCATTTGGGGCCAATGTATGGGGGTACCCTCAAAACGTGACCAATTTCACTTCGCGTCGTGATCCGTTGGCACATTTTCATATTTTGGTGAATTATGGCGTCATTATAGCAGCTACACATACATATAAGGTACCAAATGAAAGCTGAGCTTGTGTCAGTTCGTTTCAAACCCTCATAAGTAAGTTTGAGACATATGTAATATGAGTTATTGGGGTACATATACACACACCCCTTGTAGATATCTGGTGCATCACAATGATATGTGTATTAATTTACTTTCCCTTTATTAATTATTAGGTAAGTTTTATTTCAGCACTTCATTCTTCATGTTGGAACAGTTTAGCTAGGTTTCACTTCCAGCTTAAGTTTTTGGACTTGGCGTCCAAGAATCGCAGGGACAGACAAGGTTATAAAGCTTCACTTGCAGAACTGAGAATGATTAACCATATTATTTAAGCATATTTGAACTAATATTCCACCATATTTCAGCCGATTCCAATTGTGATACAGATCATTGACATTTAAGATATATTTTCATTACACAAGTTCTTAAATGTGATCATTCTTCCTCATTATGAAATGTATTCCTTCATGCCAGATGTGCACCAATTGTGAATGTCGTATTGTTTTGTTTATTGCACATACAAGCCACAGTGTAATCTACTAAATACAACCAGATAATGTTGCACGATTCTGCTGATACGCGGAATCCAGCTGAAGAGGATAGCCCACCATCGAAGAGAAAACGCGATGGCAGTGGTAAAGCCTCTAACTCCAAACCAAGATGTGTAGTCCATGTTCCAGGATCAAACTGTAAGCCACTGCAGTTGTTCGTCAGCATGAAAGATGGTGATAAAAGACTGGACAAACTGAAAGAAGTCCGATCCCTTAGATTGAGCCAACCAGTTGATTCCATACACAGAATGCAACAGGTGTGTGACCTCATTCCTGATACATATACAGACTATGATGGATATCATCGTGAATGTTACCAGAGGTTCACCATGAATCTTAAACGCATGAAGGTTCCTGCAGACACGCCTGGAACATCCAGAAGAAGTCGGCGATCGTCAACTGAGAGTGCTAACGTTCTCTTCAAGGATGATTTTATTTTCTGTAACTCTGAAGGATGCAAGAAAATCAAAGTGAAAGGCAGCTGGTCAACCGAGGGAGCATCTAAATTTGAGTTTGATGGATGGAGAAGAGTTCTGGAATCAGCTGAGTGGAAAGCGGACGAAAAACTGTTGACTAGGATCAGGGGCCACGATTTGTTTGCATGTGAGGCACAGTACCACAAGAGCTGTCGAGCCAGTACATCACGGATCCAAAGCAATGGAGGAGTACTGATGACGAAAAGCGAGCACAACAAGAAAATCTTGAGTTAGCACATAGGACAGCATACTCGGACGTGTGTGAGAAGATTGACAAAGACATTATATGTGACAAAAAGATTGTCAAGCTGAGTGAGCTCAGTCAGGAGTACATGTCAAGTCCGGCACATACAGAATTCCCCAATCCAAGCTACCGCAGCGAAAAAACAACAACTTATTGATGAACTAGAGGAGTTTACCTGCACCACATATGGTCACGCTGGAGTGCGCAAGGTCAATGAGCTACGACATATCCGCATACAGGAGCTGTGTGCCAAGGGTAATCAACTCAATTCTTCAAAGAATGTTGATCTGGGAACACTGCCCCCATGTAGAAGAAATCTCGAGCAGCACATAAGGCGGGTGAACTATCAGGTTGGAATCTGGAAGAGGGCTCACATTGCTCAACGATATTCCTGACGTAAGAGTTGGCCATGGATGGGAGTTGAAGGATGGCAAGCTGGAACCACTGTGGTACACAGGCGATGTTCTGCCACAGCAGCTCATCTATATCATGGACGAACCACTGGATTCTGACGACGTGGACTCAGATGACTCGGATGCAGAACTCCAGCTGCCAGACATCCCAGGTCCGTTTGGCGGAGAAAGCACGGACAGTGACCAAGAATGGCAATGTTCACCAATGAATGTGCCCGTTTATTGTTTTGATTGTTGGGTGATAATTTGATCATATTGGTAATGAGATTACATTCGACCAGCTTAACCCTTTATATGCCCGTTGTACAATTTGGCATACACTTTTTTCTAAACCTTTTTTTTTCAAGTTGAGAATGTAAATTCATATATCATTTTCGGATTTTTTAAATAGCAACCACTGATGTTTTTGATGAAATGATGGTACCAAAGAGACGATTATAAGAATGTAAGGACTCTTTTAAAATGTTGTATTTGAACATCAAATTTAGTTATGTCTATGATCATGGTACATGAGAGATTCTTATAGCATAGAATTGGTACAGGAATTATTGATGTATTGAATCATAGGAACGTATTGTCCTTGCTTTGCCATGTTTGCGCTATTAACGAGTGCCAAGTTTTAAATTGTCATAACTTTGTCAGTTTACGTCCTAGAATGATAGTTGTGGTATTGAATGGTAGCGCTTGGGTCACAGTGTAGTTTACAATATGATTTGAACAAATAAAGTCTCACAGATATACCTCAAACAAACTTAATATAGAAATTTGATTATTTTTGTGATGTGTCGGATATCTATAAGGGGTGTGTGGATATGTACCCCAATAACTCATTACATATGTCTGAAACTTACTTATGAGGGTTTAAAACGAACTGACACAAGCTCAGCTTTCATTTGGTACCTTATATGTATGAGTAGCTGCTATAATGACCCCATAATTCACCAAAATATGAAAGTGTACCAACGGATCACGACGCGAAGTGAAATTGGTCACGTTTTGAGGGTACCCCCATACATTGGCCCCAAATGACAAGTTCATCCCAACTTATGCAATGTTAACATTTGATTTTATGTTCAGGACACTCCAGGGCATCAGAAAAATATAGGGTCGGAGGTTTGTGTGGGGGGGGGGGGGGGGGGGGGGGGAGGTGCACGGCCAGCTCTATAGTAGCCCATGGCCTACTATAACTTCATGTATGGACTAGGTAAACTGAGCGGACATGGGGTCTTATCTACATGTTGTGGAGGAATTTATGAATAGTGCGAGTATAGAACCACCTTTAGAGGCCATTTTATCCCCGCAGAACAGGGGTTGGCCTTTTTCGGCCACCGTGGTCCCCTTTTTTGAAGCAATGTTTTATGGCCGGATGCTCTTCCTGCCGCCAACCTTGTTAGTCGCCTCTTGCGACACACAGGGAATTACCAGTGAACTGGTACTCAATTTGCCGACCTCGGAAGGATGACAGGCTGAGTCAACCTCCCTGGCGTTAATTCAGCAATCGACCGGGATTCAAACCCAGGATCCTAGGATCCCAAGCTGGCACCCTAACCGCTAAGCCAACACCAGGCTATGAATAGTATGAGTATGTAAACAATATTTTCATATGCTGAACAATATTATCTTGTCATGACAAAGAGCAGGCTTGTAATAATTGTGATATCAGATCTGAGCTTGAGCACAAAGAATAACATGAGGTCCTCTTATAGATAAAACCTTTCAAAATCAATGAAGATAACCAAGTTCCCAATGAGTCGGATCATTGCTCAATGCTGTCGGTAAAGTGAGCTAATGTGGATCAAATTGAGTGGGCATAGATCCGCGACACAATTGGGACCATGTCAAAGTTCCGTTGTCAAACCTACGTTTACCATAGACATGGAAAAATATCAACGTAAAGCAATGGAAATGGTCTGACAGACAGGTGCTGGGCTCATTTGTGCCGTCAGTCATGGCCTCATTTTCACCAATATTTAGTTTGCAGAGCAAGCGATGAGGGTATTTATTACTTCCATCACCAGAAGTGGACGAAGGTTATATTTTCACCCATGTCTGACTATTAGCAGGTTATCTCAAAAAGTTATACATGGATTCAGATGAAACTTGGTGGATAGGTTGGGCATGTGACAAGGAAAAATTGATTCGATTTTGGTGAAGATCAGAATCCGGATACAATAAGTTTTTTAAATTTATAAGTGATTCTTCACCATTGAGCAATGCAGCCAAAAGCTATATTGTATCGGGTTACTACGCCCACACAATGCCCAGTCCATAAAATATATAACATTGTATTTCAAAAGGTTGTGGATGGATAAGGACAAAACTTGGTGGATGAGTTTGATCGGTGACGAGAACAAGCCAATTCGATTTTGGTTCAGGTCTGGATCTATATCCGGCAATTCGTGGGATACAAAACACAAGCTGTTCAGCCTGGCGGAGGTACACGCTCTACCGAGTGCGCTGTAGTTGTGTACGCTTCGCAAGTCCACAGTTATACCTGCAAGCAGGCAAAGTGCAAGGCAAGGCAATGCTTCTGAAACAAATTGACACGTTTCTTAAATGTTTATGTTAATTAATAAATGAATATGCAGTGTGTAAATAAATGTGTACATCGGCATGAAAGCAGTTGGGTGCAGAACATCAAAGAAAATCAGTTAGGCGTGCAAGGAATCGGGTGACTTTCATTATTGGACACTTTCCAAGATGTCAATGATGCACGCACGCACGCATGCACACCCTCCCCCCCCCCCCCCCCACCCCCTCTTTTCACCATTAGATGCACAAGCCTAGGTCCCGGAACCAAATATAATATATCGTGTGGTCCCGGAACCAAACAAACAATATATATATAAAACGGCACTCACAGTCCACACAATGCCCCCTCCCACCACCTGACCCCTCTACCCCACCCCCGCCTTCTCACACACATGATTAATAGTAAATATCATCATTTTAAACTTACCCTGTGCACCAACAAGCCCCAGATATCACGTTCCCATTGATGTTAAGAAGCACGAAAGTTTGATTAGAGCACACACATCGTCATCTATGAACTTTCACTCTTTGACGGGGCCCATATCATCGAGAGTTTTTGTAATACGGACAACAAAATATCAGCTTTTTGGACAAGTTGATCAGGAAGTTCTCCAATTGTTTTGTTGTGCAGACGCATACCGCGACTTTCATTATTTCAAACCTGCTCTCTCGCAGGTACACTTACAAGTACTTTTGGTTTGAAAGTTGTTGTTTTTTAGTCATTTCATTATACAATCCTTATCTGGGAGGCATGGGATATGTCTAAGCCACCCCGATTTACTTCGTTGCTCGGGGTTTCTGCGCATGCACGCCGAGCAATCTGGGGCAGTTATGTCATTTTGAACATCGCGTATTCCTTCTGTAATGTTTGCTCAATGATGTAATGTAATGTTATGTTCGCTTTGTAATGTAATGTTCGCTTTGATAAAGGCTTCATCCTTCATCCGCACCTTGATGGAGTCACCCCACACCTTGATGGAGTCACCCCACACCTTGATTGAGTCACCCCACACCTTGATGGAGTCACCCCACACCTTGATGGAGTCACACCACACCTTGATGGAGTCACCCCGCACCTTGATGGAGTCACCCCGCACCTTGATGGAGTCACTCCACTCTGTCAGCATCAGTCACTCCACATTGAACCAATGTTTGGCGCCATGGAAACCAACGGCGTCAATATCATTGGAATCTCCCACGATGAAGCTGAGCCTCTGGGCCTGTCTTCTTCACATTGCAGGCAGGTCGGTGGTCTCCGTATTCACCTCATCCTTTCCGGTCTTGCACCCTCTTGCCCTTTCCATGCTCTGTCCGCATCCTTAGGTTTCTGCAGGACGCACATGATCTGCCAGTAACCTAAGCCTTCTCGTGAAACTCCTGAATACCAGATTCACTGCTCACCTCCACTCTTTCGTTTCTCTTTTATCCCACCTGTGAAACCAACTTTATCAGTCTCTTCAATCTCATTCCTCCCTCAAGGGATTAAAGACAGCTTGTTCAACTCCATTTTAGATCATCCCCCATCCACAACCATCATCTTTTCTAACACCAATAATCTTCCCCAAGCCCACCTCTTTCAAAGTTCCAGTTTTTCCTTCCTGAGCCTTTGCGGCTGTACCCATGTACCCATCTTGTTTTCCTTCTGTGTCCTCCACTAGCCGTCATTTCTTGTTTCTCCATTTCTCCCTCTATTTTGTCCCTCAGCCACACTGTTGGTACTTACCCCACACCCCCACACACTCTTTTTCTACTGTTTGTTTTGTTCTGTTACATTCCGATCCAATAAATGTTCCAGCTCCTCCACATAGCATACAAAACTAGAATGAGGCATCAACGATTGTGGACCCTCACCAAGACTTGTTTTTGTGGTTTTGTAGACATATTTGCATTCTAATTGTACCGTACATACTTTATAGATGTACTCAGTCCAATTGTACATACGTCGTCGAGCTACTCGGTTGAAAAAAGAATGTGTACTACAAGCTACCACTAGGTGGCGGTTGTGGTCTAAATCAGCACATTCTGTGCGGACAGACGGACGGACACAAACGCATTGCACTCTCCTTTGGCGGGGGTAATAAAGGTTCTGCATTAATCAATGCCTCACACTTGGGATGAAAGAAGTCAGGGAACTAACCCAGAATCATTTCACATCTTTACCTTGTGCTGTGTAGGGTGGTAACGTCTTGGTGCTGTAGCCCTCATCGTGGTGTACAGGTTGAGAATAAGTTCCTTGCTTGCACTCAGCATAAGAAGGCAATGTGGCTGCAGAGAGAAAGAGATAGAAAACACTTGGTAAAGTATTCGTTGGTAGACATCAAAGATCTGATGGTATCTTTCAGAAAGAGCATGCGAGCTATTGCCGGCACCATGAACAAATTATAGTTCCTGCTACAACAGAGGGGCGGTGCATCAGTGGCAAAGTCACACTCCCAGGAACTAAATATTTATGCAAACTCTGAAGAAGAAGGAAAGGCATATTAATTTGTAATTACAGCACAGAATTCATTACAAAATATACTGTGGGTTCATAAACTTAACAACTTTGAGTGAGACAACCAGCTTGACAATACTGAAGGACATGACACACCCAGCACTACTTACGCAATCTCAGCAAAATTCATTTTGAAGCTCAGCTACACGACTTTTGAAACATCACACTAATTTAAACAAACAGTGCTTGCCTTGTGAGGGGCGAGAAGACGGGCCAACAGGCTGCTCCTTTCGATTCCGACTTTTATCCTTTCCTACACGTTCCTTTTCCTTGCTTTTTGTTGAAAGCTGCAGCAGCTTGTTACTCATTTGTTGCGATGCTATCGAAGGCAGCAAAGGCTGGTTGGTGGTGCTAATCAAATTTGTGGGAATGCGTGGTGGCAAATAGTGTCCAGACGCGCGCACTTCACTTTTTCTGCTCCCAACATCACTTGTGAAGTCAGCACTGCTCTTGGATCCGGAGATATCCGATACACTGCTGGTCGAACGTGGTATGGTAGAAGTCTGTCAAATCAGGAACAAAAATACAAACGTGGTATAGTCCGAGTATTTAAACAAATCAGTGTCCAAGATTTATATTTCAGTCTCACTAGCCGTTCGTTATTGTTGACAATGCCCAATTAACCATACATCTTCTTAACCACAACCCCAAATCATACTTTGCTAGACCAAGTTTTACTCATATATTTTACATGAGCTTTAAATCAAGTTGAATGAAACTAACTTTAGGCCTTGCAAAAATTATATTAGGAAAACAATAAATACATAAAAAAATATACTTTTTAACCATTAACGTTTTTTGAAAGGCCTTAAAAAGTTGACCTACTTTAGGCCCAGGCACAGCCACAATGTCAGAAGATGAGGAAGTTGGTGGGTCGACCCTTTGCGGAAACATGGATTCATAACGCTGTCGCTCTTTTGCAAGCTTAATGTTGCTTTCACGAAGGCGCTCCAGGTCCTTCTGGTAAGCCTCGAGATCTTGGCGTAGCTTCTCGCGCTCCAAAACAAGTTGCTCATGATTTCGACGAAATGCCTCCTCATTTTTGCGTAGCTGCTCCAACTTTAGTTGAAATTCTTCATCTTTCTCTGTCTGAATGTGGCACAATACAACAAAAAAAAAAAAAATGCAACCTATTTAAATTAAGCAAGTGCATGTCTATGTGCCAGCCCGTCTATACTCTCAACACTATGGCTGCACCAACCGATGTACGTCTCCAAACCCACGACCCAGCCAGTCCAATATTGCTTTCAACAGAGCGCGTTTCATTTTCTCATTTCTTGCAGACAATGAAATCCTTTATCAACAACGTGTTTCCAGCAACACGACTCAATGCCAAGCCTTCTTAATGACACGTTCTAATTCAGTACACCAGCATGACCCAATCTTGTGTACCTGCTCTTTCAGGAAGGCCTCACGGTGCTGCTGTAGCTCAGCTTCCTGCCGCTGTACGATACTCAAATCCTCCCGCTGCCTTAACAGGTTGCGTGTTTTTTCATGCTCCAGAAAAGAATCGGTCGGCCGAACCGCACGGCTCGATTGCTCCCGCTCCTGCTGCTGCTGCTGTTGGAGCTCCAAACAAGACTCCTGACGTTCAACGGCCACCTTGTATTGCAAGGGGAAAAACAACAACAACAACAAAAAAATGATGAAAACTATCTTATTAACACAAAAGGTCAGAAATTTGAATTAAATGGTATGATAACGCCAAAAAAGAACTGAATCAATGCTGAGTGATTGATCAGCATTGCTATTGGCACCACCAACCAAGAAGATTGTCAATGGATGAAATCTACGCTGATTAAGTTATACAAACCTCTGTGGGAAGCAAAGAAAAGCTGACATTTTGGGTGTTAACCCTTCGTTGGAGCAAAAGAGGGAGATGGGGCAAGGACTAATATAAGATGGGAGTGAATCAGAGGGGCATGCATCTGAACAGACTCAAGGGCCACCGAGCATGCGAGTGCGAAAATGACTGACTGTTTGACGAGGAGGGTCAGGGTTCAGGGGTTAAAAGTCAGAGACTGGGACTGTGAGAAAAGTTAAAATAACAGGGAAACAAACAAGAAGCAAAAGACGGACGTCAGATAAATAAACGAAAGTCGGACGTTCAGAGAAGGGAGAGGGATTAGCGTAGAATGTTTGGATGTAGGAGGAGTTGAGAGGTTTGAGGATAAGTAAGGTAGGAACCATGTGTCCACTACAGGCCACAAGAGGACACTGGCTTCTTTGTTATTGGATGAACCCCAGCCAACCCTGCCCCTTCCCTGAGCCCACATCCCTTATCGAAACATGGACATGAGCCTTGTCAGTAGACAAGGTTTTCATTGTTGTTGATGCTTGCAGATATGTGTCGCATGAACACGATGCATCTTCCCAATTACATTTGTTTCTTCTTGGCGTCAGGAAGGGCATCCGGCCATAAAACCATTGCCTCAAACAGGGAACCATGAGCTCATGAGGCCCGCAAGGCTAACCCCCGCTATAGCGGGGAAAATGGCCTCAAAACGATCATTCATTCATTTTTTCTGACAGAAGAAGTATCTGATTGCAAAATAATAAGCAAGAATGATTCGCTTTCGCAAAAATTTAAACAAGCAACCATGTTATGACATCTGCCACTGGAGGTGGGCTAAAATTATGTTTTCACCCCTGTTTGTTTGTCCGTCTGCCTGTTTGTGAAAAGGATATCTCAAAAAGCTCTTAGGATATCTCCAAACGTTGTGGATGGGTTATGACAAAACTTGGTGGATGAGTTGGTTGAGTGACAATAACAAGCCAATTGGATCTTGGTTCAGGTCTATCGTCCAGCCTATCAGTGGGATCCAAAAGGTAAACTTTTCAGCCTGGCAGAGATATGTGCTCTTCCAAATACTGTTCTAGTATGGACATTTAAGTAAACCAATCACTGGTACCTTGAGGGGTTCCCAATTCAAGATACATGTACATTCACTTCAATCTATTTAAACCAACTCAACTCGACCATCAAACCAAAACTCACCTTCAAACAATCCAAATGCCCTTTCAGGTTGTAGGTGTGCTGGATCATCTACAAGAAAAACGAAAAAGCCAAAAGGGATCAGGTACAAGAACAGAAAAGATAACGCCGTCTCCAATTTTCAATTGGAAATAAGGCAGGATTGAGTAATATCATAATACGGGGCAAAAGGGGAGGTCAAACCTGATGCAATCACAGTTTATGGCATTATGGAACAGAAAGGAAATAATTTAAAATAAAAAGTAATAAACACAGTTCATGTGGAGAAAAACAAAATTTAGACAAAAAGGCATCTTAGGGGAGACAAACGTCTTATTTTGAACAAGAATCTGGTCAGTCAGTTAAACAGCCCAATCAACCTGTACTTCAACCTCAAACAAATTGAAAAAACAATTAATATTTGTGCAACATGCAAACAGAGTTTGAGGCAAATAATATATCAAAAGTCAAGAAAAGTCCTAGTAGCAGAACATTATATGAAAGTAAAAATTATATGTCTGTGTTTTTGTGTGTATGTGTGTGTGTGTGTGTATGTATATATGTGTGTATGTGTGTGTGTATGACAACGAGGTATATATATATATTGTTGCGGATATGGGATTTGGCCTCCATCCATATCCGCTTGTAAATATTCCCCTATTTCCCCAATACTCCCCAACTATCCCCAATCCCCCATTCCCTAGTCCCATTGTCTGTAAACAACACTCTGTAGAACCGACCTTCCCCTTTTTCCCCCATTAAATGTCGTGCCCAGGTTCACCGCATCTCACGTAGACAACTATAGGACATCTTGCTAGTTATTCTTAGTCTATGTCAGTTAAGGACTCGTTTCCATTAATTCTGACTCTTCGTTGCACCAGAATGTGATTGTATGGCACCAGTAGTGAGTTTAGGACCTCCCAATACCTCCCCACAACCTCATCTCCGCATCCTCCCATCATCTCATGGAACTACAACCACAGCGGGGGCGGCGCGGCGGCGGTGCGGGGAGTGGGCGTCCTCACTCCGGCTTGGTTGGCCGCCATTGCCCATGTGCTCCGACGGGGTTACCACGAAGGGGCTGACTGTCAGCTCCTCGTCAAGGGCGGAGCCCGGTAACCCCCCCCCCCCGCACCCAATAAGAAGCGGCGGACCGATTCCATCTGGGGCGGAGCTAACGAGCCGAGGGCGTGTCACTCCCCGCTGGATATACGCAGCCACTTACCGGAGGTGACGTCAGATGCGCCCCCAGCTTGGAGAGAGAAGTCGCCACCTCCGAGCGCTGAGAGACCTCCCTGCATCTTTTGGACCGCGCTTTATCCTGTCCCTGAGCCAAGGTGCACCTTGTGCTATCCATCGACTACCTGCCCTTCCTTGCCATCAATCCCTGTGTGAGTCAGTCTTGTCCCGTTTATCTGTGGTCTGTCGGGGCTAATATAAGACCGTGTTTCAGTGCCCACCTTCCTATGCTGTACCTCTTGTCCTTGTAATCTAAACGTTCTGCATACCAAATATTATAACCTCCTCCGGAGGTCTTGAGAACTGTACCCCTGGTGTCGTGTCATTTAACCCAGCCGTTGTGTCCTTTCCTTCATTGATTTAGCATAGCGCGACTTAGTCAACGTTCGAGTGGAATCGGGTAAACTGTGCAGACGCGGTCATACCAAACCGCTCGGTAAACTAACATCCAAAACCGCGTCTGTAACATTTGGTGTCAGGAAGTGGGATTCGATCCGGAGCGCGTTTCACGCGCTCAAAATTATAACGGCGAAATTTGATTGTGTTTTACAAAAAAAAATAAAAAACCCGAATTTTGAAAGTCGCGCTATGGCAGACCAAGACGGCTGGGTTCCGGTAGAGGAGAGTGAGGCAGGGTCGATCCAGGACCAAAATGAGGGACATGAGGAGAGCGAAGCAGTGAGGGTGGCAGGGTCGCAAAATAGCGTCGTCGCGCACGAGGTTACGGGCGCGCAAAATGGCACCTCGCACATGGCCACGGCGTCCACGCCCGCGACCGTAGTAGCGCCGCTGGTAGATTTGAACCTTTTTTTTCTACAAATGAAGGCCCTTATGGACAAGAATAGCGAAGAAATGGAAAGCAGAATGATGGGGGTAATGGGGAACCGGATGGATGCTCAGAGTGAGCGATTGGAGGGCCAAATGGGGGTAATGGGAAACCAAATGGGGGTAATGGGGAACCGGATGGTAGCTCAGGGTGAGCGATTGGAGGGCCAAATGGGGATAATGAGGGACGAAGCGAGGGGTACCGGTGAGGGGTTAGACAACGGGATAAAAGAGGTGAAAAATGGGTTAATGGGGGTAGAAAACAGAATGGCCGCTCAAGAGAATCAAATGGAAGGGATGCAAAAGGGGTTAGAGGGGTTAGAAAACAGGATGGAAGGCAAATTGAGGGACATGAGGGACCAAGCGGAAAGGGAAGTTAAACAAATGGGGCAGCAGATAGAGGGGGTCAGAATGGGGGTAGAAACCAAACTGGATGCTCACAGGGAGGAAATGGAGCAGATGAGGGTGGCATCTGGGCAGGAGATGCAAGTGATGGGAGAAGAGATCAGAAGAGGAGTGAGTGAGGAGGTCGGAGGAGTGCGCGAGGAGGTGAGGCACTGTAAGGAGCACATGGAGAAGGAGGTGAGAAAGGGGACTGTAAAGTTACAAGGGGGCATAGAGGACCTGACGCAGGAGGTGGAACAGCTGACGGTGGGACAGACGGAGTTAGTGGAGCAGGTACAAAGGAACACTGCGGTAATAGGAGGGTTAAAAGCGACACAAAATGACCTAAAAAATGACTTGGTAGCGACGAAGAGGGAATGTCAGATGGTACGTGAGGGATTGACAACGAGGTTGGACGAGGTGATAGAGGTAATGGAGACGAAGGACCGGCAGGTGAGGACGCACATGGAAACGGTCAAGGTAGCCTTGGAGGACGAGCTTGAGGAGACGTACCGGGGAATAAAAGAGGTGAAGCAGAAATTAGAAGAAGTGGAAGAAGGGGTGAGCGAAATTAAGAAGCGACGGAGAGGGGATAAGAAAGAGATAAAAGAGGAGATAAAAGAATTGGTCCAAAGTCTGTGTTTGGATCGTGATGATGTGCTCATTAACCGGATGAGGGATTCGCAGGTGATGGAGGAGAAGCGAAGAGGAAGAGGACCCGGTGTAAGTGGTGACCAATATGGTCGTGCGTATGATGCGCCAGGTGATTTAAGAAGCTCGGGGGTCGAGATGGACCCGGGTGTTCGTGAGAGGCCGCTGGTGAAGTGTGCGACAGGTCTGGTGTGTGAAAAAAGAGGTGTGCGAGAATGTCCGACCATGGGGTGTGTGAGGAAAAAGTGCACGCCAAGGAGTGAGTGTGCCGTCAGGAGCGAGTTGGTCGAAGCACGTGTGCGAGGGAGCACAGGGAAGCGCGGTGTGGTGAGTGTTACGGAGGAAGTAACGAAAAAGTGTGCGCAAGAGGATGCGCGAGAAAGGTGTGTAACGGACGGGTGCATGGGGAAAGCGCATGCTGTCAAGAGTAAGGGAGAATGCATGCCTGTGGTGAGTGTTACAGAGGGTGTAAAGGGACAGTGTGCGCAAGGGTGTGCGCGAGAAAGGTGTGTAACGGACAGGTGCATGAGGAAAGAGTGCGCTGTCGAGAGTAAGGGTGAGTGCGCTGTCAGGAATGGAGGTGAGAGTAGTGAGAGTGACAAGGAGCGTGAGTTGGTTGTGACAGGTGAGCGAGGATGTACACCTGGAATGGAAGGATGCACACCTGGAATGGTAGAGCGTGAGTGGGAATGCACGCTGGAATTGGTAGTGAGGCACGTGGTTGGGTGTGCGAGTGAGGGCACACCTGTGATTGTCACAGAGGAGGTGACCGAGGAGGGGGCGCGAAGAGGTGTGTTGGTGAGGTGTGCGAGCGACGAATGTGTGCCAAGGTGCTCGGTGGTCAGGTGTGTGACCAAGGCTGTGAGTGGAATGTGTGTACCGAGGTGTGTAAGGGAAGGTACGAGGAGCAAGGAACGGGCTGCGGGGTGTAAGCATGCAGGTGAGGCATCGAAGGTAACCGGGTTAGAGGTTAGAGCGACTTTTAGCCGAAGCGGGCCCTCGGTGCGTGCCGGGCTTCGCGTGCCGCGAGAACCAGCGGGGATCCGAGCCACGGCGGGTTCGAAAGGACCGCCGTGCGCGATCCACGCTGGGCCTCGCGTGGAACGGCCGCGTCCGGGCTCCACTAGGCGGAGCGGGCAGCCCGATAGGAAGGGTCGTCATGGCGACCACTTTTTGTTGAGGCATTCCGGCAGGTCGAGATCGGGACATTGGATGGCTCCACGCCGGGGTGGTGCGTGGGATCTCGGCCCGGGTAAGCCCCCGTCCCTGCACCGAGTGCCGGACGCGTCCAGCCGCTGGCACAACACAACCCGCATTCATGGCTTGGCTTTACGAAGCCGGGCTTTGGAAGTGAATTGGCGCACCGAGAGGCATTAGTGAGTAGACTGTGTGAAGAGGTTAGTGTTTTGGACCCAAAATTAGAGAAAAACAAAATTTGATGATTGGCAAAGGATTGGCAGTAATGATTGGCAGATGATGGGCAGTGATTGGCAAATTTTTGATTTGTTGAAATTTGATGTGCAAAATTGGTAGTGAGCGATGGGCCCGGTGGGTAAGGGTGGCCACCCATCCCTGCCACCCTTCCCAAGTGGGGCAAATGAGCACTAGATTTATGGGGTGTATGGCAGTGAAAACTAGCCCGGGTGGGTTAGGTTATATTGATAGGGCCCTAGAAGATGACATTAGGTAACGTTAAGATTAGTTAGTGACTGATACCTGTAGTGGGGACGCAGGTAGTTTAGTGTGGATGATAATGACGAGGGAGCGCAATAGTTTAAAGGGACGACTGGGAAGCGCAAGTTTCAGAGGGGAGTAGTTAGATGAGATGATGCTGTGTGAGAACTGGACAGGTGTGTGGAGCAGTGTATGAGTAGTGAGTGTTGTGGATCAGCGCGAATGCGCTTGGGGAGAGAAGGGTGCAGGTGGCACCAGGTGTGAGAGCACAGGTGTGCAAGTACAGGTGTGTGGAATACGTGGAGTGAGAATGGTGGAAATTGTGGAGTGGAGTGGATGGTGCGAAGGTGTGAATGGGGGAAGAGTGGACCCCCATCACGGATACCCGGGGCGGGTAGTGTAAGTGTTAGGTAGAGGGTATAGGTAAATTGTGGTTGGATATTGGCATTTGTGGTGCGGGTGACAGAATGGTATTGTGGATGGGTGCATTAGTGTTGTGGAAATGGCTGGGCGTGTAGCCTGTTAGTGTGTGTAGTTGGTTGGGCACTCCACCACTGTGAGGATGTCGGCCAGGTGAGGCCGCAGGTGGGCTCTGGGAGCCGGTAGTAGTTGTTGTGGATGGGGCCCGAGGATCCGGAGGACGGACCCGGGTAGCCCAGTGCCAGAGAAGGCACCGAGTGGGGAGAGCGCCAGAGGGCCCTCCCCAGGTAGATGGGTTAGGGTGAGGAGCAGGTAAGCTCGGAGGCAACTGCAGTGGTGGAGGTGTGCAGGTGGGTAGACCGGCTAGGAGAGCTACACGTCGCAGCCCAGAAATTGTGCGAGGGCACCGAGAGATGAATCGGGGGAGTGAGACCCCAAATTGAAAAGCACCACAGTTTGGTCAATGGGAATTGGTTTTTAGAACCCATAGTGTAAGAGGGCCAATGGTTTGGCAGGAGAAAGACCCCGGGTAATGTAAAGTTGTTAAAGTCATTTAGGAAATAGTTAGGATTGATGAACCTGTCGCACCATACGCAGCCACTTACCTGTGGTGATGATGATGACTCCACACCTGTGTTCCCTTGTTTTGTGTTGCAGGAAGTAAGGATTGCTGTGTGGATTTGTGAGACGCATCACGACGTGGATGAGACATTGGGGTGATTCCATCTCTCCCTCCTTAGGAGGGACTGATGATGAATTGGTGATGGCAAATTATGATGTTGAGTTGGAGATGGCAAATTTTGATGAGAGTTGAAAATGGCAAATTTGATTGGTTAGGAGGGAGAGAAGACGAATTTGGTTTATGGGAGGAACGGGGAAGACAGTAGAGACGTTTGTTGATTTGTAAAGTAGATGTTTATGGGTAGTGTTGTGTTTTGTGGATACAGTAAGGGGTAAGGGAGGGGCAATGTAGGTTACCTGGTGGGGGGGGGGGGGGGGGGGGGCGTACGGTAGGAACGTACCTGTCTCACCTGGTTCCCATGTGCCCCCAGTGTGCATTACCTTATGTTGCGTGCACTTTTGCGCCCTTACCACCTTACTCACTTGTCTTCTTCTTTTGTCTCCCACCTCCGAGGATCTGGCTTTGGGGCAGAGAGAGAGGAGAGAGAGGTGCTGGCTCCGCAGTTGTGGGCCTGCACTTTCGCTGCTTGCTGCCGGGATCGATACACCATATGGACCGCAATGTTTGTGGCCACCCACAATGGACCGCAGTTCTTTTGCGGCCAAGCACCACCCGTGGATGGACCTATGGGTCAACGTGGCACCTATGCCATACAGGTGAACCACTAATAGTTGGCCCCTGACGGCCACAATTTAGAAATGGACGCGGTTGGTGCCTTTCTTTATTTTTAAAGAAGCCAGAAGGCCAAGTGCACCACATGAAGGCAAGACCAGCGGCAGAACATCGGCCGGCTGCGACACCACCGGTGACTATAAACACTTTATTGGTGCACCGGATGGTGCTGACTGTGTGATGGGGTGGTGCTTTTGGTGCTTGGAAGGGGTGCTCTGCGCATTATTAAAGGCCGTAAGGCCACAGAGCACTCGTGGGTTGTTGTATCGATGCTGGCATGCGTGCTCTCTCTATGCATAACATCTGCATGTGTTCCTCCAAAAACAGGTCCTGGATCGTAGTGTAAATATCAGCGTAGTCTTGTGTAAATAATGCTCCCTACCGGCTGTATGTTTAGTTTGAGAATTCTTTCCGCGATTCGGTTATCCTGTGGGTGTGTTTCTGTGAGGAGAAGGGTGCAACGTCGCAGGGGGACATATTTACTCATTTGTGAACATCTGTAAAACTGTCGCACTCAGGGTAGAGTTAATAGTAGAGGGAACTACATCTGAGTGCCACACTAAAGTAGGTAAAGATTTATCGGGTCGGGACGCCCCGAGGTAGAGAAGGGTGCAATGTTGCGGATATGGGATTTGGCCTCCATCCATATCCGCTTGTAAATATTCCCCTATTTCCCCAATACTCCCCAACTATCCCCAATCCCCCATTCCCTAGTCCCATTGTCTGTAAACAACACTCTGTAGAACCGACCTTCCCCTTTTTCCCCCATTAAATGTCGTGCCCAGGTTCACCGCATCTCACGTAGACAACTATAGGACATCTTGTTTGTTATTCTTAGTCTATGTCAGTTAAGGACTCGTTTCCATTAATTCTGACTCTTCGTTGCACCAGAATGTGATTGTATGGCACCAGTAGTGAGTTTAGGACCTCCCAATACCTCCCCACAACCTCATCTCCGCATCCTCCCATCATCTCATGGAACTACAACCACAGCGGGGGCGGCGCGGCGGCGGTGCGGGGAGTGGGCGTCCTCACTCCGGCTCGGTTGGCCGCCATTGCCCATGTGCTCCGACGGGGTTACCACGAAGGGGCTGACTGTCAGCTCCTCGTCAAGGGCGGAGCCCGGTAACCCCCCCGCACCCAATAAGAAGCGGCGGACCGATTCCATCTGGGGCGGAGCTAACGAGCCGAGGGCGTGTCACTCCCCGCTGGATATACGCAGCCACTTACCGGAGGTGACGTCAGATGCGCCCCCAGCTTGGAGAGAGAAGTCGCCACCTCCGAGCGCTGAGAGACCTCCCTGCATCTTTTGGACCGCGCTTTATCCTGTCCCTGAGCCAAGGTGCACCTTGTGCTATCCATCGACTACCTGCCCTTCCTTGCCATCAATCCCTGTGTGAGTCAGTCTTGTCCCGTTTATCTGTGGTCTGTCGGGGCTAATATAAGACCGTGTTTAAGTGCCCACCTTCCTATGCTGTACCTCTTGTCCTTGTAATCTAAACGTTCTGCATACCAAATATTATAACCTCCTCCGGAGGTCTTGAGAACTGTACCCCTGGTGTCGTGTCATTTAACCCAGCCGTTGTGTCCTTTCCTTCATTGATTTAGCATAGCGCGACTTAGTCAACGTTCGAGTGGAATCGGGTAAACTGTGCAGACGCAGTCATACCAAACCGCTCGGTAAACTAACATCCAAAACCGCGTCTGTAACAATATATATATATATATATATATATATATATATATATATATATA
Source organism: Myxine glutinosa (assembly GCF_964187855.1). NCBI lineage: Eukaryota > Metazoa > Chordata > Myxini > Myxiniformes > Myxinidae > Myxine > Myxine glutinosa. Next base: position 55,075,909 of record NC_136266.1, on the reverse strand, counting down.
TATATATATATATATATATATATATATATATATATATATATATAGTTGCGGAAATGAGGATTGTGTTTTTTTATTGTGTTGTATTGTATGGTAAATTGTTGTGTAATATTGCTCGATTCTGGCCCCTCCTGCCTCCAGTGTTGTGTAAAGATCAAAGGGCGTTCCGGTAGTTAATTCCATAAAGCATACATTGAAGGACACGATAATACCCTTGTTCAGTAGTTTATTTCCTTATTCTGTGTATGAGGTGAAGGCTTTGTCTTCCATTAAAATGACACTCCATTGCACCAAGTGAAATAGATAGATTCCTTTCATTCCCCATTCCCACTCCCAAAACTTCCATTGCCAAGCCTCAATTTCCAGCTACATCCCCTCCAAGTCTCCATTGCCAACTGCACTGGGCAGTTTGCCAGTTTGTTACAGCTGTGGGTTGTTTTCGCTCCAAAACCACCATTATTTTCTACCCCCGCTAATTTCGGTCCCCTTGTGTTTTATACCTCTCCCCCCCGCCCTCCCCCTCCCACGCCTCCTGCCCCCAAGCACTCTCCCTTCCACACTTCTCCCTGCTCTCAAATGTTGTGGTTGTGTGCTTCCCCTTCTCTCCCCATCTTGTCTTCCGCTCCCTCTTTTTGTGTGTTTTGTTTGTCTGGTTGATTTGTTTGTGAAATAAATGTTAGCTCTTTCACGAGCCTCGATTCAGTATACAAAAAAAAAAAAAAAAAAAAAAAAAAAAATTTGAACATGTGCTCGGGTCGGGGAAGAAAGGCGTGCCCGCCCATCGTCATCAAGGGCGGGGCCAGAGGGTCACGCGACCAACCAGGGCCGAGGTGAGCACACCGATGGGCGTGTCCTAAAAGCCGGCGGTTTAATCGCCGGAGGCGCTATAAAGGCGCGTGCGCAAGAAGTTGCGAGAGCTGAGTTGTGTGGTTTTGGTCAGAGCTGGGTTGGTCGTCAGTGGTGGTCAGTGGTTGCGTTGAGTGGTCAGTGGTTGCGTTGAGTTGTCGGTGGTGAGGAAGAGTCGGACTAAGCAAGAGAGAAAGAGTCCTGGAGTTAGTGAGAGAGGGAGAGAGAACCCGTCACGCCAGACCCCCCCACCAGCAGCGTTGGCTTGGCTCCACCAAGCAGCTCCGACCCGTTACCCCGCGCACACGACAGGATCGGTGGCATTGGCGGCCGTCGAGGTCCAGCCCGACGTCCCGTGCGGGATCAAGCCCCAGCCACCCACCTCCTGTCATTCCTGCCTGCAAGTTCCCCATTCGTGTACGTGAGTTTGTTCTGTTTGTTTTGTCCCTGGGGATTTAGTTAAGCCTGTTTAGATAAGCTAGTAATTTTCACTGTGTCTCTAAAAGCTTCTGTATATTATTTTCTTATCCTTCCTTCTCCTTGGTTATTTTGAGCCTGTAAATAGTAAATAAATTTAGTAGTATTTTCAACCTTTTTTTCGTCTTCTTCTTCTTCTTCACATCCGTGTCACTTTTGTCTTTTCCATATTGAATATCTGTGGCGCGATCCAGCCAACGTTCGGGGATCGGGTGAATCGGGGAAACTGTTCGGCCGCGGTGCCTCCGCTCGGCAAACAACATCCTTATCCGCGGACCGTAACAATATATATATATATATATATATATATATACATACATACATACATACATATATATATATATATATATATATATATATATATATATATATATATATATATATATATATATATATATATATATATATATATAGTTACAGTCTCCGCACGACCCTCCTGCCCTCACCAAGGGGAGATAAATCCCCTTGTTCTTTTTGGGTCGTCGCAACCGCGAGATTTGAATCGCCACTCCCGGGCAGACGCGAGACAGGGTTTCGGGACGATGTTCGCACGAACCTAAGTACTCACGCCGCCGCGGAAGCGGGGATCAAGTCTCGCACGAACCACACATAATTTGAGTACGTCCGAGCAGATGGCGTACCACGTGGTCCGTGCAATTATCTTATATTGGAACCCGATTAGAGCGATAATTCGTACCACGCTTAGTCAATAGATGGAAGGGACGAGACGGTTGAATAGAAGGAAGAACACAGGTTTAATAGTTATTATGTACAGCGATTGGTAGAAGGAAAAGGGACACAGGGCAGAACTTAAGCAGTCTTAAGCTTATTCCCCAGACACGGGCCCGATCACACTCAAAGGGGGAAATAAAGAAAGGAAAGGTTCATGCGCTGAACGCGCCGGCTCCATTGTTCAGGAACAGCTTCGCCCAGCGTGGCCCTCCCCGGTCACAGCATGTCCCTCGATGAAGGCAAGCAGGTGGCAGAAGGGATCCTTGCAGTGCGTCTCTCGAACAAAGGCAGAGCCGGCAGGTGGGAAAATATACGCGTCTCTCGCACGGCTCGGTGGTTCCTCACAGCGCTATTAATCAACGGCGTGCTTTTCCCCGCGTAACTCAATAGAGAGGATCTCAAGCTCAATCGAGCATTCAACTTGTTCAAGCGCCTCCCCCCTCGAAACTCGTTTGGCTTCTTTCAGCGCACCTCTCCTCAGAACGTGTTCAACTCTCAAGCGCCTCTCCCATAACTGGGGTGGGGGCTTTTTCGCAAAGGGTTTTATTGCCACGCCCTTAGCCCGCATCGAATGTTCTAACCACGCCTTTTGACGCAGTGCTAAGCCACTCCCTTCGAGCCCTGATTGGCGGCTCGCGCTTACCGTCGGCTTCTCCTCCGCCTTCCTTCGGCCTTGATCGACTTGTTAGGCCGGCATCGTGTTATTTCGCGCCAAAGCCACAGTACCGAGGCGGCATAAGCAATGGAAGGACCTAACTCTCATTATTCTACTCAACGCAAAACTAACACAGGAAAAGGATTATGCTTACATTTACTAAGACATAACTGAACTATCGCGAGGCTACGTGTTGTAGTGTGACTAAACTATGAGGGGGAAATTAACCTTTATTTGTAAGAACTCAAAACCGCAACAATATATATATATATATATATATATATATATATATATATATATATATATATATATATATATATATATATATATATATATATATATATATACAGTATATATACAGTATATATATATATATATATATATATATATATATATATATATATATATACATACACACAGACTTGGCAATTAATATGGAATATATATTTTTTTCTTGACAGGTTTACTTTCTGAACTCGGTATATCAATCTGGTGAGTTTTTTACGCTTCGGTGATTTCTTTGTTGAAAGAACCATGTCACTGATTCTCTGTCGCAGCAAGAAGTCAATAACAGGATTATATCACAGGTGGCGTGACAAAATGTACGGACAGGTACATTTGACGATTGGCTTCACAATCGGGTATATAAGGGTTGTTGCGTTCTGTATTAGTGGAAAACAACTGCTGCACATCTACAAAAGTTATTGCCGCTTCCTCTGGAGATGGTCCATCAACTTGACAATGCTGTTTGTCATGGAGTGGTGGCTTTACGAAATTCTGGCATGAAACAGCGTGCTATTGCTCGGCAGTATGGCATCACTCAAGGTCAGGTGTCAAATATCCTGAAACGAAATGCTCAGAGGGGTGTCCCTACTCCAATACCAAGGCCAGGACGTCCCCGCAGAACCACAAGGAGGGATGATCGCCAGCTGCACCAGTTAGTCCGCAATGGCCGTACCAAGTCAGCTAATCGGCTTAGGGCTGAGTGGCAGCAACTGACAAATGTGCCTGTATCCAGAAGGCTAGTCAACCAACGACTGGTTCAAGCAGGCTATCGTGCCAGGCGTCCCCTGAGAAAGCCACGTCTGACCAGACAACACCGCCAGCGCCGATTGCAGTGGGCCAGAGAGCACCGTCAATGGCAGCCAGGACACTGGAATCACGTGATCTTCAGTGACGAGTCTAGATTTCTGGTCTATCGTCAAGATGGCCGCGTCCGAGTGCGCAGACAAGTGCATGAAGCCTACAACGAAGATTGTCTAGTGCCAAGAGTCCAAGCTGGAGGTGGTGGGGTGACCGTTTGGGCTGCTTTTCATGCAGGGGGCAAAACTGACCTGGTTGTTCTGAATGGAAACCTGAACCAGTTCAAGCACAGGGCCATTCTGGAAGAAACATTGCTTCCATTTGTTCGTGCAGCCTTTCGAGGAAACTTTGTCTTCCAAGATGACAATGCACGGCCTCATCGTGCTCGCATGATCCAACACTTTCTTGCTGACCGTGGTGTCGAGCATATGGAGTGGCCTGCCATGTCCCCGGATATGAATCCGATAGGGAACTTGTGGGCAGAATTAACGCGTCAAATCGACAACTTGGACCAGCAGCCTGCCTCTGTGCGTGAATTGCAGCAGGCTATTGTAACTGCATGGCAAGCGATTCCTGTCCAAACCTTGGCAAATCTCGTGAACAGCATGCCTCAACGTGTACGTGCTCTCCTGAATGCTCGTGGGGGTTACACGAAGTACTGAACTGTAATTTTACTGTCCGTAATCCCAGTCGTAATTTAACTTTTGTTTTTGTTAAAAAAATTTTTGGCTAATGTGCAAAATAGAGATACTTCTGGAAAACGCACAGAAGTTTAACACGGTACTGTCCGTGAATTGAGTTCGATATCAGTTTACATCACTTTCAAGGATCAATTTATTTGCTTCGAAATGTCAAATGTGGTTTTTGTTTCTTTTAAAGGTCACATTAACAAAATCTAGAATAATTTCAACATAATTCCAATGAACTTTTGGTTCTAAGTCATGTTGAAAAGTAAGTTCACCCACACAAAAAAAAAAATTCCATATTAAATACCAAGTCTGTATATATATATTTATTTCTATTATGATTATTATTATTATTTTATTTTTTTTCAAACATTACATTACTTGTATCTTGGCACTTGCAGGACACAACAAGCCCAATGGGAAATCTGCTGAGAAAATGGTCATAGAAACTAGCAAAGCTGATACAAGGTGACAGTAAACCTATGAATACATCAAATCTATCTGTAAAGCATCTCTCCTCCATTGACAGAAATCTTCCACACATCCCAGAAATGTTACAATTGCAACCAATGACAATCTTCGGAGAGAGGGAACGGGATGGGCAGGGTGGGGATACAAACGAGAAGATTACTTCAGTCGGACAGGCAATCGTTCAAGAAACAACCTCGACTTCTTATTTCACCTCTGCGCATTGCACTTGCAGTGTAATTACTTGTATCCAGGTTATTGATGGACACCCTCAACACTCAACAGCCTTGGGTTTTGGTCATATAGCTCCGAGATTAAACACAAAAATGAAGTTTGAAGTCAGTGCAGCTACATCACAAGGGGAAAAACATTCCTGGTTTTACTGCTGGTAAAATTATTCACATTATTCAGTAGAGTGCAGATAATGTTGATCACAACCTCAGAACAATTGATGGCCACAACACTTTCCATGGGATGGGCATCACTACAGGTGTCACACCAGGAACAAAAAGCCACAAGTCAGTTCCAAGGACCTCTGCCAAATCTGATCAGGATCAGGATTTCATTGCTCTTGGAAAGATCGACATTCATTTTTACAAGCCACAGCACAACTAAATATCAATGTTGATATTAGTGAAGTTACAACTACCCAGAACAGAAGACAACATGGAAACTTGATCTTCTGCCAAAACTCATGTGGAGCATTTGATCACAAACACCAAGGCGGTCAGAGATGATGCAGACGGTACATGAAGATTCCCATCCTGGACAGCTATCTGTCAGCCTCCTCGCAATATGATCAACATGATTCATCACTGAGGTTTGTCTATGTCGAGGCAAAGCACTATGAATCAGAGGCAATTCCTGCATTTGGAAGGAAGCCTGACGTCATCACAGTTATTTGAATGCATCAGGCTTCCTCAACTGGAAGGTACTGATTATAATGTCTATATTGGCCATGCAATCAAATGAAAGACAAAATGATGCTTTGGCATCATCAGACGGAACCCAAAGAAGCAAGGAGAAAAGATTGATTTCATCAGGAGGAACATATACATATAAATATACATATACATATACATATACAGTCACGTGAAAAAGTAAGTACACCCCATGTAGTAAAGTTTTGACTTTTTCATCATATTTCAACATACAGCTATTTGATCTTCATTTCAACAATATTGATAGATAAAGGTGATATACAACAACAACAACATGCATTTTAAGGCCATTTTCCCTGCTAGAGCAGGGGTTAGCCTTGCGGTCCCCATGACAATCTTCTCCATTTTGCCCTATTTTCTGCATCTCTCCTTGTTAACCCCCTTGCCCGCATTTCTTCTTCCACCATCTTTAGCCAAGTCTTTCTCGGTCTTCCCCGTCCTCTACTTCCTTCTACATTAATTTCCATCACTCTTCTCAACCAGTCACTTTCATCCTTCCTCAACACATGACCAAACCATCTCAACCTGTTCCTCTTCACAGCATCAATCACAGGCAATATTCGCAATTCATCATTTGTCTTCCTCTCTCTCAACGATACTCCGCACATCCATCGAACCATTCGCATTTCCACCCTTTCCAGCCTTCGTTGCTGCTCTACGTTCATTACCCATGTCTCGCTCCCATAAATCATAAAGGTGATATAATATAACAAATATCATGAAACATTTACATTTTGTAGTCCATTGTATAATTTAAATAAACATAAATGCAAATTTCGCATGTGGAAAAAGTAAGTACACCCTTGGCTCTAATAGGTGGTATTGCCCCCTTTGGCAGAAACAACCTCAAAGTAGGCATTTCTTATAACTGTCTACCAGTCTCTGACATCGACTGGGAGAAATTTTTGCCCACTCCTCCATGCAGAATTATTTCAACTGTGCGATGTTTGAGGGGTTTCTTGCTTGCACAGCTCGTTTCAAATCCCCCCAAAACATCTCGATGGGATTTAGATCCGGGCTTTGACTTGGCCATTCCAGAACCCTCCATTTCTTTCTTTACAGCCATTCCTTTGTGGATTTACTGGTATGTTTAGGGTCATTGTCATGTTGCAAGGTCCACCTTCGGTTGAGCTTCAACTTTCCGACAGATGGCCTCACATTATGCTCAAGCACCCTCTGGTATAATGAAGAATTCATAGTGGATTATATGATGGTGAGCTGCCCAGGCCCTGATGCAGCAAAGCTGCCCCAAACCATAATATTTCCACCACCATGCTTTACAGTTGGTATCAGGTTCGTGTGGTCAAATGCTGTCTTTAGTTTTCGCCAAATATGTCTTCTGGTACTGTGACCAAATAGCCCTACCTTTGACTCATCTGTCCAGAGCACATTGTTCCAGCAGTGCTGGTCTTTGCCTCGGTGTTCATTGGCAAACTTTCGTCTTGCCCTGATGTTCTTTCTGGACAGCAAAGGTTTCCTCCTGGCACACCTCCCATGTCGATCAAATTTGTGCAGCCACTTTCTTATGGTAGACTCGTGCACTTTGACATCAACAGTGGCAAGAGCTACCGGTAGGTCCCGTGATGACATTCTGGGGGTTCTTAGAGACTTCTTTCAGCATCTTGCGGTCTGTTCTCGGGCTGAACTTGCTGGGGCGGCCTGGCCTGAACAAGTTGGCAGTTGTTTGGAATCTTCTCCACTTGTAGATGATCTTCCGGACAGTTGAATGATTGATTTCAAATTGTTTGGAGATCTTTTTAAATCCCTTCCCAGACTCGTAGGCATCTATAACCTTCTTTCTGAAGGCATCAGAGAGCTCTTTTGATCTAAGCATGGTGACGCTGCACACTTCAACAACAAAGAGCAAACCAAACTAAATGTCTGAGGTTTAAATAAGACAGGTTCCTCCAAGATCCTCTCTAACGATGTTCTAATCATTTGCACCTGAGCTGGTGCACCTGATTCTACTTTTAGGTATTTGTAGTGATAAATGTAGGGGTGTACTTACTTTTTCCACATGCGAAATTTGCATTTATGTTTATTTAAATTATACAATGGACTACAAAATGTAAATATTTCATGTTATTTGTTATATTATATCACCGTTATCTATCAATATTGTTGAAATGAAGATCAAATAGCTGTATGTTGAAATATGTTGAAAAAGTCAAAATTTTACATGGGGTGTACTTACTTTTTCACGTGACTGTATACACACACACACACACACACACACACACACACACACACACACACACACACACACACACACACACACACACACACACACACACACACACACACACACACACACACACACACACACACACACACACACACACACACACACACACACACACACACACACACACACACACACACGTGACTAAACATGTAAACACAACACAACACACACACTCTGAAAGTGTTTTCAAAAAACAAAATTTTGTTGTGAAAGAAAATAAATCCAACAGCAAGTGGTGTTTTCCGTTTTGAAATGCTGACATTTTGGCCCAGATGACAATTAATGGATCTAGGCATGTACAAACAAGCTAGTTGGTTCCTGTTCACAAAAAGTTGGCGTTCCAATACAGACCTCAAGCTCGTGCAGCCAGTGTTCCGAATTCTCCGAATTCTGACGCTGGGAACCACCCTGAGGATAGAAGCAACAAAAAAAGAAGTCAGTTGGATTGATGAATGCAATAAATCAAGGCAAATGTTCACCACTTGTTAAAAAAAAATTAAAATATATAAAAAGAACCTCTCTTCAAAAAAAATAAAAAAAATAAAAATTGTTCAAAGTGATCAGCTTCGATCAGATCATGAACCATGCTCTACACAGTGTCGATGCTACCAAAGCAGTTTCTTTGGCTATGGTTTCAATCCTTGACAGGCCGCCATTCCAGCACAGGAAGTCAGGGCAGAAATTTGTAATCTGTTCTGGGTGCCAGTGATAGATCGCCTACTCTTCGTGAAGGACATCATGCAATCGTTAACGCCAACCAACTATTGCCGACAGACGGGACACCCAGTTTTACGTCCATCTGAGGGACAGCACACACAGTGATGAATCAACATGCCTGTGAAACCCTGGGATGACAGTTTATGGCTAGGTCAGGATTCAAACCCAGGCTAGACAGCATAGAGGCAAGTGTGTGTACCTCTTGGCCATCCTGACAGCCAATTCGTAGTGAGCAAACATGAAAACAAAATTTATACTTGAGGTGGTTTTAATCCATGTGCATTACGAAGCAAGTAATCAATGTTGAAGCATTTTCACTTGAGTCAGGATGAAGCCAATGCATCGATTATGCTCGTGCATGTTATCGATCATAAGCAACAGAAGGCCGATTTTCAAAATATGCTGATTTAAGCTACAAGGGATACATGTATGTACTCATACAATTGTACCGGTTACGATACGGTCCTGAAATGTGCAACAAAAGTGCTGGTAGACAAGCGGGCATTTAAAATGTTAGTTGTCTACAACTTGCTGCTTTTGAAGATCCCCCCCTTCACATAGCGAGCATTCCTTCGGATGTAATATCACACATTACTCGATTGTATTATTAAACACATTCTTGCATTCACTTAATTCCTTCAACTTCCAATATGAATGCCCTTAATAAAAAAAATTGAGGGGGGAGGGAGGATTCAAATGCATTTTAATAAGAATTTTGGACTTAATTTGTCTGATGCAAAAACAGAAGTAGGATCTCCACAGAAAGGAGCAGTCTCGCCACACCCCCTAATCCACCCTCTACATGAGTGAGACTCATGGAAGAGAAAAATTGAACTGACAGTGGGTGTAGCGGGGCAACAACTGGTCACAACAAGCAAGAGAAGAAATTAACAGGAAAAGAAGAGAGAGGATGGAAGGAAACACTGAAATCAGCAAGGAAACGGTTTGGGTTTGGAAAGGCCAATCGGGTAATAAAGATACGAGATGGTTGAGCTTGAAGCACTGCCTCCTTGAAGTCCTGGAGGGAAGAATGGAAAAAAAACGGCATCTGGAAAGCAGTTCTACAGACGTAGAAGCAAGGAATGAAAGAGTTGCGGTGCGCAGTCAGCCTGGATTTTGAAAGTTTAGCCATAAGGGGCTACTAGAAGAACGAGTGCATCGTGGGGTTTCTGGGGAGGGTCGGAGGACAGAGAGAGAGAGAGAGAGAGCAACGGAACCAACATTGGGGAAAAACTGGTAAAAAAAACAAAAACAGATGACCGAACTGCCTGTGATGTGAGAGCAACATTCCTTGTGTTTCAGCCTTGTCGTGAGATGCCAATACCTTTGAGAGCTTTAGATTCCAAATAATCCAAGAGAGATAGACGTGATGCTGGAGCACCAGCCCATAGGAAAGAGCACATTGGTCAGACAAATAACTGAGCTACAGACAAAGGCATTATCGACTGTGTAGCTCTAATTTTGCAAGGAAAGAGTTGGATTGACGAACACTGCCCAGTCTGTGCTGGGCCTCCAAAGCTTTGCTATGTGGTTGGCATAAGAGAGGTCATAGCTGATGACGGGGCCTAGAAGTTCAAGAGAAGAAACCTCTTCCATTGGCTGATCATGGAAATGGATGGGTGGATTAGTTTGACAATCCTTCCAGAGCAAAAGGGTGAGACTTTCCAGCATTGAAGTTCAAATCAAACATTTGAAAAAGTACTCTATTTTGCACCACAAAAGATAATTGACATCCTTTTTTTTTTTTTTTACAGATCGATGATCTCCGACTCAACTAAGCATTCCTTAGAACACGAGGCAAAACAGCTTCTCAAATTCCGAATTTTTTATGCCAACCCCTCAGAATTGTTTAGCAGCATCATTCCTGGAATCAAATGGTGCTTTATGTTTTATTTCTCCTTCCGCATTGGTCCAAATGTACGAGTATAATACCAAGTGATACCCATACAGTCAGTTATGCTTATTACAATCAGACAGTTATTCATTCTTTGATTTGCTGCCATGGCGACAAACCTAGTCCAATGACCTGGTTATATTTATTACAATTAGTCGTCAAGTTTTGAAATCGGCAGGCTTGTAATCCGTTCAATAACACTCCAGCAACAATGCCTCATCAAGTGATTCCTAAAGAACATCCATTTGAACATGCAACTAATCCAATCCCTCCAATGCCATGGCTTATGGTACTCCTGAATGACGGACAATTAAATTCACAAAAAGGCCCTTCATTTAATGATGAACTAGAACGGCACTCAGTAGAGAGCATACCTCAGCCTGGTTGGCCATATCACTCAATGGTGAAGAATCATTAAAAAATTATACCAGCTGGATCCAGATCCGGATCTTCACCGAAATTGAATCGATTCTTTCTCGTCACACACACAACCTGTCCAACAAGTTTCGCCCAAATCAATCAATAACTTTTTGAGATATCCTGCTATGTATCGTTTTTGGACCTATCTCCCATTGGCGAAGAATCACTTGAAAAATTCAATAATTCTCATATACAACACAACAACAACATGCATTTTAAGGCCATGTTCCCTGCTAGAGCGGGGGTTAGCCTTGCGGTCCCCATGACAATCTTCTCCATTTTGCCCTATTTTCTGCATCTCTCCTTGTTAACCCCCTTGCCCGCATTTCTTCTTCCACCATCTTTAGCCAAGTCTTTCTCGGTCTTCCCCGTCCTCTACTTCCTTCTACATTAACTTCCATCACTCTTCTCAACCAGTCACTTTCATCCTTCCTCAATACATGACCAAACCATCTCAACCTGTTCCTCTTCACAGCATCAATCACAGGCAATATTCCCATCATCTTTCGCAATTCATCATTTGTCTTCCTCTCTCTCAACGATACTCCGCACATCCATCGAACCATTCGCATTTCCACCCTTTCCAGCCTTCGTTGCTGCTCTACGTTCATTACCCATGTCTCGCTCCCATAAATCATAACACTTCTCACACATGCAGCATACGCCTTTCCCTTCAGCTTCAGCGACACTCTCCTCCTCATCAGCACGCCACTCAGTTCCCGAAACTTCTTCCATGCACATCTCACTCGAGCAACCGTTGCCGAGTCTGATCCACCTTCTCCATTCAGCATGTCTCCGAGCAAAATGTTTTCACACCTTCCAGCTTCACGCCGTCTCCAAGATCCAACTCAACATTTCCTCCATCTGCAGCTCCCTCTGTGCACACCTTACATTTGAATGTAGCTGCCACACTGGTTAATGACCCTCTCAGACCACTACATTTTTGATGAACCCACTCAGCACACATTGTACATTGAATGGAGTTCACTCCGACACCCTTCCTGCACACAGCACACGGCCACTTCCCAGTTCTTTCCACCTCACCACATGCTTTACCACTTGCCATCACCTTTGTCTTTCCGATATTCACCTTCAGACCTTTTGTCTCCATACATTCCTTCCACTTGTTCATCTTTTCCTTCAGTCCATCCATACTTTCCGCAATCAACACCAGATCATCTGCATACAACAACTCCCACGGTAAACCCTCCTTTACGGTCTGAGCCAGCACCTCCATCACAGCTACAAATAGTAGTGGACTTAGTACCGACCCCTGATGCACTCCCACCTTCACCTCAAACTCACCACTGTTCCCGTCCTTCGTCCTTACAGCTGTGCGTGCTCTTTTGTACATTGCCATCACTACTCTGATCAACCATTCCTCCACTCCTAACTTCCTCAATGCCCATGTCAATACTTTGCGTGGAACCCTATCGAATGCTTTCTCCAGATCAACAAACCCAAAAAACAACTTCTTCCTCTTATCCATGTACTTCTCCTGCAGCTGCCTCACAATGAAAAGCGCATCTGTCGTTCCTCTTCCTGGCATAAATCCAAACTGCATTTCGTCGATCTTCACTTTCTTCCTTATCCTCCTCTCCAACACCCTTTCCAATACCTTCATTCCATGCTCCAATAACTTTATCGCTCGGTACGAGCCACACTCCAGAGGGTCACCTTTCCCCTTGTATAGAGGGACGAGGGTACTCAGTTCCCAATCCACTGGAATGCGGCCTTCTTTCACCACCAGATTACAGATCTCTGTCATTCTCTTCCCACCCCAACTTCCTGCTGCCTTCAACATATCTCCCACAACTCCCGTCGGCCCTCCCGCTTTTCCACTCTTCATTGCTTTTATCGCTTCCTCAACTTCCTTCTCAGTTATCTTCTCTGCCGGTCCTAAAACTGGGTTACTCTCTATGTTGCCATCCCATTCATTCTCTGTATTCAACAGCATTTCCATATATCTTTTCCATCTTCCTTTAATTCCATCTGGGTCGACAACGATTTGTCCCACTTCATCCTTCAAGCAACTCACCCCCTAAATCACTCACTCACTCACTCACTAAATGTCACCACTCACTCACTAAATAATTCTCATATGCGAATCCATATTCAGATCTTCACCAAAATCGAATGTGTTTGTCCTCGTCAGACACTCAACCGGTCCATCAAGTTTCGACCAAATCCGTCCACAACTTTTTGAGATATCCTGCTATGTATCGTGTATGGCCCTATCTTCCAATGGCGAAGAATCACTTAAAAAATTCTAGTAGCCGGATCCGAAATTCTGATCTTCACCAAAATCTAATCATTTCGTCACTGTCACATACGCTACATCTATGCGAAATTTCGTCCGAATCCGTCCACAACTTTGTGAGATATTTTGTTCACAAACGGACAGACAGACAAACGGACAGAGAGGGGTGAAAACATAACCTCCATCCACCTTTGGTGACGGAGGTAATAATTGCTTTGTTCGTGATGATGAAAATGTGCAAATCACAAATAACAATTTGGAGATTATATTTGCAATTTTATGAGGGAATACATTGTGATAAGAAAATTAAGCAATAATTCATCATCAACACTTTAAAACTTCAACAGTACTAGATGGCAAGCAGTTGGTGTCAAATCCCAAGATACAAACCAACAGACTGGCAAATGACACTACAAAGTCATTCTTTTATGGCTCAAAAACACTGTTAATGAAAATAAGAAATAATTACCGGGAACATTTCCCCATTAGAAATGTTGATAGTCAACAGAAGATCATGATTTTAATCAAATAATTTCTTGTACTCGAAACTTTAATTAACTATTGGGACGGTAGTGACTTCATGGTGAGGACACTGATATGACATTCATATACCGACAAAGAAAGCAGCATAAAGGTTTTGGATTCAAACCCTCCAGAAATCAAGCCAGTGACAGGAGAATTACCGTGTCAAAACAAGATCACCAGCAAACACCCAGCTGGATCATTAATGGCCCGCAAGTAGGAAGGAATCTGCTTGTTCTCCCATGGTATGGTTTACAAGTGACATCATTCTAGCTTTTGTGGTTAATTCTTATTGCCCTCAGAGAAACCTGGGATAGACACTAAAATGCTACTTGGTTTAAAAAGCAGTCTGCGCATGCGCAAGATTGGAGGTCTCGTCCCTTCAAAGCTGTCCATGCGCGCTCGCTTTCGAAGTTAAGTAACTTTTCACAAATGTGTTTTTGTCGAAACTGTATCTTTCTCTCGGTGTATGTACCTATTGGGGTGTCTTTAATAGTATTATTGGTGTTGGTTTTTCATACCTGTGTACAGAATCGTCGGTCTTTCGTATCCCGTATTCTGAGGCCTAAGTGTAGTACTAGGCTACCGTGTCCGACCTTGGCTTGAGGGTTTGTTTTTGTCTCAGCGGTTCTCCGATCGCGCTGCAATTACTTTCCGGTCTCTGTTTTTCACGGTCTTTTCACCCCATACTTCCTTGTTTAAAAAAAAAAAAAAAAAATCTCAAAAAAAAAAAAAACCCCAAAAAACATTTCCTTCTGTTCTTATTCGTTTATTCGTTCTTATTTGTTCGTTCGTTCTTCGACCACTTTGTTTGTGATCACGTGATCACGTTGTTAAAAAATGTCTAATCTGTCCCCTGAAGACCTGTATTCTGTCATATTCTATAACACCTTCTTCTTCTTCTTCTTCTTCTTCTATAAAAGGATGCTTTCGACTTGCTCACCAAATCTATTCATTCCAAAAAAAATTCCATCTCTTATAGTGCATCTTTCATTCATTCCCTAAACTCTCCAGCACTCCATCCTCCCTCCAGCATCCTCAAACGTATTTTTGACTCGAATGTCTCAAGAAACTCATTTTGCAATAAATGTTTGGTTCCCATTAATCGTACACTTTTCAAAATCCCATCACCCCAAAATCCCATCACCCCTCCCCTCTAAATCTACCCCCTTGCCCCTCCCCTCCAAATCATCCCCATCACCCATCTCTTTCAAATCTTCCCCCTTGCCCCTCCCCTCCAAATCTTCCCAATCACCCATTCCTTTCAAATCTCCCCCCCACACCCCTCCCCTCCGAGACTCTCCCTCGCTCCTCCCCTCCTAGACTCCCCTCTCACCCCTCCTCCTCAAAGCGTCCTCCCCGCTTCTTCCCCCTTCCAACTTTCACCTTCATCTCCCTCAACCTTCTGCCTCGCTCTTCCCCCTCGTCAAATAACATCTCACTGCGCCTCTCCCAATCACCATCAAACCTTTTGTCCGCACCATTCTTCCCTTTCTCCAAGCTATTCTGTAATCTCCGACACACCTTCAACAGCTCTCCCTGCCTCTTCCTCCTCTTCCACATCTTACCCTACCGCTCCCCCCCCTGTTCTGTATCCGATGCTCCCCCTTCCTCTTCCTTAACAGTATGGACCTCAAACATCCGGGGCCTTCGCTCAAACCTGTCTGATCTCTCCATACAGGTTGCTTCTGACAAACCAGACGCGATCTGCTTAACAGAAACTTTCCTCCTTCATGTCTCTGATTCCTTGGTATCTCTCCCAGGTTACTCCCTCCTCCGGTATGATAGACCTGGAGGTGGGGTTGCTATTTTTATTAAAAAAACTCTTCATCACTCGCCCTGCACTGCCCTCTCTCCACCTCACCCCCAGGAATACCTTTGGCTACGGCTTCCCCTTCGCTCCCACCTTTTGTTCATATGTGCGTTGTACCGTCCACCAAACAGTGATGACTCCATCTACATCTCGCTGTCTGAGAATATGGACCAACTTCTATCTACCCATCCCAACTCTCTCTTCCTCATATGTGGTGATTTCAACTGTCACCATGCCAGTTGGCTGGGTGTGGGTACCTCTCTCACCAGCCATGGCTCTTCAGCAAAGGACTTCTGTGACTCACTGGGACTGACACAATCTGTCAATTTCCCGACCCGGATTTCAGTCAACGGAGCATCTTCTCTTCTGGACTTGGTTATGACTAACTTCCCTGAAAATGTCTGCTGCTCTTCTTCTGCTCCAATCGGCTCTTCTGATCATGTGCTTGTTAAAGTGGACATCTCTCTGACCATTCTCAGAGAGCCTTCTCAGCGTCGACGAGTCTGGCATTTCACTCAGGCCAACTGGCACGGTCTTCAAGCAGCCATCAATCATCTGGACTGGTCTCCCATCTCTACTGCCTCTGACATAAATTCTTCCTGGGAATTCTTCCAAAGCAAACTGCTCTCTCTCATGCACAGATTTATCCCATCTCGTCTTCTGTTGTCATACCCTTCCTCCCGTCCATGGTACACGGAATCTTGTGGTGAGGCTATTGCCCAGAAACAACTTGCTTTCGTCTCCTGGAAAGCAAATCCAACGGAAGGAAATCTCATTTCCTTTCACAAAGCCCGAAACAAGTGTGTGTCCACCCTCAGGAGAGCCAGGAAACAATATCTCTCCGTTCTCAGGACCGAACTCTCTTATCTGTCTCCCTCTTCCAAATCCTGGTGGCGTCTGGTCAAATCTGTTTCTGGTGTTTGTTCCCCCTCCATCCCCTCCCTCACCTCAAATGGCCACACGGCTGACTCCGCACGTGAAAAAGCTGAATTCCTCAACTCTGTGTTTGCCTCTAAATCTTGTGTCCCAAACCCATCCCTCTCTGTACCCACCGTACCCAGTCGTACCCAGCTGCTCCTGGACTCTGTGTCCTTTCCTCCTGACAAGGTGGAAAAGTTTCTGTCAACCCTCGACTCAGATTCTGCAACTGGACCTGACTGCAACAGGTCAGGGTCCTAAAATCCTGTTCTTCCGCTCTTTCACTCCCTCTCTCTGTTCTCTTCACCCTCTCTTTTGCTCAAGGTCATCTTCCATCTGCTTGGAAATCTGCCAACATCACCGCTTTGCACAAAAAAGGTGCAAAAACAGATCCTAGCAACTACAGACCAATCAGCCTTCTCCCAATTATCAGCAAAGTCATGGAATCCATCATTGCTTCAGATATGAAATCTTTCCTCTTCTCCAATGGCTTGATCTCTGATCATCAATTTGGTTTCAGACCTGGACACTCTACTCTAGACATGCTGCTTCTGCGTTCTCAACAATGGATGGAGGTCCTCAATGCCAAACAGGAAATTAGAGCAGTCTCCCTTGACATATCACGTGCCTTCGATACGGTCTGGCACCCCGCTCTGCTCACCAAACTCTCCTCTTTTGGTATCCATGGAAATCTCCACGCATGGCTGGCGGACTTCCTCTCTAGTCGTAGTCACCGTGTGGCCCTGAATGGGTTTCTCTCATCTCCTCTTCCTGTTCAGGCTGGAGTTCCACAAGGCAGTGTTCTGGGCCCTGTGCTTTTTCTGGTCTTAATCAATGATCTCTCTGACTCTCTTGAAAATCCTCTGTATCTCTTTGCTGATGACTCTACTCTCTGTCGCTCCATTCTTCATCCCTCAGATCGGCAGTCTGCAGCCTCCTCACTCTCTGCAGACCTGGACAAAATCACAGACTGGGCAAACAAGTGGAACATGTCTTTCAATCCTGACAAATCTCGCACTCTTACGATGTCTCTCCGAAAAGACCGACTGAACAACCCTCCCATCCACTTTCTGAATAATCCTCTCCAAGAAGTTCTGTCACTCAAGCTTTTGGGTCTCACTATCTGCCATGATCTTTCCTGGGAAAACCACATTTCAAATCTGGCCTCCAAAGCCAGTCGCCGACTGGGCATCCTCCGTCAAGCGGTCCTTCCTTGGCACACCTGAGCTCCTCACCACATACAAGGCTTTCATCCGCAGCTCAATGGAATACTGCTCTCCCCTCTGGGCTGGTGCTCCTGCCTCACACCTAGCTCGTCTTCACGCTGTTGAAACCAAAGCATTCAGAATCATTGGAATCTCCCGCGATGAAGCTAACTCCAAGGGCCTCTCACTCACTCACCGCAGGCAGGTTGGTGGTCTTTCCATCTTCTACCGACTCCTCTCTGGCCTTGCCCCCCCAGCTCTCACTGGGCTCTGTCCCGCAAATATTCCTACAGGTCGCACAAGATCTGACATCTCCCTGCTCTTATGGTCAAACTGCCAAAATCAAGACTCTCTGCTCACCTTCACTCCTTCATTCCTCTTTTCTCCCACCTCTGGAACAAACTCCCTCCATCTCTTCAATCCCACTCCACCCTCCAGGTCTTTAAAACAGCTGTTCACCACCATCTCTTATCTTCCCCCATCCAAAACCTTGATCTTTTCTACCCCTGCTAATTTCACCCCAATTCCACTTTTTTGAAATACCAACTTCTGTCCTGGAAGTCCTTGGTGTCCTTGTGTTTTATACTTCTCCCTCCCCCCCCCCCCCTTCCCACGCCTCCTCCCCCCAAGCCCTCTCCCTTCCACACATCTCCCTGCTCTCAAATGTTGTTTGTGTGCTTCCCCTTCTCTCCCCATCTTGTTTTCCGCTCCCTATTTTTATATATTTTGTTTGTCTGGTTGATTTGTTTGTGAAGTAAATGTTAGCTCTTTCACGAGCCTCGATTCAGTATACAAAAAAAAAAAAAAAAAAGTGAGTGACAAGTACTGAAAATACCCACTTAAAATAAAAACATAATAAACAAGCATTCTGAGTATTGCAATGCAATACATGTCCCCTACCAAAGTTCAAAGTGCCATAACTTTGTCAAAAATGATCGAATATGCAAATTTATGCACAGTTGATGCTGGTTTTCAAACTTGATCTGAGGTATGCTGAGATACGTGTGTTACGCCTCGCCTCGTTGATAAGCCCGCAAGGTCGCTCCGTGGAGCGGCCTGCACGTATTGCACTGTGTGAATTATATAAATTATTACCATCTCACGGTCTGAGGTACTAGCGATTCAAGAGATATCCATTTTTTTATGGCACATTGGAGAAGCCAATGCGAGGTTTCTTCTTCCTCAGCTTGTCACAACTCTGTCAAATGCGATCGAGTTAAAAAAGTCAGAATTTGACCAAATCTGTTTTATTCATTTGTTAATATACCTCAGCTATTGACAAATCTTAAATTAAAATTTTATTTGAGGTTAAAATGACCGCGACAGGTCGTGGTCCAACGATGCTTTCAGTCTGTACATGTGATAAATAATTAAATCCGCACACTTGATGCCTTCTTCTTCTTCACGCAATAACAACTTCTAGCTTCCAGACCGTACATCCAATCATCTTGAAATTTTGCACACGTGTTACTCTTCATGACTTCTACTATAGGATGAAGTTTCACGTCGATCAATAAAGCGATTCAAGAGATATCCATTTTTAAATATTTTCGTTTAATTAACGATATCTGCCAAACCACGTGAGCTATCGCAAATTCCAAAAGGACATTTTAGTAGACTGACATGCGGAACAGATCTGTGAAGTTTCCCCTCGATTGGATCAAAATTGAGGGAGGGGCTCGGTTTTAAAGGTTCATGCTTAAAAACGTCATAACTCTGAAACCATGTGAAGCATGACATCATGCTCGCTGACTTTTTTGTTCGTCATGGGTATGCGTTTCTGCCTGCAAAGTTTGGCCTCGATCTGTTCAGCCGTTGCAGAGAAAAAGGGGTTTTCGTGTTTTCACGAAAAACAATATGGCGCCCGAACCACGTGACCTGTGACGTCATAATTACCATTAAAATATTCTACAGGCCGAGTCCCTCCTATGGTGAAAATTTGATCTCAATCGGTCCTATTATTGCAGAGAAAATATTTTTTAAAGGAAATTAAAACTTAAAATGGCACTGAGTTAAGGATCATCAGAATTATCAGAATTTCAAAGTTCAAAGTGCCATAACTTTGTCAAAAATGATCGAAACGTCGTGAAGTTCGAACTTGATCTGTAACTTATCATGAGGAAACGATGTGCCAAGTTTGAAATCATTAGCATTAAGCGGTTTAGAAAAAAAGTCCGGAAAACTGTTCTTTGCGTGACGGACTGACTGACTGACTGACTGACTGACGGACTGACGGACTGACGGACGGAGGGACGGCGTGCAAACCTATAGTCCCCTGCGGTGTACACCGGTAGGGGACTAACTAGCTGAATGCACCCAGCGTTGCCCGGGTTCTTTTTGAATGAATTTAATCTTCTGTACATATGTCTTACTACTATAATTCAGCTTTTACTCGTGGCCGTAGAAGATTGACTACCATAATTCAGCTTTTACTCGTGGCCGTAGAAGATTGACTAATATAATTCAGCTCAGCTTCTAATTGCGAAATGGGCCAAGCCCGGCCGTTGCGACATCGATCGGCCTCGCCACCTAGCCTATAAACCTTCCGGGGGCCCGTCCCGACATTTTTGGTTTCAGAGGTTTCCTCTTATCTTTCACCGTTCAGGAGATTAGCACGTGCAGACAAACAAACAAACAAAAACTTTTTAAAATATATTTACTCGCTGAAAGCACCCGGCGTTGCCCGGGTTATTTTTGAATGAATTTACTACTATAATTCAGCTTTCACTCGCGGCCGTAGACGATTGACTACTATAATTCAGCTCAGCTTTTAATTGTGAAATGGGCCCAGCTCGGCCGAGGTGGGCCCTCGACCAGCCTCGCCACTGAGCCAATAACCTTCCCGGGGCCTGTCCCGACATTTTTGGTTCTTTTTGAATGAATTTACTACCATAAATTCAGCTTTTACTCGTGGCCGTAGAAGAATGACTACTATAATTCAGCTCAGTTTTTAATTGCAAAATGGGCCCAGCCCGGCCGAAGCGGCCTCGCCACCTAGCCTAAAACCTTCCCGGGGCCCGTCCCGACATTTTTTGTATTGGAGGTTTCCTCCTATCTTTCACCGTTAAGGAGATTAGCTTGCGCAGACCAACAAACAAAAACTTTATTTATAATATAGAGAAGAGAGAAGAGAAGAGAAGAGAAGGAAAAGAGAAGAGAAGAGAAGAGAAGAGAAGAGAAGAGAAGAGAAGAGAAGAGAAGAGAAGAGAAGAGAAGAGAAGAGAAGGAAAAGAGAAGAGAAGAGAAGAGAAGAGAAGAGAAGAGAAGAGAAGAGAAGAGAAGAGAAGAGAAGAGAAGAGAAGAGAAGAGAAGAGAGAAGAGAAGAGAAGAGAAGTGAAGTGAAGTGAAGTGAAGTGAAGAGAAGAGATAAATATATATATATACCAATATACACATATACACATATATATATATATATATATGCATATATGCATATATATGCATATATACATATATATATATATATATATATATATATATATATATATATATATATATATATATATATATATAATATATATATATATATATATATATATACAGTGGAACCTTGACTTACGAGTTTAATTCGTTTCTGTGACCGAGCTCGTAACTCAAATTGCTCGTTTCTCAAATCAAATTTCCCCATTAAAATGCATTGAAATGCTATTAATCCGTTCCAGCCCGCCAAAAAACCACACCAATTTTTTTTTAAATATACAGTATATATAAAAATATCTCGCGCTTTATATTTCACCTGTATGCAGCATACAAGTTGGCAGGATGGCTTGGACTGGAGGTACGCACACTTGACTCTAAAGTCTAAACTGTCCAGCCTGGGTTTGAATCCCGACCCAGCTATAACCTGTCATGGGTGAATCACAGGCAGGGTGATTCATCAATGTGTGTACCGCTAAACTGGGCGCCCCGTTTGCGTCCCATTAGTTGTTGGATGTTAAGGATCTCACCGTGTTTTCCACAAAGAGAAGGCGAGCTATCGCCGGCACTCTGAACAAGTTGTGGCCTGGCATGCTCTTCTCCTCTGCCGTTATATACGTCCTCCTCGGCATCTTTTTCCAGAAGAGCCCTGTCTCGTCACAGTTGAAGATTTGCTGGGGGATGTATCGTTCGGCTTCTATCAGTTCGGCAAAAGTTATAATAAAATCTTCAGCTGCCTTCACATCCGCCTCACCAAGTCGACAACACGCACACCTCGCTCATGTTTTTCGACGATTGCGTGTTTTATATCCAAGCACATCATCCTCTTCTTCTTCTCAGTTATAATAAAATCTTCAGCTGCCTTCACATCCGCCTCACCAAGTCGACAACACGCACACCTCGCTCATGTTGTTCGACGATTGCGTGTTTTATAGCCAAGCTCATCATCCTCTTCTTCTTCTCAGCACTGCACTTGGCACTCACTTTCTTAGGCCCCATGGTTAAAACTAAGAAATTTTCCAAAATAACCAAAATGCGAAAACAAAAATGCAGCGATATACGGCAGAGATACTGTACTTGCACGGCAAGATAACCACGTGACCAGAACCCACCTGGTGGCGGCTGGCGTAAACTCAAAATAACCAACATGCGAAAACAAAAATGCAGCGATATACGGCAGAGATACTGTACTTGCACGGCAAGATAACCACATGACCGGGTGGCGAAAGCTCGTAACTCAGATCTCGGCTCGCATCTCAAAGCAATAAACCGCCCGAGCGACGGCTCGTATCTCGAAAAACTCGTAAGTTGGGGCACTCGTAAGTCAAGGTTCCACTGTATATATATATATATATATATGTATATATGTATATATATATATATATATATATATATATATATATATATATATGTATATATGATATATATATATATATATATATATATATATATATATATATATGTATATATATATATATATATATATATGTATATATGTATATATATATATATATATATATATGTATATATGTATATATATATATATATATATATATATATATATATATATATATATATATATATATATATATATATATATATATACATATATATATATATATATATATATATATATATATATATATATATATATATATATATACATATATATATACATATATATATATATATATATATATATATATATACATATATATATATATATATATATACATATATATATACATATATATATATATATATATATATATATATATATATATATATATACATATATACATATATACATATATACATATATATATATATATATATATATATATATATATATATATATATATATACATACATATATATAATAATAATAATAATAATAATAATAATATAGAGGATAGAAGATAGATAGAAGATAGATAAGAAGAAGATAGAAGATAGACAGATAGAAGATAGATAGAATAAAAAGGGGTATTAAAAAAAACAACTAGAATGTACAATTTGAGGGCAGTTATGATTACACTTTTACTTGTGGTGTACTCAATTATACTCAATTAAACAGAGTTCTCACCAAGTATCCCAAAAATTGAAGTACTTGTGAAAACATAAGGAACAAGAGCGAGTATTGCTTTGCAATACATGTCCCCTACCGATGTGATATTTTCTAATTCCAGAAAAGGGCATAACTTTGCAAAAAATTGACAAAACGCCCGGAAACGTAAACTTGTTGTGCAAGTTAACATAATAAAGCCATGTACCAAGTTTCAGTAAAATATGTTAAAGGGTATGGGAAAGGTGTGACAGATTGATGGACGGAGAGCAAACCTATAGGCACCCCTCCTGTGAAACCAGTAGGGGACTAATAAGGCAATAGAGAAGCCAGCACTTTGCGAGATAAAATACAGCTCCATTTCAAATAATCACCTTATGATAGTCCTTGTCGCTAAACTCCATCGGAGGCTCGATTAGTTGGGGATCCGTCGTTGGCGTCCAGGAAAGTTTCCTGTTATCAACAGCTTCAAAATCCAGAACTACAGGAATGCAGGAAAAGTGAGAAGGTGGGGTATGGAGTTTATATTCCAGCTCATGTATTATATAGGTCAAGAATCATTCAAAATAAAACACCTCAGAGATATTCATTGCAACATTGTATGTTGTTGAGGGTTGAAGCCTAACTCGTTAATTACAATGGAACATCTCTAGAACAACGGATGAAATCAACACGACGGTAATTGAGGGATGCAAACCACCATGTGAAGCAAGGAGAAGCTGACATTTCGGGCATACACCCTTCATCAGAGGAAAAAGGATTTTTCCACGGACGAAGGGTTAATGCCCGAAACAGCAACTTCTTCTTGCTTCCCACAGCAGTTGGCATACGTCAATCAACATCCTGTTGATGTTATCGGTGGTCCTACCTCTCCGCTGACGCTGACAACACTAGTTAAAGTTTATCTTGCATATTAAAAAACGTAAAGAAGCTGCATGCATATCAAGCTTTCAAATCAACTGAATGAACAACTGGCTTGACTCCACCCACTATTGTGTGCAAGAAAATCATACGTCCACCATTTTTATGCTCTGGTGAGCTTAAAATTTCTTCAGAAGTCTCATATTCACAATTGCCGTGCCATATAACTTTTCTGTTCAGTCTAAATCAACCGAAATATCTTAAAAAGGATTACATATTGAAAGGTTGGAGCCGAAAGGTGTCACGGCCTTGTGAAGGTGATAATACGTACAGACCTAAGGCTTCAGGTATCAGCCAATGGATCAGTGAAATTGGAATTATGAAAATTATGAAAAAAGTATGAAAGGAATGGAAATAACCATGATGGATTACATATGCACATAAGTATGCATATTTTTGCTTCATGTACATTACCCGGGTTATTTTTATTTTCAGAAACGATCGAGGCAGCGGTCTGTTGCCAATACACCACCCAAATAAAGGGATAGGAAATTTGCATAACATAACATAAATATGCCGGTGTGTGCCCCGGTTTAGAATAGGTACACCGTATCCCTGCGTGTCGTAAGAGGCGACTAAAGGGTTGGCGTCAGGAAGGGCATCCGGCCATAAAAACATTGCCTCAAAAAGGAAACCATGATGATTGTCATGGGGCCCGCAAGGCTAACCCCTGCGCTAGCAGGGAAAATGGCCTTAAAAAAAAAAAGGGGGAATAACATAAATAAGTACATATCTGCCAACAACCTTGCTGTAAATACAGAAGTAAATGTTACTTCATGTACATAGAGGATATACACATTGGCTTGAAACGGTCTCATTGCACATGTATGTACTCAACAGGCCTTGGTGAGAAGAGGTAATCAAGCAAAAGGTTAACATAGACAATTGTCGGGGCAATTTTGCCTAGATATTCCAACTTTATATTCACCAACACAAGTAGCAATATCTGCTCAATGAAACAAGACCTACAAGGTGGGTTTACTTTCCAACACAAAGCAAAAATACCACAAACAAGAATTGAAGGTGAACTGATACATAGTGAGGATGGGATGGGGGCGGGGGCATACAATACGATTGGCTGAGTGGGAAGTGCTGGATTAAGCAGCTCGGATTTGAAATGTATTCTTCTTTTTTTACATTATCTTTGAAACTAGCCTGAACAAGAGTGGTATGTAGGTAAACTGCCAATAATCTAAATTATTTTTCAAGGATTCATTCATTTTTCGAGAGTAAACTAATGCATACCATGAATACTATGGAATCTCAATTTCAATGCTGCTCTACCTTAGCACTAACCTTTGCCCCCTCAATCTCCCAAGAAAGATGAAAAAAGGACTTACCAGGGGGAGAGTTATCAAAGCCACTAAACGTGTCTGCTCGCTGTGGCAGCAGAGGTGGAGAAGAAACTGGATATGGAGGACAGCTCACAGTACTGTTATGCCGAGCTAGGCAACCCCTGCCATTAAACATCATGGCCTCCAACTCGAGCACTGAAACAGAAGTAAGAGCTAGTTATGCATATAGTGTTCAAAACAGAGTGATATCCATAAACACTCTCTTCAATCCCACTCCACCCTCCAGGTCTTTAAAACAGCTGTTCACCACCATCTCTTATCTTCCCCCATCCAAAACCTTGATCTTTTCTACCCCCACTAATTTCACCCCAAATCCACTTTTTTGAAATACCAACTTCTGTCCTGGAAGTCCTTGGTGTCCTTGGTGTCCTTGTTTTATACTTCTACCACCCCCCCCCCCACCCCCCTTCCCACGCCTCCTCCCCCCAAGCCCTCTCCCTCCCACGCATCTCCCTGCTCTCAAATGTTGTGTTTGTGTGCTTCCCCTTCTCTTCCCATCTTGTCCTCCACTCCCTCTTTTTATATATTTTGTTTGTCTGGTTGATTTGTTTGTGAAATAAATGTTAGCTCTTTCACGAGCCTCGATTCAGTATACAAAAAAAACCACAAAGGATCATGACTCAAAATTGATCAAACAATGAATTTCAGTTTAAGTCGACATATAAGGGGGTTTCAAATTGCAGCCGAATGATCCAAGCTAAGGCACCTCATGTGCTCACCTTCCCTCGTCATATGCTGCAGGATAGGCCCACACTTTGATGGGTCACTTCCATCTGAATTCAGAAGGGCGCGGGCCTCATTGAAAACTTCTGCAGAACCGGTTATTTCTCCATATATCTTCAGCTTTTCCTCAACAATACTCAAAATCTTCTGGTCATAATCAGCCAATCGTTCTAGGTATAAACAGGAGAAAATATTCCTTTGACAAACAAAATATACCATAGAATGAACACCTAAAATATTTCCTCATAGAATACACCACAGAAATTTACATAATAAGAACTACAAGAAATAGCAATGCCCCAAAGTGAAGAACAAATTACTTTAAAATATCAAATATTGCTCAAAAGAAAATTTTCCGACATTTGGCAATACGAACATTGTACAAACTAAAATCAAAATGTGTTTTTCAGTCATAAAACACTTCAGAGATGCAGGCCACAAAGGCTTCTAGACATTCCACACACATACATACATACATATAAACAACTAGAACAGCACCCAGTTGAGCACATACCTCTGCCAGGCTGATCAGCTTACATTTTGTATCCCACTGATAGGCCAGATCTGGATCCAGACCTGAACCAAAATCGAATCGGCTTGTTCTTGTCACCTATCCAACTCATCCATCTAGTTTTGTCATAATCAGTCCGCAACCCTTTGAAATATCGTGATAAACTGTATATCGTTTTTGGCCCTATCACTCAATGGTGAAGAATCACTTTTAAAATTATCGTATCCGGATCTTCACCAACATCTATTTGATTTATCCTTGCCACACACCCAATGTCCACCAAGTGCCGTCTGAACACGTCCATAACATGAGACATCGTGCTCATAGACAAACAGACAGGGGTGAAAACATAACCTCTGTCCACTTTAGCGGTGGAGGTAAATATGAATACGTAAATAAAGCAAGCAGAAAAAGCTTTATAAACGCAAGTGCCTTTACAAGGCTATATCTAACCGAAAATTGAATGGTCATCATCTTGAAATTGCAGCGAAATGAGCCAATGGGATCTTTGCTGAGAGACACATGATCTGTGGAAGATGGTCTCACTACAGCGGCTGCTTTCGATTCGGACTTGGTCAGATTGAAACAGGGAAAGGCACAGTGAATAGGAAGACACGGACAACAATTTGGCGTTTTTAGAGAAATAGGCAAAGTCAAGCACATTTGAGTCTGTAATGTGGGCTTACATCACAGTCAACACTCTGCTAATATTTACCGGATATAATTGATTTGTTTTAATCAAGGAGTTTCAAAGCCGATAAAATTCCTGAATCGGCCCTTTTATGCTGCCCCCGATTACCGAGGCCTTCGGCCCATTGGTTGTCATGTTTAGGACCACGTGAGCCTCATGTGAACCACAGAGCACAAAGCACAGTTACCATCGCTCCAAAATTACTCTCCTGCTGACGATTCCCATTCAGCAAAAAAAAAAAACTCCCCCTTCCAACTTGGTAAATAAATGATTACAACTACAACCTTCACATTGCACAAACGCCAAATTCATTTACATTCTGGGTGCAATAAAATAAGCACGAGTACACAGCAGCAGGTTTAGGAAGCAAAGGAGATTTACAACTTTGTGCGCAATTAATAATATTTTTTTAAAGCGTAGCCCATAGGGCAATGCCATCTGGAACAGCATTTGTCTGTCCGTTGGGTGGTATGTATGTATGTATGTATGTATGTATGTATGTATGTATGTATGTATGTCCCTCACAAACGTCCACCAATCAGAGGTGAGGATCTGGTCACATGACAGGGGACAGCATTTAGTAACCATTACAGTTGCATATTTTACCAAAAGGAAATATAATATCCTTCTGTGGAACGTTTTGGGGTCCCAGCGGGTGTCGCAAGGTAGGTAGGAGATTTGAGAAATTCTTCCAATTAATTTGTGATTGGAATGATGCTGTTTGGAATGAAAATAGAGATATTGAGTTTAAAGCGGATTAATGAAATGACGTAAGGGTTTCCATCCATGACTTGCGGATTCCCCATTTGCAGTTCCGCCATTGACTGTATATAGAAACATTCAGACTGGATACAATTTTTGTCCAAGTCCTTCACGAACCTGCTGTCAATGCCTGGTGTTCGACTGAAGGTAGCACAGGAATGTGGGATTTATTGAAATTTTTTGAATACTTATATTATTTTTCTAAGTGTACAGACAAATACACATGCAGGTAGATGCACATTATCATCCATGTGTTTCAGAGTCAGACCTTGGAACTCTTTGTGTTTTTCAAGTCTGGAGTCCTCCACATAGGCAGGCATAATCATATTTTGCTCTGGGCAACTGGAAAGACAAAAAAATGGAGAAGGTGAGAGAGAGGCATTCAATTATGTTTTCTTTTTTAATTAAATATTTAATAGCTGGGAAGGTATTGTCCATTCATTTGATCATTCCGAAAATCAGTAACATTTGATTTCTTATGACGTCTTAAAATCAACACAGCTGTGCCCACCTCTCGACAGCCTGCCTGATGCGCTCCATCCAGATGATGCGCTCCTTCTTGGATTGCGAATGAAGCTCATATATCTCAGCATGTGCGGCTGCACTAATCAGGAACATGGCCCGTTCCTCATTGGCAACCTCGCGCACGAGCATCTTATGGAGCGAGATCACAGGAGCTTTCTGGAGCTGCAATTCATTTGATCAGAGTGAAATCAAATCTTAAGTTAATTTCATGTGAAAAAAGTTAGCCAAACCCTTTTCTCCAACCTTTCCCTTCTTTCAAATCACATGGATGTGTTTACATCAATTTAGAGCTGGTGTTGTTGCTGTGCAACTGGTGCAGTACTGTACTTATTTTCAGTTGGAGCAGGAATTTGAAATTTGGGCAGGGTGCCGGCGATTGCTCACTTACTTTTATCGAAGGATACCATGGGATTTTTAGCAGCTACTAACTAATGCCAGCAGATAGAATGCCCACTTTAAAGTCCATCTAAGGGAAGGCACATGCACCGATGCATCGCCCGCCCTTCATGCAAAACACCAGCAGGAGAGTTTTATAGCTGGGCCCAGAACAAGCGAGAAAAAGCTCAGATGTAAATTTGCATAACTAGGATATCCTGTCAGCCCTCACCTTTTTCCCTATTTATCTCGTCCCCATCTTCAGGGAGAAACATTACTCTTGCAAGTACCGTAGGGGTCCATGGGGCAATCAACATATCATACTAAAATACGCAATTTGGTGTCTGTCTGTTAGACCAAGATACATTCAGTCGTTACTTACGCAATCTCAACCAAACATAACAGGTGGACTAAGGGTCACACTATGGAGGTTGTAGCGATTTAACCCCTCAACCCACATACCTCCAACCCAAGGGGTTTTTCCCCACCAAGGGGATTGCGTGTTGAGGTGCATAGCTGTACAATATAGCTTATCGTGGCGTTTTTCCAAGGCGGTCCTGAACAACTAAAGTAACTAGTCGATGTCATACCTTAGTAACTAGTCATACCTTAGTCGATGTTGCGAGGTGCAAGCGCAGGTGTTTGCATTTGATTGGAAAGACTTCGAATGTCGAAATTTAATTTCTGTTTTCGTTTACAGGTTAAGACAATCTGACAGACAATGGCAAAGTGCTGTTTGATACACGTTTAAAAATAAATAAATCTTCGAGGAAGTGGAACCTGCGAGGGAGGAAAGCGGGCTTGCGGCCTTGTTTGGGATTGCAGGATTCAGAAAGCAGGTGTCGCATGGGCTGTGATGGACACAAGGACATTGGTCCTGCTTGAGGGTCCTTTCGTCAATGATGTGTGCAAATCGGTCCATGGAACATGGTGACTGGAGCCTGAGAAATGTGGGCCAGGTGATCTGTGGAGAAACAGACAATGGTTCCTGAGTCGATGCCAATCGGGGTTGGACCGGATCTTGGACTCCATTGCCATCTTCCCTCAGGAACTGCGTGAGGTTTTCTCATCATGGAGAGTTCAGTGTGAGGAACGAGGACACCCTGAGCTCACCGAGCGCCTCGTCAGTGCCTCGCTCTTCCTTCGTCTACTGTGTCCGGCCCTCGTATCCCCGAGCCTGTTTAACTTGGCCCCTTCTCCGCCGTTTTGAAATACCAACTTCTGTCCTGGAAGTCCTTGGTGTCCTTGTGTTTTATACTTCTCCCTCCCCCCCCCCCCCCCCTTCCCACGCCTCCTCCCCCCAAGCCCTCTCCCTTCCACACATCTCCCTGCTCTCAAATGTTGTGTTTGTGTGCTTCCCCTTCTCTCCCCATCTTGTCTTCCGCTCCCTCTTTTTATATATTTTGTTTGTCTGGTTGATTTGTTTGTGAAGTAAATGTTAGCTCTTTCACGAGCCTCGATTCAGTATACAAAAAAAAACAAACAAACAAAAAAAAACTAGATCGTATTCATAGAATACTTACCCTGCGCAGTCAACTTGGTGCGAGTGAACTCTTTTGTTTTTGAAGGTTTCTTTTTTCTTTGATCCAATATGGCTGCCAGAGCACGTGACATAAATTTCGATTCTCTAATATAATTGTTGCGTAGATCACGCTCAATAAATTTCAAAATTATCAGACTAAGTGTTGTCCCTGTCAATTTATGACATCATAATGAAGGCAGCAATGACGTCATCATTAACATATCTTATTCCTCATGGGGAGTACTTGACAATGAGCCATGTTTCAATTTTTTCCATGGAGCGGGGTCGGAGATATAAACGGGCAATGTTTTTTGGTTTTTGCAAGATGGCACCTTTACTGCTGAACTTGAAGACGTCAATATTCGTCTTCGCTCCCATATGACATTTACCGCTGAAATTAAAATTTTCTGCAGGATGAGGCGCTCCTATGGTGTAAATTTCGTGTCAATCGGTCCAAGAATTGCACAGAAAAAAATGCATACGGATCGAATCAAGCGATGTACTTGTCGAATTATGACATCATTATTAAGGTACTGATGACATCATTAGCATATCTTATTCCCCAAAGGGAGTGCTTGACATTGAGCCATATTTCAATTTTTTTCCAGAGTGGTTTCGGAGATAGAGGTGAATTTTTTTCGATTTTTCCAAGATGGCGCCTGTACCACATGACCAATGACGTCATAATTATCATTAGAACAATTCTACAGGAGCCGCTCATATTCTGAAAATGTAGCGTTCATCGGACTAACAGTTGCAGAGGAATTTTTTTTTTTTTTTTTTCAAACTGATCAGACCAAGCGTTGTACTTGTCGAATTATGACATCATAATGAAGGCACCGATGACAATCAACAACAACAACAACAACATGCATTTTAAGGCCATTTTCCCTGCTAGAGCGGGGGTTAGCCTTGCGGTCCCCATGACAATCTTCTCCATTTTGCCCTATTTTCTGCATCTCCCCTTGTTTAACCCCCTTGCCTGCATTTCTTCTTCCACCATCTTTAGCCAAGTCTTTCTCAGTCTTCCCCATCCTCTACTTCCTTCTACATTCATTTCCATCACTCTTCTCAACCAGTCACTTTCATCCTTCCTCAACACATGACCAAACCATCTCAAACTGTTTCTCTTCGCAGCATCCATCACAGGCTCTATTCCCATAATCTTTCGCAATTCATCATTTGTATTCCTCTCTCTCAACGATACTCCACACATCCACCGAACCATTCGCATTCCCACCCTTTCCAGCCTTCGTTGCTAAGGGTTTCCATCCATGACTTCCATCCATCCATGACCTTTCCATCCATGACCACGTTCATTACCCATGTCCAGCTCCCATAAATCATAACACTTCTCACACATGCAGCATACACCTTTCCCTTCAGGCATACACCTTTCCCTTCAGACCAATGACAATCATTATCAACATATCTTATTCCCCATGGGGTGCACTTAACAATGAGCCATGTTTCAATTTTTTTCCAATAAGCGGTTTTGGAGATATAGAGGTGTAACGTTTTTCCAAGATGGCGTCCGTACCACGTGACCTATGACGTCATAATTATCAGCAAAAAAATCTGCAGGTAGAGGCGCACCTAAGGTAAAATTTTCATGTCAATCGGACCAACGTTTGCCGAGAAAATGAATTTTTAAAATGCAGACACGGCACACGTACTGCACACGTACGCAACAGAATGCCTAACCCTGCTTTGCGCTTAGCGAGCACAGGGTAATAACACTCATGATAATAGAATAATAGTAATGTTATTACAAAGCAATATTGATTAGTACTAAAGCAATATTCGTCTGGCCACTCTGCCATAAAGCCCAGATCGGTGGAGTGTTGCAGTGATGGTTGTCCTGGAAGTTTCTCCCATCTCCACACAGGATCTCTGGAGCTCAGCCAGAGTGACCATCGGGTTCTTGGTCACCTCTCTTACCAAGGCCCTTCTCCCCCAATTGCTCAGTTTGGTTGGGCGGCCAGCTCTCGTAAGAGTCCTGGTTGTTCCAAACTTCTTCCATTTAAGAATTATGGAGGCCACTGTGCTCTTGGGAACCTTCAATGCAGCAGAGATTTTTTTTGTAGGCTTCCCCAGCCAGATCTGTGCCTCGACACAATCATGTCTCTGAGCTCTGCAGGCAGTTCCTTCGACCTCATGGCTTGGTTTTTGCTCTGATATGCATTGTCAGCTGTGAGACCTTATATAGACAGGTGTGTGTCTTTCCAAATCATGTCCAAATCAATTGAATTTACCACAGGTGGACTCCAATCAAGGTGTAGAAACATCTCAAGGATGATCAAGAGAAATGGGAGGCACCTGAGCTAAATTTCAAGTGTCATAGCAAAGGGTCTGAATACTTATGTCAATGTGATATTTCAGTTTTTTCTTTTTAATAAATTTGCAAAACTTTCTAAAATCCTGTTTTCTCTTTGTCATTATGGGGTATTGAGTGTAGATTGATGAGGGAAAAAATGAATTTAAACGATTTCAGCATAAGGCTGCAACATAACAAAATGTGAAAAAAGTGAAGGGGTCTGAATACTTTCTGAATGCACTGGATGATGTCATGCATAGTTTGATCCTAAGTTAAAACAAGCCCATGCCCCAGTAGCAACGTTTGGTGAGGTGAGCGTAGCGAGCCAATCCATGCTACCATGCTAGTGCTTACAAACATGGCAGAATTCACGACCATACAACCCTTCCTTACTCGCATCATTTTTCCTGTCTTCTTAATCATCACCAATTCTCAGCCCAGCTATAAACTGTCATCCTGGAGTTTTGCATGCAGGGCGAGGCATCAATGAGTCCCGCGGATGGACGTTAAAGTGGGCATCCCGTCTGCCAGCATTAGTTGGCGTACGCTGAAGATCCTGAGGTGTCCTTCGCGAAGACTAGGCAGGTTATCAGCGACACCCTGAACAAATTCCTAATTCCTGCTCCAAGCTACAAGGGGCACTGCATCAGCAGCACTGCAACATCACCAGCAAACCATGCTACCTGCAGCCTTGTGCTGTACACAAAAGAAAGACAAGTCCCTGACCCACCAAACTTTCACAGCCTCACTTTCATCTCCAGTCTTCTTCCCCAATTTTATTTACATAAATGTTCTACCTCCCCACATTTTGTGTACATTGTAGATGGCATTAAATGTCAAAAAATCCATTGCAAAATATCTGTAGCATAACTCCAATGGAACGAAAAATCCGAAACACAAGTGAGTAAATAAAACAGAGAAATGAGATAAAATTAATGGACAGTTCAAAGCATGCTTTTGATGATGGACACAATTCATTCCTGAGCAAAACCTTACCATGGAAGGGAACACGTATTTCTGGTCCTTTTCTTGTAGAAAAACGATTACATCCGACATCAACAGAACGTGGACATCTGCAGATTTAAAACAAAAAGGCCATTATATAGCTCACCAGCAAAAGTACCCGCCGCTTTCCTGACAGATTTAATTAAGAGACAGCATGTTGGACTTCACAAACATTCTGTTTTATTCACTCCATCATTTGCCCGAGGACATCTTTTTTTTCTTTCTTTATTTTTGTATACAAGATCGAGGCTCGTGAAAGAGCTAACATTACTCACACAAAAAGTCAAACCGCCACAAACCGACACATAAAACACAAAATAAGGGGAGCGGAAGAAAAGATGGGGACAGAGGGGGAAGGACACAAACACAACATTTGAGAGCAGGGACATCGAGAGAACTGTGGGAGGGAGAGGGCTTGGGGGGAGGTGGGAGAGGTATAAAACATATGGACACTGCAAGGACTTCCAGGAAAGAAGTTGGAATTTCGAAAAAAGTGTATCTGGGGTGAATTAGCGGGGGTAGAAAAGATCAAGGTTTTGGATGGGGGAAGATAAGAGATGGTGGTGAACAGCTGTTTTAAAGACCTGGAGGGAGGAGTGGGATTGAAGAGAGTGAGGGAGTTTGTTCCAGAGGCGGGAGTACCACCTGTTTGGAAGTTAGCTTGCATCACCTTCATCAACCATCCTTGCTGCTTATATATGGTGCGATCAAAAATCACTTCCGCTTCACTACGAAGCTCAGTGTTGGATGCTTTAGTTTGAGCCTTCATTTAAAATGAGTGAAATGAACCATTTTGAGAATTTCTAATTATTCTCACTCAGATTTCCTCATCACCGTAATGCGTGTTATCAAGATGTTTGAACATTCTTCATACAAGGGGTTCTCTATATACATCCTCTATACATTCCTGGGAAATGCTTTTTATATTGAAACAGCGTATATTGCAATACATGTCATACCATTCAAACCAGACTCTGCTCACGTGAAAGGTTTCACTTCGACTTGACTCACCTCGTTCACCCTTCAGGTCATTAAATATCTGTGGGCTTTACCCCGAATCGCAAGCAAGCTTATTAGCACATGACGTTGCTTTTGGTCTTCGATCCAGACCGATAAATAAACGTTGCATATTCTCAATCTCCAAACTATGAGTGCGTACATTCCTAGAAGCACCAAGTGGAGTATTGCACTGCCAAAGCGGCTCTCACCTTGTCCTTGTATGTTCTCACATTAGCTTGTCCTAATGATGGCAGCTATATTCACTGCATGATAACCAGCATCGAACCACCTCAACACATCTAATTTAGTCTGCAAGGTGATTACACGACATCTCCTCTTGCTCACAGAGGCAGTAGCCTCGCTTGATGATGGTTTGTCACTCATATTAAGAGGCAAATAAGTACACTACCAAAAGTTAGCAAAATGAAGCTGCTCATGCACGTTCAACCAAGATGGCAGCGTACTAATACTGTGCAGGGCAAAGAGAGACAAAGCTTGTTTTTTTTATATCGAAACATACCTACTTTTATCACAAAAAAGTGTTAATTCATCAACAATGATATACCAAAACTAGAGGTTCTCGGGAACCTGAACTCAAGTGGTCTATATCAATATGGTTAGAATATGCATAATAGAACCACAAACTACAGTATATAGTTTATATGTGCAAAAACTACATGACAAAAATTGATTTTTCAATATGGCCGCCCTGCCGCGCCCATTTTTGGGCGTGCAACGCGCAAATGCAATCCAAAACTAGTTTATGTCTTAAAGATGCTGCACAACAAGTTTCATCAAATTAGATCAATATTTGTGACTTTTAGAGCATAGACGTCAAATTGTTTACAGACGACAGAGTCAGTCTTAAAGATGCTGCATAACAAGTTTCATCAAATTAGATCAATATTTGTGACTTTTAGAGCATAGACGTCAAATTGTTTACAGACGACAGACAGAGTCAGTCTTAAAGATGCTGCACAACAAGTTTCATCAAATTAGATCAATATTTGTGACTTTTAGAGCATAGACGTCAAATTGTTTACAGACGACAGACAGAGTCAGTCTTAAAGATGCTGCATAACAAGTTTCATCAAATTAGATCAATATTTGTGACTTTTAGAGCATAGATGTCGAATTGTTTACAGACGACAGACAGACAGACAGACAGACAGTCTTAAAGATGCTGCATAACAAGTTTGATCAAATTAGATCAATATTTGTGACTTTTAGAGCGTAGACGTCGAATTGTTTACAGACGACAGACAGAGACAGACAGACAGACACTGGGTGTCGACAAAAACTCAGCTGGACATAGTCCAGTTGAGTTAAAAACCGACAACAGGACTACAGTAATATCCCAATTTACGAACCTCCGGTTTACAAACTTTCAACCGTACGAACTGCAGTTTTTGACACCAAATCCAAAACTTTTTTTTAAAAATCGATTAACAACCTCAAATCCCAGCTTTGCGAACTTTTGCTCAACTTCAGTAAACTCAATTTTTTAAAAACCAATTAAAAACGCGAGCTCATCATGTTTTGATCAGAATTTCGATCGTGTAAATTAAAAAAAACACATGTCGGTACAAAACACCATTAACATCACTCGATGTCAGAGCATCAATTTCCCTCATTTTCTCCTGCGTGGCTACATCATCACATTTGTGCTGACTTTCAGTATCAAAGTGTACGTGTTTTATTTACTCCAACCATCTTGTAAATTACAGCACTGTACTGTATTGTATTAATCCATAACTATGTAATAAAAAGTAATGTAGGTGCTCAAGAAAGTAATACAACAGGCATTTTTAGGCCATTTTCCCTGCGAGAGCGGGGGTTAGCCTTGCGGTCCCCATGACAATCTTCTCCATTTTGCCCTATTTTCTGCATCTCTCCTTGTTAACCCCCTTGCCCGCATTTCTTCTTCCACCATCTTTAGCCAAGTCTTTCTCGGTCTTCCCCGTCCTCTACTTCCTTCTACATTCATTTCCATCACTCTTCTCAACCAGTCACCTTCATCCTTCCTCAACACATGACCAAACCATCTCAACCTGTTCCTCTTCACAGCATCAATCACAGGCAATATTCCCATCATCTTTCGCAATTCATCATTTGTCTTCCTCTCTCTCAACGATACTCCGCACATCCACCGAACCATTCGCATTTCCACTCTTTCCAGCCTTCGTTGCTGCTCTACGTTCATTACCCATGTCTCACTCCCATAAATCATAACGCTCAAGAAAGTAATACGAGTGGAAATAAAGATAGGAAAGTGATATTGTTAGAAACTAAATTAGAAATTCTAAGAAGGTTTGATGCTGGTTCCTACCTTACTGACATTGCACAGGACTTTGGCCTTGTGAAAATAATGATTACGATACGTAAAAATAAAAACAAGTTAATTGTACGTGCTCGGTGTGCAACACCTTCCAGTGCAATGAAAATCACCAAACACGTAGCTTTTAATGGAAAATATGGAGCGCTTGCCAAGTGTTTCGATTGAAAGCCAAAGTCAAAACAATGTTCCAGTTAACACGATAAACATTAAAGAAAAGACAAAGAGCCTTTTGAAAGACTTAAAGTGCAGTGAGGGTGAAAGTTCCACTATGGAGACATTTGGAGCGAGTGACAGGAGGTTTTCACATTTTAAGCGGCACCACAGCTTGCATAGCTTGAAAGTGACATCAGTGTTTCTTATTATGAGTGTTCCCAGCAAATAATGCTGGGAAACCATATTGTTTTCCTTCTGTTTATTTTTCTTCCGCTGCACTTTTGCACGTTTATTCCTGTTTAAATTCATTTTCTCGGAAACCTTTGGTCCGACCGACAACATTTTCATCATAGTATGGAATATTTCAATCATAGGTCATGTGGTAGGGTGCTATCTTGGAAAAACGGAAAACTTTGGACCTCTACATCTTCAAAACTGCTCCATGGAAACAACTGAAACTTAGTACATTGTCAAGAACTCCCAATGGGGAATAACATATGTTAATGATGACAACGGTGCCTTCATTATGACGTCGTCACTCGAAACGTACAATGCTTCATCCGATCAGTTTTAAATTTCTTGTGTGATGTATGCAACAATTGTCGCACAGAATGTAAATTTATGATGTCATAGGTCATGTGATTTGGCACCCGTGTTTGATTGAACATAACTTTTAAAATAATCTTCTCCAGAACCACTGACCAGATCGATGCAAAACTTCATGCACATGATCTGCTTGACTTGGGGAATACAGGGTGATCACAAATAAATCAAAGGCACATGATCTGGCAGGTATGATTTTTTGAAGACTAAACCTTTAAAAATGAACTCTTCCAGAACGGATGGACAAATCGAGTGGAAACTTCACAAACATGTTCCTCAAGCCTTGGGGATACCAGGGTGTTCACAAATAAATAATAGGTCACATGATCTGGCACCCATGTTGGATCACAGGTAAATAAATAAAGAAATAATTATTTCTCTGAAACTACCTAAGCTATTCAAGTGACACTTTACAAGTATGATCCAGTCATCAAGAGGAATACGTTTGAAATTTCAACATGATCAGTCGCATGGTCTGGCAGACAGAATTTTACTTTATTACCTTACTATAATTCACCAAATGTCCGTCCGTCTGTCTGTCCGTCTGGTAACGTCCGTTTTGCGTCTGGTAACGCAAAAACGGCTGAACCGATCGCAACGATATTTTGGGTGGGTAATCCTGGGATCCCCTTGAGTAAAATAGGCTATTTTTTTTTTTCCAATTTCAGCTTTGGCCTCCAGCATTTTCAGGTTTGGACTCCCGCATAAGGTTATTTTCCCCGGTGCCGCACAAACGGCTGCACGGCTGTACCGATCGGCTGCACCGATTGGACTCGGTGACCTCGGCCAAAGACCTTTTATAAGGACATGGGTTGAATCCCTGCTTGAGAGAATTCCAACCCCCTCCCCGCCATCACGGTCGTCTCTCCAACTCACAATCCCACGAGATATGCGGAAAGGATGACAAAACCAATTATCTTCTTTTTGATTCGTAGATAAACATCATTAAACGTAAATAATGACCTCGGCCAAAGTTCAAACGCCGTGAGTTTAATCTCTGCATGAAAGAATTCCACATAGCCATTTGGGCGGTGTATAAGCTAACAGATCGAGCCTGGTGTTGGGCTAGCGGCTAGGGTGCCGGCTTAGGATCCTGGGTTCGAATCCCGGTCAATCGCTGAATTAACGCCAGGGGGGTTGACTCAGCCTGTCATCCTTCCGAGGTCGGCAAATTGAGTACCAGTTCACTGGTAATTCCCTGCTTGTCGTTAAAGGCGGCAAAAAGGGTTGGCGTCAGGAAGGGCATCCGGCCGTAAAACATTGCTTCAAAAAGGGGACCGAAAAACAACAACAACCACAGTTCCCGAAAAAAGGCCAACCCCCGCTTGCGGGGAAAAATGGCCTCTAAAGGTGGTTATAAGCTAACAGATCGGTGTCTCCTTCGATCTTGCCAAGGCCGTAACACCTATCGGCTCAAAATCCTTTCAACTGTTGACTTGGTAGTTGTTAAGGAAACACGTAAGGGGAGTACATACGACATAGCGATTGTGAATGTGACAGCTCTGAGGCGTCTTTCGCTTCACATCGAAGTATTCATTACATTCATTCATTCATTTAATGATCATTACGCTCATTCTTATGCTCATTAAACGTTCATTAAACATTAAACGTTCATGAAACGATTACGAAAATAAAAACGAAAAACATTACGCAATTACATTCACACCGTCACATCAAACACTACCGTGAACACAAACATTGTCACAACATCGTCACAATGAAAACATCATCACAAACGTTACATTACGTAATTCAAACCGTGAACACATCGAATATTGGAGAGCCCATTGCCCAAATTTGAAACACGATGGAATAATATTTATCGATATGAACAGTGATGTGGCTTTTATTGAAATTCTACAAATACTGTTTAGATTTTGATGATTTGAGTGTGATATGATTTAACGGATGTTTATATAAATCGTTTAAAATAATAAAAGCCTTCAATTTCTGATATTTTGACTTTTCATTTGGGCCTCCCAATTGAAGCCCCGCCCATAGGGCGGGTACCGTTGCTAGTTTGAAGAAGAAGAAATCTGACAATTTTATCTTCTCCAGCCGTAAATGTAGTGAAACGTAGTCACGCATCCAAGTTATAGCCCAGGTGTAGTAACATCTTCTGCCCACTAAAGTGCTCTCATAAATATCCGCTCACTGACTGCGATGGGCAGACCTGTGACCATTAGGCGCTTACTTAGGAAGGTGAGAAATGACGTTTGCATGAGGCTTGCTTATGTGTACCCCATATGATGTATACTCTTGATGCCTATTCGAGAACTGAAATGATGGTTGCCATGTATTCTTTCCAGATGCTGTTCGAGATCGATTCAGATTAAACTCAGAACGAGAAAGCTGTTGTGAGACTGATTTTTACAACTGACTATTTTTTTTCCAGCCATGTATTAGAATTAATCACAAAAACATAAACGGCAACATAAAACATATAATAAAGGGAGCGGGAGACAGGATGGGGAGAGAGAGGGAAGCACACAAGCACAACAACGGTAGCGAACAGGGAAGGGGGAGGGGGTGCTGGGAGAGGTATAAAAAAATGGACACTGCTAGGACTTCCAGGAAAGAAGTTGGCATTTCACAAAAGTGGCTCTGGGGTGAATTAACGGGGGTAGAGAAGATCATGGTTTTGGATGGGGGAAGATAAGAGATGGTGATGAACAGCTGTTTTGAAGACCTGGAGGGAGGAGTGGGATTGAATAGAGTGAGGGAGTTTGTTCCAGAGGAGGGAGAAAAGAAGAATGAAAGAGTGAAGGTGAGCAGAGAGTCTTGATTTTGGCAGTTTCACCAGAAGAGGGTTGCTGGCAGATCTTTTGCGACCTGAAGGAATATTTGGGGGACAGAGCACAGACAGAGCTGGGGGAGCGAGGCCAGAGAGGAGTCGGTAGAAGACAAAGACCACCAACCTGCCTGCGGTGAGCGAGTGAAAGAAAGGCCCTTAGAATCAGCTTCATCGCAGGAGATTCCAATGATTCTGAAAGCTTTGGTTTCAACAGCGTGAAGCCGAGCTAGGTGTGAGGCAGGAGCACCAACCCAGAGGGGAGAGCAGTACTCCATCAAGCTGCAGATGAAAGCCTTGTATGTGGTGAGGAGCTCAGGTGTGCAAAGGAAGGACTTTGTACGACAGAGGATGCCCAGTCGCCAACTAGCTTTGGAGGCCAGCT
Source organism: Myxine glutinosa (assembly GCF_964187855.1). NCBI lineage: Eukaryota > Metazoa > Chordata > Myxini > Myxiniformes > Myxinidae > Myxine > Myxine glutinosa. The sequence continues at coordinate 55,034,572 of NC_136266.1, read as the reverse complement.
GGGAAATGTGGTTTTCCCAAGAAGGATCATGGCAGTGAGACCCAAAAGCTTGAGTGACAGAACTTCTTGGAGAGGATTGTTGAGAAAGTAGATGGGAGAGTTGTCTGGACAGTCTTTTCAGAGACAAAGTGAGAGTGTGAGATTTGTCAGGATTGAAAGACATGTTCCACTTGTTTGACCAGTTTGTGTTTTTTTTTTCTGGTTTTTTTTTCGTGATTTTCCAGGTCTGCAAAATGAGGAGGAGGCTGCTGCCTGCCGATCTGAGGGACGAGGGAGATAAGACTATATGTTTATTAAATACGTAATATTGAAATGTACAATTTGACCCTTTAGACTGCAGAGACCATTACATCTTTGAAGCCCCTTTAACACCTCCAAGACCCACAAGAACCCAAAGACCCCGAGACCTTCGACGGCTCCAGACGGTCACGGACGCCAGACGTAGTGCAGGCAAATGCACCTCACAAATACTACGAATTATTTTCACCTTTATTTTTGCCCTTGTGTTGTATACGAATCCGTATAGGGTCCCTCAATTAGGAATTTTAGTTTACTGTGCATTCTTTTCAATAAAGCTGGTATTTGTACATTTTAATTCCGTGTCGGTTTGAATTGATTAACAGGGTCGAAGACGTTCGGTTGAGTCTGTACAGGTAAGAGCTTCACTCCCCCCCCACTGCTCTCCCCAGCGCGTATAAAGAAGGTCCGCCATCATTGACAGCTATCCGTCCCCAGGAGTATCCACCCCGGGAACGCGACAATATCAAGGGTATGGCAGTAACAAGCGAACTAATAATTACAATATTATTTTTATGCAAGAAATGCAGCAACTAAATAAAAATGCTGCATCTTATCCTAAAACACTATGGCTTGTAGGATCCCAGCCAACACCAACCACATAAGCAAGTGACATATCGTGTCTGTGGACAGTGCGTACTGGTGGCATACCCCGTCGATGAACTGGGGGAACAGGAGGCATATCCCATACATGGACCGCAGGAACAAGCGGCATATCTCGTATGCAAACCGTGGGCACAGGTGGTATACCCCATACATGGACTATCGGAACAGGCAGCATAGCCCATATGTGGACTGTGGGAACAGGCGGTATATGTACACAGACCTCAAGAACAGGCTGTATACATACACGGACCTCGAGAACAAGCGGTATACATGCGCGGACCTCAGGAACAGGCGGCATATACTGTATGCAGACTGCAGGAAGAGTGGCACACCCCATACACAGACCATGGGAATAGGTGTCATAGCCAATACATAGACCACCGAACAGGCAGCATATCCCGAACATTGCCTGCAGGAACAGGTAGTAAGTATATCCTACTAGCAGGGCACCCATGGGAAACCCACAGGCATAGACGTGTCTGACATTTGGACATGTTGTGTTGGATGCTGCACACAGGGTTTTCCAAAGTTGAACCTATGCGGTTCAAACAAAATGGTGGACATTTGATGTTGAAGCCCCTCCCAGAACGGGTGAAGGCACTCCCTCAATGGGGGAAGCCACACCCATGAACGGATAGATGTCGGATGGACAGACTGGAGGAGAGTATTATAGTGATATATGGACACTGATAACAGGTGGCGTATTCCGTACGAGGTCCGCGAAAAACATACTGTGCTAAGATGGAAACTGATCGCTACTCTCCCAGATTTTTCATAAAGTTTGTCTGACATTGAGCATCTACACACAATAACTCTGCAGAAATGTCACCAGAAATCAGTCTTTCATATGGATGAGGAAAACGATCTCTTTATAAAAGCAGACATACTTTCTTCAACAATGACAAAAAAAAAAATGGCAAAGACAAAAGTAATCGTGCAAAATCAAAATAAATCTGCACACAAATATGTAACACATTTGGCTCAGCTTACCTTTAATCCTCCCACTGCTTACTCGACAATTAAAATTCCCATCGTACAAAAGACGTCGCCTGAGAGCAAGCAGGTTGGCATGCTTGAACACACGTCCATCCTTTGTGCGACATTGAACCTTGCTGTCGGTGCGTCTTGCAAAGTCTATGAGTGTTTGGCGCTTGTGTACACATTCGTCCACAGCTGTGATTATATTTTTGATGAGAACCAAACTTTTACTGATGTCTGCGTGCTCCTCCGTGTCATCTACGCCAGCAAGAGGAGGGAAGAAAAACATTTGGAGTTTTAAACATCATTCTTAGACTCTTCAAGCATATTCCTCCCTCCCCCATCCTTAGTTTTAAAAATAACAAGTCAGAAGACGACGATGGTTCACGAGCGAGCGGTATTCAATGACAAAGGACGGACTATAACCGAAACAAGCCCGGACAGGCCAGGCCCGGAAATGTCAAAACGAAGGTTACCGACCTTGAAATGAGATAGAAAATAATGTATAATCAGTTATGAGGTTAGTTAGCTACACAATACCGAAACTTTGGTGAAAATGAAATGAAAAAAAAATACAAAAATAAATAAATAAATAAATAAATAAAATGAAAAAAAAAGAAAGGAAAAATCCAGCTCCGTGGAGCTAGGCGGCACATGACATTCGCCTAACCAAACATCGAAACCCCTGTCAGATTCCACCAAACCCCTCGGAGAAGATGTAGCTTGAACTCGATTACCCCCTAAAAAGACATCTTTTTCGGGCGTGGCTCTGCCCACAATGGGTGCAATACGCCCACTCTAGGCAGGACACAACTCGGTCATGATATCAACCTCCCACCCAAGTTTCATCAAGATCGGATGATATCATCGGGTAGTTATGCTGCGGACAGACAGACACACAGACAGACGCACACACATGACGAATATAGTGGTCACTTGAAAGCTCGTGAACCAAAAAGGAAACGTTTATGACAATAAAATGAGTGCAAAAACATCTATTTTCTTTAAAACCTGATACACTGCCAAACAACTGAAAGATAAAAAGCTATCTTTTCCATTTCCCAAGACCCACCTTTAGTGTGTTTCAATAGCTCTCCGAGCAGTGTAGGATACTTTGTGATTCTCTGTGTGACAAGCAACATGCACTCTTGCACTCCTTTGCGACGAAGCATTGGGTTTTGACTCTGCTTCTGCATAGTATAAACAAATATAAGTTTTTAAAAGTTTTTTTTTAGAGCTGTGGTGAGTGATGAAAATGGTGGTGTTCAATCATTTGCAAGTGACATCATACCAAGTTTCCACCATCACTACATACATTAATGAAGCTTTGGAAGGGCTTTCTCAACATCAATGCTTTGTAGAAATCCAATGCCTCCTTGTGACGGCTACAAAACTCCCCGTATATATCAATCAACGTCTTGGCAGATGTGTCCGAGAACTGGAGGATAAACAGGATGACAAAAAGTCAGGCAGTTAAAATTGTATTACATTATAGTGTGGTGGAACTTATTTTGATCAGAAATTCTTTTACAATGAATCAATGATCAATTCGTAACCTTAAATCGCTTTTCGGATTACGAATCCAAAAAGAAGATACAAATGCGCAAATAATTGCCGAAGTGATACGAGCTTCATGTACAGAAGAATTGCCATGAGCATCAAATAATATAATGAAAAGGTTTTGACTCATCATGTGAAAAAAGTTGTCAAACCGCTCTTTAAAAGAACATCGTACAACTAAAACAAAAATAATCCAGATTACCTATATGAAGCAAAACATGCGTGCTGCTTATGTGCATATATAATACATCGTGGTTATATTGCTCATATAATTCCAATTGCACCCACACTTCCCCCAAAGGAAGACAATGCAAGAGAGGTGAATGTTTTTTCTTTTTCCAAAACTTGATGGAATCGAATGAAACTTGCACAGGCACAACTTCAGGGTGGCCTCTAATCCCTCTAAAAGTTTCAGCTTCCGAGGTCAAATCCGGAGGAGTAGATGAAACATACAAAATAAATACAAGATACATTCCCTCCATTATATATAGATGTTAAAATGAAGAAGGTAGTCAGACCAATAACTATACCTGTTGCACGAGGATATCGCCAATACGATGTATAATGTAGTTTGGGCCTCCACCATACTCCTCTAAACAACATCGCCATCGTTCATAGAGCTGCCTCATAAAGGCATCATGGGCTTCCTCAAGTTCTCTCTGGCATGGGAAAAGCCTCTCCACAGTGCCTTCATCGAAGCCCGGCAAGTTGCAGATGCCATCGGCAAATATGTCCCCCATGACATGCAGAGTATGCACATGATGCATTTCCGTCTGCATCAGCTCTAGAGTGCGGTTTATAAAATGAAATACAAATCCAAGATGTGATGCCTTACAATGCAGAGTATCTACGCATTGACCAAAACAAACACTAAGCAGGCAAAGACGTAGACAAAGTTTACCGTAAATGATATCTTGTCTTTTGACCTGAGAATTCTCCTGCTGTTGAAAGAAAGAAGCAGACACAGTTGAACTCCACGACGCCTCTTCAAAGCCTTCAAGCTCCTCGGAGGGAATAGTCATCACGGGATGACTGTCCATGGAGCAATTTTCTGAGTAGAACATGCGAACAATGTGAAAGATGTTTCACAAACAATTATTCAAAATCCAAAAGCAATGCACATTACGAATTACCCCTCCTTCAAACCATTTGAAGTGGTGTTTTTCGCTTTGAAATCTTTTGAAAGAGGCAAACGCTTTTGACTTCTTCCTCTCACCTGTATTAGCGTAGTGGTGATTGTAATCATGAGACAAAGGACCTTCCTCTTGAGAGCACTCTACTTTGGTGACCATTGGACCTCCTGATGGAGATCCTAAAACGGAATCCATCTCCTCCAATTGTAATCTGCAATGAAACAAACACCGGTTCAAGCTCAACCAGTATGAAGAAGAGTGCGTGCATATACCCTGTACATTGACCAAATCAGCAAATGAATGTTCCACTATAATACAACACAGAACTCAAGTGAGTACTCGGTAATGCCATTTAAAGAGAAAATTATTTTCTACATTTTTAGAATTTGGGAAATACAACCCTAAAAAGGCACGTACAAGCGGTTTGTGGGAATGTTTCTTTGGAAGGAATGGTGGAGTGGAGTAGAGGACACCTGGCTAGCTACGCAGCTTCCCTGGGAGTACATGGTTCCCCCGTTCAGAGTGTTGTACCTTGTGGAGAATGCTGTAGCATGGGGATTAAAGTAGTAAACGTTTGGGAAAGGTTGGGAGTTGTGTATCAGTTGCACTATCAAGTATAAAATGATGATTAATTATAGCACATAGCGAAACCACTGCTGAAGTGGCAAAAAAACAGATTACAAAAATAAATTTTTTAAATGTACATTTCATGAGAAGTTTTACTGTGTTAAACACAACAATAAAAAAGCAATCAAACCGTACCTAAATGTGATGGTATAAAGTCCTTTCCAGGAGGGTATGGCGATTGGTTCGACTGCAGAAAAGTGCACATGCAAAAAACACGTTTATTTTTATTTTTAAATAAAACTATTCACAAAAATTACAATCATTTTTTAAAAACAGCAGCAGGTAAATTAGTTGTACACCTAAAGTAGGCACTTTACTAATATGTAAGCATGTGACCAATTTTCTGACTGCCTTGATCATCAGCTGGGCTCCGTTCTATTTGAGGTTTCGACCATTTCAGCCCAGAACCTCTCCAAATGATGGGTCAACATAGGTCTACCCACGACCTCAGTTGTGTCCAAACAGTCGGTCAATCCGGCAACGTAAGCTCACTTTCAAAATTTCGCATATAGCCACACCGATGCAGCATACACGCGTATACATACGTACATGCATCAAGACGTTTGGGAAACATGACAGTGGATTAATAACTTCTATAACATTCTTCAACAACAGTTATTTCAAAAACAACTTAATAATAGACAAGAATGTTCCAACTGCACAAGCTTCGAATGATGCAAAACAGAAGGCCAAGCAGTAAAAAAGGGTTTAACATTCGCGATTAACCCAAAAAGTAAATTACCATAGTCAGAGTTAGCATTTGCAGCCAGGTTCACGCATGATAAATCCAGACAAGACAATCTTGAGAAAAATGAAAAATGCATAGGTGGGGTTCGCAAACGCACACAGCAAGTCGGCAAAGAAGCGAGTTATTGGATGGGGAAGGGGGAGTGGCTGGGGCAATTACCTTGCTTTTGACTTTATAGCACGTTGGAAGGTTCTCGACACAGTTCTTATGAACATTCACGTTACACTCTGTAACACAAAAGGCACAGAGTAAGCAAGATCTAACATGAATGAAACATATAAATGGCTTTCTCCGTTCACACCAAGATTGCCGAGAACAAGTTATTTACCCTGGTAATTTACCCTAAAGCTTACCACTGTCCAAATGGAACACAAGATGTAGGATAAAATTAATCTGATTTTCAGAGATGTGACCCTTGCGTCAATTTGCATATGGAAATCCCAAGCCCCAATAAAAGTAACCAATAAAGCTCGGTTTAACTAATGTTCAATCCGATTTGTACAAGTGAAACTAGTGCACGAGGCATCATCGCCTGAGAGGCGCCTGAGACTCCTTAATCAATCGAACACAAGATGTAGGATAAAATTAATCTGATTTTCAGAGATGTGACCCTTGCGTCAATTTGCATATGGAAATCCCAAGCCCCAATAAAAGTAACCAATAAAGCTCGGTTTAACTAATGTTCAATCCGATTTGTACAAGTGAAACTAGTGCACGAGGCATCATCGCCTGAGAGGCGCCTGAGACTCCTTAATCAATCGAACACAAGATGTAGGATAAAATTAATCTGATTTTCAGAGATGTGACCCTTGCATCAATTTGCATATGGAAATCCCAGGCCCCAATAAAAGTAACCAATAAAGCTCGGTTCAACTAATGTTCAATCCGATTTGTACAAGTGAAACTAGAATTCATCGAACACCTTTCCCCACACATTCTTTAGAAACAAGAACATGGGTGGGGTTTGCGAGCAGTAAATTGCTGGGTCATGATGACGTAAAATGCTGGAATAAAATGCTGTAAAATATTGCGAAATGGAAGGGGTTTGAAGGTCAATAAGGTGGTTTTGTATTTCTACAGGGTTTAAGTATAAAATTAAATTGAAATAAAGAAAAATATATAAAGGTTGAAAAAAAAAAAAAAAATCCCAGAAGTTTATTGCCGTTAATGGAGCATCTTCTCCGCCACCTGATTGAACACGTTATATTAGTTATTTGTGCCTTTTTGCGTCTTTATGACGTCCTCAAAATCTTAAGTTTCCTGTTTCGAATGATTTTCAATTTTGTTTGCGAAACCACAGATTCATTTTCTGATTCATGTTCCAATTAATTTTCAAAATATAACATTCAATTGAAATTAGGTTGTTCCTCGATCATAAAATGACCTTCGTAGACACGAGGACAAACAGACAAAGTGAACCAATTGCTTAACCCGACCTTTCGATTTGTGTGTGCAGGATAAATATCAAAACAGTACAACTGTTCCCCTGGAGTTTTACCAAAGCTTCACCCATGATAAATAAAATAGGTTCAAACAATATCCTGGTTAATCCCAAGATACAACTGTATGTTTGAAAACCCCAAGTTATCATTTATCTTTTCTATAGGAGAGCTACACGATCTTTAACCTTCAAACCTCAGCACTCTCACACCCCTTCTGTGTTATGTCAACGCATTATGACATACAAGCACAAAATTTCCACCAGCGTCACATTCACTTCCACAAAAACTCATTCGCTCATGAGTTGTGCTCCTCTCCATAGCAACCCATCCACAAACTTGCTACAGATGCCTCAAGCCGTTGACCTTTTCAACTATTTTATTACAGAAACATCTATATATATAAAACACTGTGTGTGTGTGTGTGTGTGTGTGTGTGTGTGTGTGTGTGTGTGTGTGTGTGTGTGTGTGTGTGTGTGTGTGTGTGTAATGTTACCGATAGACTCCTAAACGGAGAGGCTCACGTGCTTGATATTTGGCATAGACATGGCCATTGAGCCTGGGAAGAACATGGCCTACCTAAAAATATTTGACGAGATCCATATTTTTACCTCAGCGCATTTCAGCGAGGAATATTATACACGGAATCTGAGCCGGTGGCAGAGCAGCGCGCCGATTCGCTCAGAGCGATCACGTGATGTTCCATCCTTGCCGCCATAATCTCACAGTTACGCGTTCGCACGTAATTCAGAGCGAAAAGCGATTGCGTTTTTTCACATTTCAGCGAGGAACATTGCCGACATATAATTCACAGAAAACGTTGAAGCAACCGCGTAATATTGCGGTGATGTTTAACTCTGAGTGAGAATAGTTCTAAATTTTAAAAAACTTTCATCTGATATTTGTGATTTATTTCAAACAAACTGTATTTCCCATCTACACGGCCATGTATTCCTATTATCGTTATGTAAAGTACATAAATTGTGTGGATTACATCATTTGTGGATGTGATCAATTGCCAGTAACCATCTATATCCCTCCCCTCCCCCTCCCTCCCTTTCCCCCCTCCCCCTAACCTTCCCCCCTCCCCCCTACCCTCTCCCCTTCCCCCCCTCCACCCTACCCTCTCCCCTTCCCCCCTCTCCCCTCCCTTTCCCCCCTACCCCTCCCTTTCCCCCTACCCCTTCCTTTCCCCCCCTACCCCTTCCCCCTCCACCCTACCCTCTCCCCTTCCCCCTCCACCCTACCCTCTCCCCTTCCCCCTCCACCCTCCTCCCCCTTTCCCCTCCCTCTCCCCCTCCCCTCCCCCCCGTTCCCCTCCCCCTCCCCTCCCCCGCCCGGCAATGCCGGGTACTTCTGCTAGTAATCGATAAAAATCACTCTCACCCTTCCCATTCCTCAATTTTCACCGTCACACACAACGTTGCATGCATGGCGGCGGCAACTCTATTCACAAAAAAATGTTCCAAAGGAGTAACATTTCTCGAACATCAAGGACTAAATAATGTTTCTTCAATAGTAACTATGACTGGCATTCGCTACACCTCCTGTACTCCGAAATACAGCAAAACACCAAATGTGGTTGCCACGGTCTTGGTAGTTTCCTCATCAATGTATGACATAGTTACACACTTTATGAGCGTTCAAACTACGAATGTACATTTAAAGGTTACCCAGAACATTCTCTTCCATGTTCACCTTTCATCTTGGATCACACGACTCAGCAATTATTTTGCCTGAATATTTGCTCGCAAGAAACAATGGTACCAGTGAATGAATGTAGTAGGTTTGTTTGTACACAGTATACAGCTACAGATGATAACTGCTAAACAAATGCAACAGAACAACCTGGAAAGGTGGTGGTGTCAGAAACAAATGATAAATTAAAACTGGAAAAAAAAAACCTCAAAGCATTGGGGATAGAGGGGTACATGCATATTGGCAGGACTTGTAGTTTTTGTTGGGTATGGATGGGTGATTGTAAATAAACTGATCGATTGAATGAATCATGTGCTGCTGATAGATCACAGATTTTTTGTTGTTGCTCTTTAACGACCACTATTATCCCGCATTGTGGGGTCGGCTTGGCTTGGCTCAAGTCTTTCACGAACCGGGCTGGCCTGACGTTCGCCTAGTTAGGGCAGGAATTTGGCCATAGTGCCAGCGATACTCGCCTACTCTTTGCGAAGGACACCATGGGATCTTTAACGTCCACCAACACATGCTGGCAAGCAGGACTCCAAGTTTAACGTCCATCCGAGGGACGGCACACACATTGATGAATCCCTGTGCCTATGAAACACCGAACTGACAGTTTATAGCTGGGTCGGGATTTGAACCCAGGCTAGACAGCTTAGAGGCGAGTGTGCGTACCTCCAGGCCATCCTGTCAGCCCAATAGAGCAAAGACATGATGGACCAAAGGGCCTACCTCCCATGTCGAAGTTCATTGTAACAATATTGTTTTCACGTCACAATTAAAAAAAATTTTTTTTTAAAGATAATAAAAGCAAACAAACCATTCCTCTTGCAAACAGTAGGTTGTACCTTACACAAATGCCAGAGCTATACATCGTATGGAATTACCTCAATGGTGCGTTGAAAACAAAGGCAAAAATATGTGGAGCAGAAATCAGGAGAAAGAAAGCAACAAAGACAATCGGCTCAAAGGTCCATGATATTTGGAGAAAAACACCGAGGGGTTATTATGCTGCTAGCTTGTACAAAAGTAGGATTTGCATGACAAAAGCACAACGTTCGAGTATAGTATAAATGGCCAAGGCATTGTAAATGCTCGAGACTTAAAAGCAACAGATGCAAACAGTCAAATTGAAATGGAAAAAATACGAGAAGCTGGAAACATGGACAAAGAACCAATTGTTTTGCTTACGTCTGAAATTGCGAGATGAAGGCAAAAGCAACCAGCAATGCTCATTATTGGTGGACAAATGTGCTATGTGATACAAAGGCAACCTACGTACTGTATATCGTTTCGGTCGCTGGGATTGGGCACCGCCCTTTCCAGTCATCCTGTTGCCGCCGTCAGTAAGAAGTGCACCAACCAGACTGCCCGGCCTTTGTTAATAACAAGTCATGTGAGGCTCGGCACCCAGACAGCTGGGCTGTTCTCAAGCCATATCAGCTGCTGCCATAAGCACTGGATGTCACAGTCTGTCAAACTCAAAAACCTCCTTAAAGCTATCTGGAGGACACTTGATTAGGGTACGTACAGTACATCGTTTACTTGACTGAACCTTTTCATCTGGCAAAATGTAAATAGAAAAACAGTGACAAAGCTAATCAAGTGGTGGTGAGCCATTGATGACCGATACAGTTATACAACATGACCAGCATGGACAATACCAACCCTTAACTACTTTGACGATCGAGTTCCGAGTAACCAAGTAGAACACTTAATCTAAAGCCATTCTCTCAAAGCTCAGGTGTTAGAAAATAATAACAACAACAACAACAACAACAAACCCCTGATCCAAATTATAGAGAGGTCGTTCAACTTCAAAAATAAAACCGCTTTTCCATGTGACTTTACGCACAAAGAAACGAGACTAACCATCAGAGATGAGCAGGCGCTCTCTTCAACAAGGATAGCACTGAGCAAATGCAGAAAAGGGAGAACATGCTCAAAAGCAAACAACCATACAACAGCAATAACCCTGTGCTATAAGAGGGAGGTTTAACTGGAGAGTTCATAGAACGCCTTACCCCACACAGTCTTAAAGGAGAACCCAAATGCTCAAATCACCTCAACGCTAATGTATCCTTTGATACCCTACAAAAAAGATATGGGGTCTTTTTCCGATTCCCGATTTGTAAGGCGAGTAATTTTGCGATTTAAAGTTTAAATCTTCTTCACGATTATCCGTCTCGTCACACTCGGAAGTCGACCGCCATATCCATACTGTCTACGGGTTGCATAAGGGTATGGTTTTACTCAAACGGCAAATCATTTTCCTATTTTTACAAACATGCTGGGTCGATGTGTCCATGGTGGTTGTAGTTTAATACAAACAGACGGTTTCGTGCAACACCAATGGCCAAAAGATCCAAGGGTTGCCAGAAATTGGATGAGGTTTGTCCAAAATACCGGAGTGTGGATCGGGCCCACAGAATGATTACTTTTGTGGTTGGAACATTTTACAGAGCACTGTTTGCAATGAAACAACAGAGATGGCTAAATTGTGTGGTTATGCCACAAAATTTTGGGAAAGAGAAGATTCCACCCCCACAATTAAGCGGCAGAAACAGCCATCGCTCGAAACTGGAACACCATCTCTACCAAGCTACCAGCATATGGACACAGGCGACTTGAGTGGTGAATCAAACACATGTGTTGGGCTGCCGGTGACCAATCTCACCTCACCACCACCCCTGCCCCTTCTACTGGAGAGGGACATTGACACAGCACAGACACGGCACGGAAACGATACAGCACAGACATGGCGGTGGGACACAGCAGGGACATGACAGTCACAATGGTGGGACATGACACAGCATGACCACAGACACAAATGGCATCCCAGGAAAGCAGGAAATGGGACGATCCTATAACATACAGGACACCAGATCAACCTGCTACAGTGGGACAAAGCATTCGTCGAACATTTGTTTAGTGTTGTCTGGGTGTGCCTGGGCATTGTCTGTGCCGTGCCCATGCCCTGTCCGTGCTGTATTTCTTCTGAAGTTATACAATTGATTTATCAATTAATACAAAATCCCCAATAAGCAGTCAATTAAACAGAAAAAAACTACCAATCTGTAGTGAACATGTGACCGGCATGTTCATCTGCACTAACACCACCATCTTCACTAACACCATCTTCATCTGCATCTGCATCGCTCGCATGAGGCTCAAAATGATAAGGCTCCATAATTCCCCCGAATGCGTTTCCATCACCAATTTTGTCTCCAATCGTTTCGTCAAAATCCCACTGATTGGTTTCAACATACTGAGAACCTTCAAAATTGCTAATGATGGTGGAATCGGTATCGGAATCCAAGCTCAAAATACACTGTGCTGTATGTAAAGCTGCCATTTGGATCAAGGAGAGTTCATCGTGTGATATCAATGGTAAAAACAAAAAGACACTAGGGGTTTTTTCGGCACTTTGTGATTGGCAAAATATATTTAAAACAAGTACAGATAAATGCAAAGTACACAGCCCCCATGCCAAATAAATAAATATCCTCCAGCGCGGCATTGCCGGGCGCCCAAGGCTCATAGACTGTATTGGGAGGGAGAGCTGTACAATAATTGATTAATTGCATAATTAAAATCAACAAATAATGATCATACAATATTTTCTTAATCAATTGGCTAATAGCATAACTAAACCACCAGTGCTTCTTCCGAAGGTGTAACTTTAAAAAAAAAAAAATGTCATTAATCCCAAAAATGTTTTTGGGATTAATCAATAAATCAAAAGTATCCTTTACAGCCACATCACTTGGTCACTGCCGTGTCCACATATCAGCATCCTAGCTCAAAAGGTGCCCGAGATATTGCCCAGATGAGAAAGAAAATAAATAAATGATTAGTAATGAAAATAAATAAATAATAATCATAAAATAATGACATAATTAATCAATTGGCTAATAGAATACCTACACAACCACCGTTTCATCCGAATCTGTAACTTAAAAAAAAAAAATTAATGAAGTTATTAATCAAATAATTAATCGCTAAATTGATCAATCAATAAATAAAAAATTGCCTTTACAGCCAAATCACTTGGTCATTGCCGTGTACAAATATCAGCTTCCTAACGAAAAAGGCCAACCCCTGCTTTGCGGGGAAAAATGGCCTCTAAAGGTTGTTTTTTTGGGGGTTTTTTTTACTCAAAATGTGCCTGAGATATTTCCCAGAACAGAAAGGAAATAAATAAGTACTTAATTAATCGATAATAATTATGAAACCAATCAATTAATTAATCAAAAAACAAAAAATACCGTTTTTGCCAAAGCACTTGCTCACTATTGTGCCGAAATTTCAGCTTCCTAGCTCAAAGGATGGCTGAGATATCGCCCGCACAAACAAACAAACAAGAAAGAAAGCAAACAAACACGAATGAAAGCAAGAAAACAACCGGAGTGAAAACTGAGTACTCCCTTTCAGCACGCATCATTGACGGGTCCCCTTCGGTGCCCGGCAATGACGTCATGCAGCGCCTGGAGATGGCATAGGAAAGGAGCGGTGTACAAAAATTTCTCTTCAAATTAGACCGTGATTAGTGATTTTCAATGGTTTTCAGAAAAAAATAGATTTTTTTTATTTGGATTCATCTTTAAGAGGATATGGGAAGAGTCTTTTAAACTCTTGCTTTGCGTTTGAGCACGATCTATATTTCCTGAGCCGCATTTTTATCTGAATCTCAATATTTCCCCAACATCGTCGAGAACATGAGCGGAAAATTGGATGAGATGGTGTAAAATGGCGTAATATTTTGTCGAAGTCCTGCTAAACTGCAGGTTCGTGCTCCGATTCATGTTTCAATTAATGTTCTACAGTATTCAAAACATAAAATTCATTTGAAATTATGTAGTTCTGTGATCATAGACTGATGTCTGTAGACAAACAAAGAGAGACAGAAAAAAAGTGAACCAATTGCTGAGCCCCACTTTTCGCTACGTGCACGACTTAACAATATGCACGTAACAAGATGGGGTCACAAAATGGGTTTGCAAGATGAGATTTCATCCGAATCTGTCCACGTTTTGAGATATCGTGCTATGTATCGTTTTCGGCGCCCATCTCTTTATGGAGAAGAAACACTACAACTTCTCGCATCCGGATCCGGATCTTCACCCAAATATAATAATAATAATAATAATAATTCATTTATTTTGTATAGCGCTTTTCCAGAAGCCCAAAGGCGCTTTGACAGAGTGGCAAACATAATGCATAACAATACATGAAAACAACAATTGCAAAAAGACAAGAATCAATAGGGAAATATTTAAAGCAAAAGGAGGGAGAAGGAGAAGAGATAGTCAGGGGTTAAATGCTGTGGGTTGAATGTTGAATGCAGTGTTGAACAGGTGGGTCTTTAGTGATGTTTTGAATGTGGTGAGTGAGGAGGAGTCTCTGATGGTGTGAGGTAGTGAATTCCAGAGGGTGGGAGCAGCGATGGAGAAGGCCCTGTCCCCCCAGGATCTGAATTTGGTCCGGATGGAGGGGGTCAGGAGGTTGGTACCAGCAGAGCGGAGGTTGCGGATGGGAGTGTGTCTGGAGAGGAGGTCAGCCAGGTAGGATGGGGCCAGGTTATGGAGGGCTTTGTATGTCAAGAGGAGGATTTTGTACTGGATTCTCTGGGGGATGGGGAGCCAGTGAAGCTTGTAAAGGACGGGGGTGATGTGGTCACGGGTCCGGGAATGGGTGAGTAGACGGGCAGCGGAGTTCTGAATGTATTGGAGTTTATTGGTGATTTTTGAGGGTGAACCATAGAGGAGGCTATTGCAGTAGTCCAGACGGGAGGTGATGAAGGCGTGGATGAGGGTTTCTGCAGCCGTGGAGGAGAGGGATGAGCGGAGACGGGCAATGTTTTTCAGGTGAAAGAAGGCTGACTTTGTGATCTGTTTAGTGTATTTGTCGAAGGAAAGGGTTTGGTCAAAGAAGACGCCAAGATTCCGGATGTGAGGGGACGTGGATACTGGGATACCGTCGATGTTGAGGGCAAAGTTATGGGTGGATTTTGTGAGCGTTTTTGGGCCAATGATGATTATTTCAGATTTATCACAGTTAAGCTTGAGGAAGTTGATTTGAAGCCAGGATTTTATTTCAGTGATGCAGTTTGTCAGGATAGAGTGGGTGGCGGTGGAGACGGACTTGGTGGAGATGAAAAGCTGGATGTCATCGGCGAAGCAGTGGAATTGGAGACCATGACGGCGGATTAAGTGACCGAGGGGGGACAGGTAAAGGATGAAGAGGAGGGGGCCAAGAACTGAACCTTGGGGGACACCTTGGGGGAGGGGAGCAGTGGGGGATTTGCAGTTATTGATGGAGATGAACTGGCATCTGTCAGAGAGGTATGATTTCATCCAAGAGAGGGCAGTGCCGGTAACGTTAAAGGTGGATTCAAGTCGGGTGAGGAGGATAGTGTGATCGATGGTGTCAAAGGCAGCGCTGAGGTCGAGGAGGACGAGAATGTTGAGGTTGCCAGCGTCAGAGGAGAGGAGAAGGTCGTTGGTGATTTTGAGGAGAGCAGTTTCAGTTCTGTGGTTGGAGCGGAATCCGGATTGGAATGTTTCATACAGGTTATTGGCAGAGAGATGATGTTTGAGGTGAGTGGCTACAGCGCGTTCCAAAACTTTTGACAGAAATGGTAGGTTGGAGATGGGTCTGAAGTTGTTTAGGGTGTCAGGGTTTAGACCCTGACATATAGTTTAGACCCATGAAATATAATCACTTCCGCCTTGTCACACACCCAACCTTCCACCAAGTTTCTTCCGAATCCAGCCACAACTTTTTGAGATATCCTGCTCACAAACAAACAGACAAACATAGGTGGTGGAGGTAAATATGATCACCGTGTAATACAAAAAAAACATCCCCAAACTTGAAATACTGCTACGATCATATCAAAAGAAACTGCCCCAAAAAAGGAAACCGGTAGCAAAGGAAATCAAAACAGAAGTAAAAATAAAAATGGCAATGTTACCATATTTACAAAGAAAAAGTAATACAAAAAAACAACTTTCAACCTTTCAGTTTTCATCACATTTTCTGCCACGAGATAACAGCCTTTTCCAAAAGTGTCTACAAAAAGAAAGAAACGCAGCTCAAACCAACCACCTTCAATTCTCCATTAAACACAGTTTTAATTCATAACGTAATTCTGTCCACAATGTATGAAAATGGCATGGACATCAGTGAGTTGATGCAACAGATGCCGTGGCCACGCAGCCGACAAATTTCAGAACGTGCGAGCAAAGTCCACCTGTAAAAACATTACAGATTTAATTCAAAGTGCACTGGACTTCCCCACTTCCTGAGCGTTCTTTAGCAGCTACCAGTAACATTTGGAGTATGAATGAATGAATGATCGTTTTAAGGCCATTTTCCCTGCTGGAGCAGGGGTTAGCCTTGCGGGCCCCATGACAATCATGGTTCCCTGTTTGAGGCAATGTTTTTATGGCCGGATGCCCTTCCTGACGCCAACCCTTGGTCACGCTCTTACCGCAGGGATACGGTGTACACACCGTGATCATTCATCCCAGCAAGCTGGTACTCAATTTGCCGACCTCGGAAGGATGACAGGCTGAGTCAACCCCCCTGTAACATTTGGAGTAAGAGGACCAATTACACCCACATGCAAATCAATGGGACTTCCCTGAAGACAGAAGCCTGTAAAATGACTGCCTGGTCGTCTTTACTTTTGCTTCCTATCTGCTCTCTCACTGCTTTGCCCATCATCAAATTCCAAAGCAATAATTAACAGTGCCTTATAATTCTGCTCAGGGCTGACAGGATGGCCTATTGGCCTAGACTCTAGAAGTACGCACACTCGCCTCTATGCAGTTGAGCATGGGTTTGAATCCTGACCCAGCCATAAACTGTCATCCCGGTGTTTCACAGACATCAATGTGTGTGCTGTCCCTCGGATGGACACGTTAAACTTGGCGTCCCATCTGCTGCCATTAGTTAGTGGATGTTAACGATCCAACAGGGACCTTCGCGAAGAGTAGACGAGCTATCGCCGGCACAATGAACAAATTGCAAATTCCAGCCCTAACTACTGCTGGGAGAGGGATGGCAAACCACACAGCATTACCAAGAAACTACTTCGGCAGAATCAACATGGAGTATGTTACATCAATGAGTATAATTCTGCTTATGACATGGAAAATGTACTTTCAGCTCCAACTTTTATACCATTCGGCCCAACCAAAAGCAGACATTTGTCAAAGCAAAATATATGCTATGCAGGATGACATCATGGCACTCGAGTGTGCCTCACTTCAAGGCTAACGAACGAGATCAGTCTCCATTTATTCCGTTTGTCATGGGAATGTTGTTGCCTTATCGCCCTTCCATCCGATCAAATCCCATACAGTACCACGACCAGTTCTTGACGGGGAAAGGAGCTGGATGGACGATGTTCCCGGCACAATTCATCACAGGAATGTTACCCCATGTGCATGAAGCGAAAAGTGGGGTTAAGCAATTGGTTCACTTTGTCCGTCCATCCACAAACATCAGTTTATGATCGAGAAACAATGTTATTTCAATTGAATGTGATATTTGGAGCACGAATCGGAAGACAAGTTTGCCATTTTACAGTAATTTGACTGAATTTGGCCCGATCGTACATGCTCACAGAGAATAAATATGAATGATCGTTTTAAGGCCATTTTCCCCGCTAGAGCGGGGGTTAGCCTTGCGGGTCCCATGACAATCATGGTTCCCTGTTTGAGGCAATGTTTTTATGGCCGGATGCCCTTCCTGGCGCCAACCCTTGGTCGCCTCTTACGATGCGCAGGGATACGGTGTACCTATTCTAAACCGGGGTATATTGAAACCGGGGTACGTGATCATTCATCCCAGCAAGCTGGTACTCAATTTGCCGACCTCGGAAGGATGACAGGCTGAGTCAACCCCCCTGGTGTTAATTTAGCGATCGACCGGGATTCGAACCCAGGATCCCAAGCCGGCACCCTAACCGCTAAGCCAACACCAGGCTATTTGTTAAATAAGGGGGTGTAAAAGATGCTGCATCAACGGTGGTAAACTTCCCAAAAAATGTTTTCCACAACATTTAAAATCTTTATTTTATTTCCATTAAATTACATGCATGAACACTGTAGAACACAAACCGCCTTTTTGGCACTTTCAAACCCCTTCCGTTTAGCACGCTTGGACAAAATCCTACTGCATTTGACGTCATCACGAGTCACGACCATTCAGATTTGCCGCTCACAGACCCCGCACCCATGTCCTTGTTTATCAAGACTGCATGCAGTAATGCGTTCTATAAACCCTCTAGTTGTTATTGTTGTTCTACAGCTTCCTATCAAATCCCACACCATCCTATCACCAGCCCTCGATGGGTATATCCGCAAATTGAAGATAATTCTTAGGTTGTTTTTTTTACCCTAGAAACTCCAATGGTTACTTGATCAAAATGATCAGCAACACAAAACTGTCCTGTACTTTCACTGCTGCTCATTATGAAAAGTACAAAAGCAGAAAGAAGAAGAAGAAGAAAAAAAAAAAAACCCCCCCACCTTTAGAGGCCATTTTTCCCCGCAAGCGGGGGTTGACCGTGGTTGTTTTTTTTTTTTTGGTCCCCTTTTTGAAGCAATGTTTTACGGCCGGATGCCCTTCCTGCCGCCAACCCTGTTGGTCGCCTCTTGCGACACACAGGGAATTACCAGTGAACTGGTACTCAATTAGCCGACCTCGGAAGGATGACAGGCTGAGTCGACCCTCCTGGCGTTAATTCAGCGATCGAACGGGATTCGAACCCAGGATCCTAGGATCCTAAGCCGGCACCCTAGCCGCTAGCCCAACACCAGGGATTTTTTTTTTTTTTACCCTAGAAACTCCAATGGTTACTGAATCAAAATGATCAGCAGCACAAAACTGTCCTGTACTTTCACTGCTGCTCATTATCAAAAGTACAAAAGCAGAGAAAGTAGATAAAGGGTACTGCTGCAAGAAAATAAAAGAAAATAAAATGATTCATGAGCCAGTATAAGCTCTCAGCATTCCTAAAATACCCGGCATTTCCAACCAGCTACAGTGCAAAGTAAATTGTTAGCCATTCCAATGAGAACATGGAGCGCGGGGCACGTGCGGGAGACCATGGTCGGTGATCCCCTTGAAACAAGCCTGAAATTAATTAGCCATACATCACTTCCAAGTTATGTTGGATAACAAGGCCCAGGGTAGAAGTGTGTTCAGACCAAAGTACAGTATTTACACAATAAACGTATCAAAATGTCAGCTTGTGAATAATCTCGCACTTTGACAATTTTGCGCATTTTCTGAGAGCTCTATACATTTCTCAGTCAACTCGAAAATTAATAATAATTTGCATTCGAAGGTTAAGTTGTCTCAGGTTTGTGATATGAATAGGAATTTTTTAAATCTGCCTTTAATTACATGGATGGACAATGATCATAAAAAGTTTAACAAAGAGAAGACCACAATGACGAACCCTGAGGACTCACACAAACCTTCAGTGGCTTTCTGATCATGTCAGGCCAGTTACAAGGCAGAAAGTTAAATTTAAAAAGTTTTAGGCCCAGACAGCATTTTTTTTAAAAACAGAAACAGAAGTTATACATACCATTCAACAAGCAAATGGCGGCATTCAGAAAGTTTCCCTCAAAGCCAACAAAACCACAATAAATCAGCTTAGACCTTCACACTGTCCACTATCCACGGCGCTTTCGGGGAGACACCAGGGCAGTTATAGACCAGATGGTTTATGAGTACTTAATCCGAAATTCAACCTTTACAGACTTTACTGACAACTGGGACTTTGACAAAATTAGCTGCGTATACCTGGCTCTTGTGAAGAAGGCAATCGTTAATGCTCAGTTATTAAAGCACACAGGACAGCCAGCATAACATTCCTTCCAAAGGACAGCACGCTGCACACAAAGTGCACCCCGACAAACATTCCAAAAGCACCCCCGACACATTCCAAAAGCACCCCGACACATTCCAAAAGCACCCCGACACATTCCAAAAGCACCCCGACACATTCCAAAAGCACCCCGACACACATTCCAAAAGCACCCCGACACACATTCCAAAAGCACCCCGACACACATTCCACAAGCACCCCGACAGACATTCCAAAAGCGCCCCCCACATGCGTCCCACAAGTTCCCCCCGACATGCGTCCCACAAGTTCCCCCCTACATGCGTCCCACAAGTGCCCCCCCACACGCGTCCCACAAGTGCCCCCCCACACGCGTCCCACAAGTGCCCCCCACACGCGTCCCACAAGTGCCCCCCACACGCGTCCCACAAGTGCCCCCCACACGCGTCCCACAAGTGCCCCCCACACGCGTCCCACAAGTGCCCCCCACACGCGTCCCACAAGTGCCCCCCACACGCGTCCCACAAGTGCCCCCCACACGCGTCCCACAAGTGCCCCCCACACGCGTCCCACAAGTGCCCCCCACACGCGTCCCACAA
Source organism: Myxine glutinosa (assembly GCF_964187855.1). Lineage (NCBI taxonomy): Eukaryota > Metazoa > Chordata > Myxini > Myxiniformes > Myxinidae > Myxine > Myxine glutinosa. Next base: position 55,014,017 of record NC_136266.1, on the reverse strand, counting down.
GTGCCCCCCACACGCGTCCCACAAGTGCCCCCCACACGCGTCCCACAAGTGCCCCCCACACGCGTCCCACAAGTGCCCCCCACACGCGTCCCACAAGTGCCCCCCACACGCGTCCCACAAGTTCCCCCCACACGCGTCCCACAAGTTCCCCCCACACGCGTCCCACAAGTTCCCCCCACACGCGTCCCACAAGTGCCCCCCACACGCGTCCCACAAGTGCCCCCCACATAGTCCCACAAGTGCCCCCCCCACATAGTCCCACAAGTGCCCCCCACATAGTCCCACAAGTGCCCCCCCACATAGTCCCACAAGTGCCCCCCACATAGTCCCACAAGTGCCCCCACTTAGTCCCACAAGTGCCCCCACTTAGTCCCACAAGTGCCCCCCGCATGGGCAAACAAGTGCCCCCCGCATGGGCCAACAAGTGCCCCCCGCATGGGCCAACAAGTGCCCCCCGCATGGGCCAACAAGTGCCCCCCCGCATGGGCCAACAAGTGCCCCCCGCATGGGCCAACAAGTGCCCCCCGCATGGGCCAACAAGTGCCCCCCGCATAGGCCAACAAGTGCCCCCCGCATAGGCCAACAAGTGCCCCCCGCATAGGCCAACAAGTGCCCCCCGCATAGGCCAACAAGTGCCCCCCGCATAGGCCAACAAGTGCCCCCCGCATAGGCCAACAAGTGCCCCCCGCATAGGCCAACAAGTGCCCCCCGCATAGGCCAACAAGTGCCCCCCGCATAGGCCAACACGTGCCCCCCGCATAGGCCAACAAGTGCCCCCCCCACATAGGCCAACAAGTGCCCCCCGCATAGGCCAACAAGTGCCCCCCGCATAGGCCAACAAGTGCCCCCCGCATAGGCCAACAAGTGCCCCCCGCATAGGCCAACAAGTGCCCCCGCATAGGCCAACAAGTGCCCCCCGCATAGGCCAACAAGTGCCCCCCGCATAGGCCAACAAGTGCCCCCCGCATAGGCCAACACGTGCCCCCCGCATAGGCCAACAAGTGCCCCCCGCATAGGCCAACACGTGCCCCCCCCACATAGGCCAACAAGTGCCCCCCCACATAGGCCAACAAGTGCCCCCCCGCATAGGCCAACAAGTGCCCCCCGCATAGGCCAACAAGTGCCCCCCGCATAGGCCAACAAGTGCCCCCCGCATAGGCCAACAAGTGCCCCCGCATAGGCCAACAAGTGCCCCCCGCATAGGCCAACAAGTGCCCCCCGCATAGGCCAACAAGTGCCCCCCGCATAGGCCAACAAGTGCCCCCCACATAGGCCAACAAGTGCCCCCCACATAGGCCAACAAGTGCCCCCCACATAGGCCAACAAGTGCCCCCCACATAGGCCAACAAGTGCCCCCCACATAGGCCAACAAGTGCCCCCCACATAGGCCAACAAGTGCCCCCCACATAGGCCAACAAGTGCCCCCCACATAGGCCAACAAGTGCCCCCCACATAGGCCAACAAGTGCCCCCCACATAGGCCAACAAGTGCCCCCCACATAGGCCAACAAGTGCCCCCCACATAGGCCAACAAGTGCCCCCCACATAGGCCAACAAGTGCCCCCCACATAGGCCAACAAGTGCCCCCCACATAGGCCAACAAGTGCCCCCCACATAGGCCAACAAGTGCCCCCCACATAGGCCAACAAGTGCCCCCCACATAGGCCAACAAGTGCCCCCCACATAGGCCAACAAGTGCCCCCCACATAGGCCAACAAGTGCCCCCCACATAGTCCAACAAGTGCCCCCCACATAGGCCAACAAGTGCCCCCCACATAGGCCAACAAGTGCCCCCCACATAGGCCAACAAGTGCCCCCCACATAGGCCAACAAGTGCCCCCCACATAGGCCAACAAGTGCCCCCCACATAGGCCAACAAGTGCCCCCCACATAGGCCAACAAGTGCCCCCCACATAGGCCAACAAGTGCCCCCCACATAGGCCAACAAGTGCCCCCCACATAGGCCAACAAGTGCCCCCCACATAGGCCAACAAGTGCCCCCCACATAGGCCAACAAGTGCCCCCCACATAGGCCAACAAGTGCCCCCCACATAGGCCAACAAGTGCCCCCCACATAGGCCAACAAGTGCCCCCCACATAGGCCAACAAGTGCCCCCCACATAGGCCAACAAGTGCCCCCCACATAGGCCAACAAGTGCCCCCCACATAGGCCAACAAGTGCCCCCCACATAGGCCAACAAGTGCCCCCCACATAGGCCAACAAGTGCCCCCCACATAGGCCAACAAGTGCCCCCACATATGCCAGCAAGTGCCCCCCCCCATATAGGCCAACAAGTGCCCCCCCCCGCATAGTCCTACAAGTACCCCCCCCGCATAGTCCCACAAGTGCCCCCCACAGTAGTGTTGAAAAACCACTTTTCGCACTTGTATTAGTGTTGAAAAACCACTTTTCGCACTTGTGTTGGTGCAGGAAACCACTTTTGCACTTGTATTCGTGTGGAAAAAACACTTTTTGCACTTGTGATAGTGTTGAAAAACCACTTTTCGCACTTGTGGTAGTGTTGAAAAACCACTTTTCGCACTTGTGTTGGTGCAGGAAACCACTTTTGCACTTGTATTAGTGTGGAAAAACGCTTTTTGCACTTGTGATAGTGTTGAAAAACCACTTTTCGCACTTGTGTTAGTGTTGAAAAACCACTTTTCGCACTTGTGTTGGTGCAGGAAACCACTTTTGCACTTGTATTAGTGTGGATAAACCACATTTCACACTTGTGTTAGTGTTGAAAAACCACTTTTCGCACTTGTGTTAGTGTTGAAAAACCACTTTTCACACTTGTGTTAGTGTTGAAAAACCACATTTCGCTCTGGTGTTGGTGCAGGAAACCACTTTTGCACTTGTATTAGTGTGGAAAAACCACTTTTCGCACTTGTGTTAGTGTTGAAAAACCACTTTTCGCACTTGTGTTAGTGTTGAAAAACCACTTTTCGCACTTGTGTTAGTGTTGAAAAATCACTTTTCGCACTTGTGTTAGTGTTGAAAAACCACTTTTCGCACTTGTGTTGGTGCAGGAAACCACTTTTGCACTTGTATTAGTGTGGAAAAAACACTTTTCGCACTTGTGTTAGTGTTGAAAAACCACTTTTCACACTTGTGTTAGTGTTGAAAAACCACTTTTCGCACTTGTGTTGGTGCAGGAAACCACTTTTGCACTTGTATTAGTGTGGAAAAAACACTTTTCGCACTTGTGTTAATGTTGAAAAACCACTTTTCGCACTTGTGTTAGTGTTGAAAAACCACTTTTCGCACTTGTGTTGGTGCAGGAAACCACTTTTGCACTTGTATTAGTGTGGAAAAACCACTTTTCGCACTTGTGTTAGTGTTGAAAAACCACTTTTCGCACTTGTGTTAGTGTTGAAAAACCACTTTTCGCACTTGTTTTAGTGTTGAAAACCCACTTTTCGCACTTGTGTTAGTGTTGAAAAACCACTTTTCGCACTTGTGTTGGTGCAGGAAACCACTTTTGCACTTGTATTAGTGTGGAAAAACCACTTTTCGCACTTGTGTTAGTGTTGAAAAACCACTTTTCACACTTGTGTTAGTGTTGAAAAACCACTTTTCGCACTTGTGTTAGTGTTGAAAAACCACTTTTCGCATTTGTGTTGGTGCAGGAAACCACTTTTGCACTTGTGTTAGTGTTGAAAAACCACTTTTCGCACTTGTGTTGGTGCAGGAAACCACTTTTGCACTTGTATTAGTGTGGAAAAACCACTTTTCGCACTTGTGTTAGTGTTGAAAAACCACTTTTCACACTTGTGTTAG
>NC_136266.1:54964622-55010037 GCF_964187855.1 Myxine glutinosa | reverse complement strand
GAACTTAACTTCCATACGTACAACTTTATCTACCGTACGTGCAAGCTTCCACAATGCCGTACTGACCAAAGCGGCCCGTACTGTGTTCCCCACCGCGGAAGCCGTGCGATTCGTGAGGCTCCGCACTCAATCTCTCGCCTTTTTCTCACGGCACTTCACGCGACATCCAGCATGTCCTCCTTCGTGGAGCCACGCCCACTTCATCATCCACAGCCCACAGGGCCGCGCCCCCTCATTACTCCCACGACGTCACGACCACGCCCACTCCGTCTTTCGTTCGTCAGGCCCATGGCAACACCCCTTTTACCCTCCCAAAATAAATACTCTGTTCATCAAGATAGTAGCTACATACTCATGGGAGAGACTTAATGAGTGATCTAATCGAGGTTCTATTGATAGAGAATTAACTATATTGGGGCAGCCTGTTTGCTATGTACACGGGGAGGCGGGGGGGGGTAGGGGGGGAAGGGGGAGGGAGGGGAAGGGGGGGAAGGGGAGGGAGGGAAGGGGGGAAGGGGGAAGGGGAGGGGAAGGGGGGAAGGGGGAAGGGGGGAAGGGGGAAGGGGGAAGGGGGAAGGGGGGAGAGGGGGAAGGGGGGAGGGGAAGGGGGAAGGGGGGGAAGGGGAAGGGGGGAAGGGGGAAGGGGGGAGGGGAAGGGGGAAGGGGGAAGGGGGGAAGGGGAGGGAAGGGGGGAAGGGAAGGGGGAAGGGGGGAGGGAAGGGGAAGGGGGGGAGGGGAAGGGGGAAGGGGGGAGGGAAGGGGAGAGGGGGGGGAAGGGGAAGGGGGGGGGAAGGGGGAAGGGGGGGAGGGAAGGGGGAAGGGGAGGGGGGAAGGGGGAAGGGGGGGGAAGGGGGGGAGGAAGGGGGGATGGGGGGGAGGGGGAAGGGGGGGGAGGGAAGGGGGAAGGGGGGGAGGAGGGAGGGGAAGGGGGGAGGGAAGGAGGGAAGGGGAAGGGGGAGGGGGGGAGGAAGGGGGAAGGGGGGAGGGAGGGGGAAGGGGGAGGGAGGGAGGGAAGGGGAAGGGGGGGAGGGGAGGGAGGGAAGGGGGAAGGGGGGGGAGGGAGGGGGAAGGGGGGAGGGGAAGGGGGGAGGGGGGAAGGGGGAGGGAGGGGGAAGGGGGGAGGGGTTGGGAGGGAAGGGGGGGAGGGGAGGGAAGGGGAGGTGAGGGGAGGGGAGGGAGGGAAGGGGGGAGGGGAGGGAGGGAAGGGGGGAGGGAGGGAGGAAGGGGAGGGGGGAGGGGAAGGGGGGTTAGGGGGAGGGGAAGGGGGAAGGGGGGAGGGGGGAGGAGGGGAGGGGGGAGCAGGAGGGGGAGGGGGCGAGAGGAAGGGGGGAGGGGGGAGGAAGGAGGGAAGGGGGGGAGAGGAGAAGGGGGGGAGGAGGAGAGAAAGGGGGGAGGGAGGAGGAGAAAGGGGGGAGGAGGAGAGAAGGGGGAAGGGGAGGAGGGAGAGAAGGGGGAGGGGAGGAGGGAGAAATGGGGGAGGGGGAGAAGGGGGAGGGGGGAGAAAGGGGGAGGGGGGAGAAAGGGTGAGGGGGAGAAAGGGGGTGGGGGTGAAAGGGGGAAGGGGGAGAAAGGGGGAGGCGGGGAGTGGGGAGGCGGGGGAGGGGGCGAAGGAGGAAGGGGGAGGGGGAGAAGAGGGGAGAAGGGGGAGGGGGGAGAAAGGGGGAGGGGTGGAGAAAGGGGGAGGGGGTGGAGAAGGGGGAGGGGGGAGAAGGGGAGGGGGAGAAAGGGGGAGGGGGGGAGAAAGAGGGTGGGGGGGAGAAAGGGGAGGGGGGAGAAGGGGGAGGGGGGGAGAAAGGGGGAGGGGGGAGGGGGGGGGAAAGGGGGAAGGGGAGAAGGGGGAAGGGGGGAAGGGGGAGGGGGAGAAAGGGGGAGGGGGAGAAAGGGGGAGGGGATGGGGGGAAGGGGATGGGGGGGATAAAGGGGGAAGGGGAAGGGGGGGGGAGAGAAAGGAGAGGGAGGGAGAAAGGGGGGGGGAGAGAAGGGGGGAGGGAGGCTGAATGAAGAAATACAAATAAGAACAGCTCGTGTAGGAGAGAAATAAATGTACGGGGGTGTGGGAGGACTGCAAAGCGATGGGAAAAAGGTTTGAAAGAAGATAAGTGGTGAGGAGTATGGAATAAGGAACATGCGCAAGCATTCAACGTCATTGGGGGTAGGGGGTCGTGCTTGCGTACGTAATAATAGATGGCTCCAATCGTATTTTCCTGCAATGCCTGATCGTCGAGAGCAACCGTCTGGCTGTTGGGGGGGGAGATTGGGCCTGTTATACATATATACTAGCGTGACTCGGCGCGCTCTGCGCGCCTCACCACACGTCGTTTCAGAGGGGTAGGCATCTTTGACCATTTTGGTGTCTTTTGGGTCTTCATGGTGTTTTGAGTCTTCAGGCCATTTGGGTCTTCAAGGTCTTTTGGATCCTCTGGGCCTTTAAGGGTATTTTGGGTCTTTGAGGTGTTTTTGGGTCTTTGGTGTCTTCAGAGGCTTTTGGGTCTTAAGGGTCTTCGGTGTCTTTTGGGTCTGTAGGGTCTTTTTGATCTTTTGGGTCTTTGGGGTGTTTTGGGTCTTTGGGGTGTTTTGGGTCTTCGGGGTGCTTTGGGTCTTCGGGGTGCTTTGGGTCTTCGGGGTGTTTTGGGTCTTCGGGGTGTTTTGGGTCTTCGGGGTGTTTTGGGTCTTCGGGGTGTTTTGGGTCTTCGAGTGTTTTGGGTCTTCGGGTGTTTTGGGTCTTCGGGGTGTTTTGGGTCTTCGGGGTGTTTTGGGTCTTCGGGGTGTTTTGGGTCTTCGAGGTGTTTTGGGTCTTCGGGTGTTTTGGGTCTTCGGGGTGTTTTGGGTCTTCGGGGTGTTTTGGGTCTTCGGGTGTTTTGGGTCTTCGGGGTGTTTTGGGTCTTTGGGGTGTTTTGGGTCTTCGGGGTCCTTTTGGGTCTTCGGGGTGTTTTGGGTCTTCAGGGTGTTTTGGGTCTTCGGGACATTTTGGATCTTCGGGGTGTTTTGGATCTTCGAGGTGTTTTGGGTCTTTGGGGTGTTTTGGGTCTTTGGGGTGTTTTGGGTCTTTGGGGTGTTTTGGGTGTTTTGGGTCTTTGGGGTCTTTGGGGGTCTTCAGAGTATGTTGGGTCTTTTGGGGTCTTCATGGTATTTTGGGTCTTCAGGGGTCTTGGTGGTCTGAAGGGTCTTGGGGGAATTAAAGGGTCGTCAAAGGTCTGAGGGGTCTCAGCAGTCTCAACGCAATTAAGAGGGTTAATAAGAGGATGGTAATTTTATTTGAAGAAGAAGAAGACGTTTTGGTCGCATATAAACATACGTACAAAGTGAACCATATACGTTTGCTCTATTATAATAAGATATATGTATATTTTTTGTATACAAATTCGAGGTTCGTGTTAGAACTAACACATTAAACATGAAAACATGCAGGGACACATAAAACATACAACAAAGGGAGGAGGAAACAAGAGGGGGAGAGAGAGGAAAGCATACAAGCACAGCAACAGTGGAGAACAGGGACATCGGTAGATCTGCGCAAGGGAGAGGGCTGAGGGTAGGGGGGGGGGGGGGGGGGGAGGGAAGGTACACGGTATAAAACAAATGAACACAACGAGGAATATCAGCAATGAAGTCAGAGATTGAAAGAGGTGGATTTAGGGTGTTTTAACAGGGGTAGAAAAGATCAAGGTTTTGGATGGGGGAAGATAAGAGATGGTGGTGAACAGCTGTTTTAAAGACCTGGAGGGAGGAGTGGGATTGAAGAGAGTGAGGGAGTTTGTTCCAGAGGTGGGAAAAAGAGGAATGAAAGAGTGAAGGTGAGCAGAGAGTCTTGATTTTGGCATTTTCGACCGGTATTTTTGACCATTTTTCGACCATTTTTGGTTTCGAGTCTGTAGAATACAGAAAGACACCAACCTGCCTGTGGTCAAGAGACTGAAAGGCCCTCAAAATCAGCTTCATCGCAGGAGATTCCAATGATTCTAAAAGCTTTGGATTCTACTGTATGAAGCCAGGCTGGGTGTGAAGCAGGAACACCAGCCCAGCGGAGAGCGGTATTCCATCAACCTGCAGATGAAAGCTTTGTAGGTGGTGAGGAGCTCAGGTGTGCTGAGGAAGGACTTCGCACGATGTCGGATGCCCAGTCGGCGACTGGCTTTGGAAGCTAACTTGGAAATGTGGTTTTCCCAGGAAAGATCATGGCAGATAGTGAGACCCAAAAGCTTGAGTGACAGAACTTCTGGAGAGGATTGTTGAGAAAGTAGATGGGAGGTTTTCCAGGTGGTCTTTTCGGAGAGACATAGTGAGAGTGTGAGATTTGTCAGGATTGAAAGACATGACACATAATCCTATCTTCACACAATCCTCCCATCTCAAATAAGGTCTAACTCTTTTCCTCCTACCTTGTTCGCTCAACCTATCCGATCTCTTTGCCATTCTTTCTTCCCCCAATCCACACCAATGTCCAGCCCACCTCAGCCGGCATTTCACCACTCTCCTCATCAAGCTTATCTGTGCACCTACATCTTCCCCTCAGTTCATCCATTCTCCTCCTATCCACCCTCTTCACTACTGCAATCCTCCCTGCCCCAGTTGTTCTCGCAAACCTGCAGTCTCTGTTCTTGTTTCTCTGCCAGTGCCACCATCTCCAGACCGTAAAGGTAGGCCAGCGTTACACAAGACTTCAGAACCTTTCCTTTCAATCTCTTGGAAATATTTCTGTCTTCCATTACACCCTCCACCCTCCTCCATGCATTCACATCCACCGGAATCCTCCTCCGCACATCTTTCACTGATTTACCATCCCAGGTATATATCACTGGTATACGCACAATGTATCGTTTTCCAATATTTCATTAAAAACAGGAAATTTAGTTTGGGTATTCAGGGCCTTTTTGAGCCCTGAATACCCAAACTCTCCCAGAGAGAGAATCTCTCTCCATCCTCTGAGAGAGAGAGGATGGGAGAGAAAAGGAGGTGAATATCCTTTTCTTGTCCTTTATTTCCATGACTTCCAATCCATGATGCACATCCATAATTATCCAGTGCACAGGATTAAAAATTGATGAGCGAATTGTTTTTCAAATTTACATGTGTTTCCCCAGCATCATGACGTGTCTATGTGGTGGTTCCAATATAAATATAAACAAAAGTGGCACAGCTTGGGTCTGCATCTTACATGGGGCAGACTGACTTGTTGCCATGGCATGAGGCCTGAAGCCAAGGGACTGGGATTCGGAGATGGGCCTGTACTAATATTTGTGTCATGGGGCCCTCCATGCTGGGTCACTACTGCAGCTCAAAACCTGGGACAGCGAAGGAGTTTGGAGGAGGGTCCGGGCTCTGTGGCATGGGCATTCACAGTGTGTGGGACGGATAAGGTTTCTGGAAGAAAACGTGGGCAGTTTTGCCCCAAATGGACCATTTTCTGCACTTCTGTTCAAAATTAAGTTTGAAAGCTTGATGCACACCTGGCATGTAGCCACTGCGCCATCTAATGCAGCACCATATACGTATCTAATGAACTACAGATACAGATAACCAGGATAAAATTGACCATCTGTACTGCAACGGTTGTGCACATGGTCTTGATTGTTGTTCATATTCTGATTTTCAACCATTTCTCTCGCTTATGGCTTGAAACTAAATCTGTGCAGAGTCAACTAAACCACTAATGCCGTCATTTTCATTCCCATTGCTTTCTTCCATCATTATGTTGGAACCCATCTGTGGATCGGTCCCATCGGCCGATGGGTCTGACCCGTTTGCGGATCCGCAGATGGGCGACCCATCTGTGGATCCGCAAACGGGTCAGACCCATCGCTGAGGGCCTCATAGAATCACATAGGGCCTCATAGAATCACACTGAGGGCCTCATAGAATCACATAATGCGTTATTGTGTTTATATAATTGACAATGCCCCGATTACGAAGCCACACCTTCATCTTTAGCTTTGGGGTGATTAAGGCATGCCAGGAATTGCTATATAAACAATGGAGAGCTGAGTCTGCCAGTGCCACCGGCGAAGTAGACCAGAAGTAGAAGTACACCAGCGAAGTAGCGAAGTAGACCAGACCAGAAGTAGACCAGTAGACCAGCGATGGGTCTGCATTGTCATTTCTCGTGCATCCACAGATGGGTCGCCCATCTGCGGATCCGCAAACGGGTCAGACCCATCGGCCGATGGGACCGATCTCACAGATGGGTTCCAACAATTAGATTCATAAATGACCATACAATGGGACATTTTGGACTGAGTGCTGTCAGTGAAATCTAAATTTGAATTGGGGGTGGCCGCATTCCATCCCAAAGCCTACAGCTAGGGTTTACTCTGAGTCTTCCCAACATGACATCATAGTACAAAGGATGCAGTTTTGCTTTCAGTTTTTGCTGGATATTTTAATTTCAAAAGTCGCCACATTCTTCAATTTTTATTTTCTTTTGAAACATAGCGTAAAGACCAATTTTCAGTGTTATATTTTCAGTGAATATCAGGCATGTCGGCGGCTGGACGCACGCGCAAATACATAGTCGCATGCAGGCACACCGAGACCGAGCTCCTTTTATATATTAGATTATTAAAAATTGTATTGTCGTTTGGATTCTCCTTTAAATAATTCACAACAGCAAAATCCGTTGGGATCTTGCATGTAAGCGGCATTTGAAAGTTTCAGGGAGAGAATCAGAGAGAAGGAGAAATAAAGGAGAGAGTCAGAGACAGTCAAAGAGATTGATAGACAGAGATAACGAGAGTCAGAGAGAGAAACAGAGAGCGAGGGAGAGAGAGAAAGAGAGGGAGAGGGAGAGAGAGAGCAAGAGAGAATCATAAGAGAGAGAGAGAGAGAGAGAGAGAGAGAGGGAGAGAGAAAGAAAGAGAAAGAGAGAATAATATCAGAGAGAGAGAGAGGATGGAGAGAGTCAGAAAGAGAGGGAGAGTTCACAGAGAGAGGAGAGAGTCAGAGAGAGAGGGAGAGAGGGGGCAAGAGAGAATCAGAGAAAAGAGGGAGAGAGAGAGAGGAGGGGGAGAGAGAGAGAAGGGGGGGGGGAAGAGAGAGAGGAGGGGGGGGAGAGAGAGAGAGGATGGGAGAGAGTCAAAGAGAGAGGGAGAGAGGGACAGAGAGAGAGAGAGAGAGAGATAGAGAGAGAGCGGGGGTGAAAGAGAGAATTAGAGAAAAAGAGGGAGAGAGAGGAAGAGAGAGAGGAAGAGAGGGGGGAGGGAGAGGATGGGAGAGAGTCAAAGAGAGAGGGAGAGAGGGAGAGGATGGGAGAGAGTCAAAGAGAGAGGGAGAGAGGGAGAGGAGGGACAGAGAGAGAGAGATAGAGAGAGAGAGGGGAGGAGGGCGAGATAGAGAGAGAGGGAGGGGGGAGGTCGAGAGAGAATCAGGGAGAGAGGGTGGGGGAGAGAGAATCAGGGAGAGAGGTGGGGGGAGAGAGTCAGAGATAGAGAGAGAGTGAGAGGGATGGAGAGGGAGAGAGGGAGGGAGGGAGAGAGAGGGAGAGAGAGGGAAACTATGGTGTGCAGGTTTTATTTTGTTTGCTGTCTCCAAATACAGGAAAACCAGTCAAGCAGCTTTTGCTCAAGACATATTCACACTGTCAAAGGCCTAACCTTTTTCGTACAAGCACAAACAGGCAGAAGGTATGGCACAGCATGTTCTTTGTGTACAAACAACCACCAGCATAATGTTTCATGCAAGTCAATGTGCCATACCTTCTTCAACCATTTTCTCCCTTTCCCTGACAATCTAAGCCACCCAGACTGTACATTTCCCTGAGTTGTGCATTGCAGTAACTTGATGATACAGAAGTAATTGTACCATGAAAAGTAAATAAGTTGCTGGTAGAATGGGTTGCATTACATTCATGATGAATGGCAATCTATAATCTATAATAATGAAAGGCAATGTGTGTTAGTTACAGAGTCAGGTAGTTTGATGTATTTGCGTGTGTGTGTGTCTGCTCCACAACTTCAAAACCATAAAACGTAGCAGCCCCAAACTTTGCATGGATATTAAAGGAACTCCAAAGGAGTGCATGGATGAAAACTGTGTGTTTGTATAAATATAAATACCCTTTCTGAAGAGAAAAACGGCTTACCTTCATGAAAGGCTTCATGCCCGGTTAGCTCAACATAACCTCGCAGGGCTTTTAGCCATCATTTTGTTTCGGCCTCTTCAAACGTGCCCTTGCCTTGGAAACACAATCTACCCTCATGGACTAATTAAAGTATAGAATTGAAAGCTGTGTTCAGGTTTGAGGATCGGATCTAGAGGACTAATTATGTGCTGAAATCTGGAGTGGAATTAAAAATTTTAAAATAAATCGCCAATTCTTATAACTAAACATATTAATTTATTTATTTATATGCAAGAAAGGCTGTCATAAATCCTCCATATTTACACAAGGAAATACAAAAATAAAATTAATTAATCGGGAGGCCGGGGAAATTCCCGAGAGATTTTTAAAAAACTTCTTCTATACGGTATTTGAACAACAGAACGTAGATACTGCAACACATTTTAGTAATACATATGGACGAGACGATAAATCGGATGTTTTTTCCAAGTTGCAAAATGCTTCAACGTTATTCCCATTTGTCATAATTTCATTATTGTGATTGCAAACAATGAATACGGAGAAACAGTGTGAACAAATCATGAGTGCTTCTTCTTCCTCTTCCTAAAAGCACAATGGAGAACCTCAGCTACTGAGATTTGCAAAACATCAACATAAGGCCAAAAAATATATATTTCCGATCTCTGGTCAGCGTGCGCATCGATTTTGACCCTGCGCGTCAACAATTTTTTTTTTCTTCAAATTTCCAACGGCACCTACAACAGCGCGCGCCGTCTATATAATATAGAGCACATCATAAATTATAGACCACATTAAACATAAACAATACCGCGCTGCCTCAAGTATTCGTGTATACTTGAGGCGGCGCTGAGACGAGATAATTGCAATTAAGTGAGCCGTGACGTCACGTTCTCGCCGAAAACGCGATTTCGAGTGTGTGGAGCCTATTATGTATGCATGTTGCCGGGCCGGCGCGCTATCTCGGGAAATACGGGTCTGTGAGGGTATTGTCGCCATTGGTATCGACGTTCGCGCACGGTTCTCCCCTACAAAACTACGTTTAGATTGTCCAAATCCAACCAGCCGTTCCAAAGATATGAGTAGTTTTGTGTGACGTGCCGTCATGAATCCAATTGGCTGGATATTGTCATTTATTGAAACGAAGACGTTCTTTGTCGGGTTCGTGTGAAGCAACCAGAAGGCCTAGAGAACTGCGGGACGTGGGTGGTCTCATTAGTTAGGCCTGGATCCTATGTCGTTTGTCATGAAGTTGTAAGTGTCTGTGATAATCTGGTGGACTGGAAGAAGAGATCGTGGGAGACCATCGGCATGGATTCAAGCGCTTCCGCGTTAGCCGTTTAGCCCAGCTGCGAATGCGCCGATTTGAACCACACCATACAGCCCATCTGCGCATGCGCGGCTTTGATACACATGCAGCGTTTCATCCCGTACACGAAGATTGGTCCAGGGGTGTAGTCATTTGTGCATGCGCGGTTTTTTCAGCATTCAAATGCTTCGGCAATCGCCTGTTAGAGCACTTGCGCATGCGCAGTGTTGACACGATAGACGCATTGGAATGTTTGACGGTACGGCAAGGCGATCTCGACAACGAAATGACAGTCTATAATATGCTTGAATAACTTAATGATTTTCAGAAAAAATACATTTAAAAAATAACTTATTAAGCTTGTGTTCATTATTTACAAAAAGGCCGACCTGTCCCATTGGCTGTCTTTAATTTCTCTCTGGACGGCGCCACGGCAGATGAGGAGGACCACAAGGCATGAGGCCACAAAAAACACCTTTATATGTGCAATCCATGCTTTTCAAAAAAAAAAACCCAAAAAAAAAACCGCATCACCGCATCAATTCTGGAACTTTGGTCTGACCAGAGACCAGCAATATATTTTTTTTGGCCTAAGCGATTATTTTATTATTCCTTGTGTTTTTTGGCAAAATACACTGCCCAGATCTTCTTCAAACTCGGTGATAAACTTTTTCTTCAAACTCGGTGAGAAACTTTTTCTTCAAACTCGGAAAACATTATGGAGAAACTCAGCTCCTGATAATTCTTCTTCACCTTCACTTACAGAAAACTTTACTGAGAAACTCAGCTATAGATTACATAAACTCCAAAGTCTCCTTTTGTTACCTTCGCCACAACAGGTGGATTGAGGTTATGTTTTCAACCCTGTGTCTGTCTGTCTGTTTTTTAACAAGAAATCTCAAAAGGTTGTGGATGGATTCGGAATAAATTTGGCAGAGAGGTAGCATATGTGACAAGGACGAAATGATTAGATTTTGGTGAAGATCCGGATTCGGATCCATCTAGTATGATTTTTTAAATGATTCTTCACCATTGGGAAAAAAATGAATGAATGATCGTTTTTTTTTTAAAGGCCATTTTCCCCGCTAGAGCAGGGGTTAGCCTTAGTTAGATTGTCATGGTTGACATCACAATCATGGTTCCCTGTTTGAGGCAATGTGTTTTTTTTTTTATGGCCGGATGCCCTTCCTGACGCCAACCCTTGGTCGCCTCTTACGATGCGTAGGGATATGGTGTACCTATTCTAAACCGGGGTACACACCGGGATCATTCATCCCAGCAAGCTGGTACTCAATTTGCCGACCTCGGAAGGATGACAGGCTGAGTCAACCCCCTGGCGTTAATTCAGCGATCGACCGGGATTCGAACCCAGGATCCTCGGATCCCAAGCCGGCACCCTAACCGCTAAGCCAACACCAGGCACCAGGCACCAGGCTACACTTCACCATTGGGAGACGGGGCCAAACACGATACATAGCAGGATATCTCAAACAGTTGTGGACAGATTTGGACGAAACTTGGTGGACCGGTTGTGTGTGTGACAAGGACTAATCGATTCGATTTGGTGAACATCTGAATATGGATTCGGATATGAGAATTATTTAATTTTTTAAAAGTGATTCTTCACCATTGAGTGATAGGGCTAAAACCAACATATAGCAGGATATCTCAAAACGTTATGGATGGATTTGGACGAAGGTTGGTGGACAGGTTGTGTGTTTGACTAGGAAGAATCGATTCAATTTTGGTGAAGATCCGGATCCGGCTAGTATAATTTTTAAAGTGATTCTTCACCATGGCGAGACAGGGCCAAAACGATATATCGCAGGATATCTCAAAAAGTTGTGGACAGATGATTTTGATTAAATGTAATTCTGTATTGTGATGTCCTGGTCTACTCTAGGATACAAAACATAATCTGTTCACCTGGTGGAGGTATGCTCTCTACTGAGTGCCGTTCTAGTTCATATCGCTGTTATGTCGAGGTGCATCGTGGCTCTGAAAATGCCATAAAACTTAAGAAGACGAAGAAGATATAAGGAGCACAGGCTGGGGGCCCTTTATCTGGGGAAAGTTAACAATGGAAAGTTAACTCCCCCACCCCATCCTCCTGGGGTATGTTCCTTTACCAATCAGCTTTGTGTTGCTTGCCAAGCCGGTCGCTCCTTATCAACCGTTTCCGTGGAGTGCTACCTTGAGTGCTTAAGACACTTGGCGAGCGACGTTCTTCAAGCTTATTGGTAATGGAACACCCCTGATCACTCCTCCTGCTCTGCAACCTCCTCCTCATCCTCTGATACCCACTCACCCCCTCCTTTTCCCTGCTCAACGCTCCTCCTGCTCTCTGCTCAACCCTCCTCCTGCTCTCTGATCAACCCTCCTGCTGATCCCCACTCACCCCTCCTGCTGATCCCCATTCACCCCTCCACCTTCTGCCCACTCACTCCTCCTCCTGATCCCCTCATCCCTCCTCTTGTTCCAATCTCCCTCTCCTCCTGCTCCCTGCTCCCTCTCCTCCTGATACCCACTCACCCTCATCCACCTTATCCCCGCTCACTCCTCCTTTCCCACCATCCTCCTTTACCACTGCCATCCTCCTTCCTTCTCCCCTTCCCCTCCCCTCTCCCCTTCCTCTTCCTCCCCCCCCCCCCTCCCCTCCGCTCTTTCCCCCCTCTCTTAATACACCTATCAGCAAAGCGACTGAGTTGCCTGGCAACGCCAGGTACCTTTGCTAGTAATAAAAGAGAACGTTTGTCAGTCAGCCAGTGTGTGTGTGTGTGTGTGTGTGTGTGTGTGTGTGTGTGTGTGTGTGTGTGTGTGTGTGTGTGTGTGTGTGTGTGTGTGTGTGTCCTCCATAAATCTAAAATCATGAAACCTAGTGGCCAGAAACTTTGTATGCATACTAAAGGAACTTCAAGTGCATGAATGAAAATTGGGTGTTTGAATAAATTTAAACACCTCCTTTGAAGATAATTAACGGCCTTATTAAATTACAACAAAAACAGGCTTCATCCTTGGTCAACCTGCTCTCCAACACAGGGGTCTTAAACTTCATTTGTTTCAGCCTGCACAAAAACGCCTTGGAACAGGCCTCACAGTCCTATGGTGTACATTTGAAGACTTAACATGTCTTCTATCATTAAAAGAAGGTACTGTTTTGAGGAAACAAAGGTACATTTTGATTACAACCCATGCATAGGAAATGAGATAATGCATGTTTTGTTCTGAACAATCATCGCTGCAGTGGTGAAGGTACGTTCTTATAATGCAGAGGAAATAAAATGGTGAAATCTTAAAATTAACATAATAGTGAAATAACGAGAACAGCACTTTTTGATATCAAGACGTCCTTCGACCGATATGCCTCCACCCACATTATAACATCTATATAATAATACCGTAAGGACTCGACTTTGTTATCCCTTTTACGCCGCACCCAGTGACCCGATGCCCACGGCACTAATGGATTTACGATCTACGAACCGCGCTCTTTGTTTATCACGTACAGCCAGACTCGAAAAATCTGAATTAGTCGACTTTGGGGCCCAAAAGCATCCGATTAACGGCCGATACGACGCCATCTTTCGACGCCATCGTATTGGCGTCTGCTGGGCGAAGGCGATGCGAGCCGTCCGCTGATTGGACAGTCGAGTGGTGTCATTAAATAATGGGCCGTGCTTACTGCTTACTGATATTGATCTGAAACTTGCAAATGGGCATGTATTGCAAAGCAATTTTCCTTCTTATATTGTCCAAGTCTAAAATACACACCCACACACACACATAAATCAGCTGATCGTCAAATCTGCATTCCCTACAACCAGTGATTACAGGTTTAAAAAATGATTTTTTGACGTATTGACTCAACGATGTAAATAGGAAAGCATTAATTTAATTATTTCCTTCTTATTCTGTAAAAGCGGCCTCGACGGTATAGTGTGCGATTGCCCAAAGCAGGTTCTTATTTTGCCAATCGTTAGTCGTACAATAAATACTTACGGAATATTAAATGAAAAAAAAAGTTTCTTTCTTGAATATTTTAAAGCATTTTGTTTTTCATTCCACATGGTGTGTTTCTTCCCTCCCTCTGTGGACAACCAAGTGCCGGCTTCCGGTGGTAGTATAATCCTCTGTAGCAGTGTCGGGTTTTATGAGCCAATGATTATGGTGCGGCGCATGTCGAGTCACAGCAGGATTTTATGAAACGCCATTTGAAGTTGTGAAAAAGGTCAGAGTACCTGCTAACATGTCAAGCTACAGCAGGGCGGCGCAGGTCAGTTATAGTTAATCAACGGATCAATGAGAATGTCCTTTACTGTACGTACTGTACTTTACCACATCGGTTAGAAACGCTGCCGCAGGAGATCTCCGATGGTCTTTACTTTAGCTTCTGTTTTGGATTCGGTTCCCGCCTCCTGATACCTCGCAGGTGTGACGTCGCATCAGAGGACGTTAAGCCAGCTGTCTCATCTGATTGGACAGTCGAAGGCGACAGCAAGCCGTCCACTGAGTGGACAATCCAGAGCATGCATTTGTGCCGGTGTCGGCGATCGTTGTTCATATATGCACTCTTCATTCTCATCTTTCTTCCTAACTCTTACTCGGACAAGCAAATCCCCGAAGCCATCTATAATGGTACACTCTATCCATACACCACATCCTCCCTTCCGTGGATGTTCCACGGGTTTCGGCTAGTCATTATAAATACTTGTACCAAGTTTGATTCAAATCCCCTCAGCTGCTCCCAAGTATCACATTTTTGCCTGACATGACCTCTGACCTTCGACCTGTGATGCCAAAATGTAATCAGTTCATCTTTTCATCATCATATATACTTGTAACAAGTTTGGTCAAAATCCCATCACTGGTTCACAAGTTAGCACAATAATCTTTACCTAATGGGACCTCATGACCCCATAATGTAATCCATTTAACTTTACATCATGATAATACTGATACCAAATTTAATTTAAATCCCTTCAACTGTTCTAAAGTTATCAAATATTTTACTTAACATGACCTCTGACCTTTGACCTTTGCCCTCTTTATCCCCAAAATCGAATAAGTTCATCTTTACATCATTATCAGAGCATACTCTAGTACTCTCCATCTAGGGATGGCATGGAAAAAAATGTTGGTCCCATCTGCTACATACAAAACAAAAGTTGGACTATCTTCTCTAAAAGGTCACTTCAGCTACACATGAGAGCCTACTTGGTCTTTTCAGGTGATTGTCATGGCAGGGATCACTTTTCAGTATTTCAGACCATGGCAAAAGCAACAAAAAGCAAAAAACCCAGATTGGTCAAATCTGGAAATTTATCCTCTTGTTCATCATCATCAAAATCATCTTCAGACAGCATATTTCCGACCTGCTTCTATCAATAGCAATGATTCTGGTACCATCCAACAAAGTTATACTTCGTAAGGCATCCTTTGGTATTGTAATTTTCATGGCTTGAAAGGATTGCACGAAAAGTATGCAAAACTCCATTCCTTTGTAAAAGAATAGGAAGGGATCCAAGGGATGGGTGGGACTATGACTGTCAATCACCTTTACGGGGGGCAGGGCCGCTGGACACATTTGCCCCATTTTCGTATACATATATATACAGTCGCGTGAAAAAGTAAGTTCACCCCATGTAAAGTTTTGACTTTTTAAAACATATTTCAACATCCAGCTATTTGATCTTCATTTTAACAATATTGATAGATAAAGGTGATATAATATAACAAATATCATGAAACATTTACATTTTGTAGTCCATTGTATAATTTAAATAAACATAAATGCAATCATAGAGATATCATATCATATCATAATAATAAGATATCATAATAAGATATGATAAATGATATCATAGAGAACAGCCTGAACAGGCGATTATCCACTCCAGCTCTGAATTGAATATATATTTGAACTGATATTTTGTGTTCCTTTCATCATTGTTTTGGTATGCTGCATCGAGTGCAGTGGTTAATGGTCAATTATTATAAATTTTAATATGAAGATCTGACTTTACCTATGAATATGCCCTATGGCGACTGAGTTTAGGGATTTGGGGGGAAGGGATTGGGAGCAGGGGCAGGGAGGATGTGGAAAATTATGTTTTGCCCCCGGACACCAGACACCCTCAGTACGCCACTGGTGAGCACATCTATAAAGTTTGTACGACAACATTTCTAAATCATTAGTAGAACATCGGTATACATTTACATAAAAAGTGAAGAAACAAGTACTAAAAACATTTTTTTAAGTATAAAGGGATGTCGTTAGGTTACTCCAAAAATTATGCAAACAAGGCAGGGATGATGACAAGAAATGACCATGTGAAACCATCCCGACATCTTTTTTGAATAACGTTTGTCCCTAGAAAAGACACTGTGTGCGTGTATGTGTGCGTGTATGTGTGTTTGATATAGCTTTGTCTTTTCTGTCCTTTGTGAAGTAAAGAAACATTAGAGGCAACGAAAATAGGCTTAACATTAGAAAATCAAATGCCAGCATACTAATTAATTAGTCAGGCCACTGGGAAATTCCCGAGAGATTTTTTAAAACTTTTTCTTAGAAGCTATTGTGTACACATATACTTTAATACACACCCTGTAAAAAAATCCTTTGTGGGAGGAGAGAGGGGAAAAGGTGGGGTGGGAGTCCAGAGAGAAAAGGGTACGGGTCCGGAGGGAGAGGGAAGAGGGAGGGGAAGGGGTAGGTGGAACTTGGGAGGATGGATGGGGGATTGGATGGGAGGAGGGAGGAGTGGTGTGGGAGGAGGTGGGAGGAGGGAGGGGAAGGTGTGTGGTAGTATCTTTGCTAGTTAAGTTATACATAAAAGTCACACCCATACAGTTTCAGTTACATGTAATTCTATGTTGTCAAACATGTTTCCAAACATTGTTGACAAATTCACTTTATGAAACTCTTCCTCCCTGCTCCAGGTGTTGCTCATTTAAAAAATAAAAATATTTCTTTCAATGATGCACAATACATTATTTTGCATTCCAGTTTTTCAGTACCTTTCTTTTCAATGATGCATTCATAACGAGATTATCATTGAGTTACCCGTGCAGGTGGTCACAAAACGAGTAACAAATTGAGGGGATATTTCAGCAGAAATCTTCATGCTATAATAGTATAATGGAACAAACGTGGACGTCACGGAAACTCCAAAATTGACATGTGGTGGTAAATAGCGCCACCATAAAGCCGGTATTACAAATCGTCTTTTTATCATGATATGGGATGGAGTATGGCATATTGTGATCAATAAAAAAAATAAATCAAAAATGACTAGAATTATAAAATGCATTTCCAAGACTGTGACAGCACATTGCCCTCCAAAGGTGGGCCAAGATGGGTAAAGTGCCTGCTAGTTTTGAGTATTAATTAATTGGTGTGTTTCCATTGACACTTTTGCAATAATTAAATTGAAGACATCTGCCATAGAGCAGTTTTGAAATCATTTTGCGTTATTTTTTTTCGTCCCTCCTTCTAACCTTGCCTCACCGGCCCCTTGACTCATGCCCTCTAACCCTGACCCAACATGCCCTGCTCTGTACCTCTCTTCCTCTTCTCTCTAAATTTCCTCGGAATTATCTGCTGGCACCATGTCCGATGTGTAGTTGTTTATGTAAGATTGTCTAAGGGGGCTAAGCGTTATGGGTAAGTATCTGGTCTGTTGTGCCGGTTCTAAATGATTTACAGTAATGTAGATATGGGCCTTTGAATCCTGATTGATGTGCTTGTAAATAGGTGTTTTTTATTTCGGTAAAGACTGTTTCCATCCTGCTCAAATTGTCGATTTTCTATTGATTGGCTCAATTTAGCATGTAAAATTAGATGGGAAGTTCTGCCCCACTGATTGGCTACGTAATTAGTCAAAGACCATCATCGGTTCGCTCGGCTGTACATAATAAATAGATGGGTGGCCATTGTGGGTTCGGTCCCCAATTGGGATCAACAAAACATCAGTAAGGTAATGCATTGATAAAGGAGTGAGAACCCTGCTCGGTTTGGTTTGGTGGTTTCAATTGGCGTCCGTGGTTAACTAACAACCCGACAGACCACTGAATTATCCGTTGCTAGTGGCTTCAGATCTGGAGGTCAGAAAGGCGGGTCCGAGGAACCGCCTCGTGGTAGCCGCCGAAGTGCGGTTCCGTAACAATGTATAACTAAAAGCTACCAGTCCAGAGCATTACTGTTAAAATACTGCATCGTTGAAGAGGGGACGTCAACTCGGCTGTTCCTTCTGCAATCCTTCAGACCTGAAATTTTTGAAAGGATAGTCATACAAACTATCCTCTTCCCCCTCACCCTTCTTCAACAATATAGGGCCAGATTTCCAAAAGGTGTTTCAGAGTTAGATGAGTGTAGCATTCCATTCAAAGTCACCCATTCAAAGTTAATCTCCAATTGCCAAAGAGTGATTATCTAATGTGGATCAAAACCTAATAACAAGCATTTGAACTAGAACGGCACTCCGTAGAGAGCATACCTCCACCTGGTGAACAGTTTACGTTTTGTATTCTAGAGTCGACCAGAAAATCACAATACAGAATCGCATTTAATCAAAATCATCCGCCCACCACTTTTTGAGATATTCTGCTATATATAGTTTTTGGCCCTATCTCCCAATGGCGAAGAATCACTGAGAAAATTCTACTAGCTGGATCCGGATTCGGATGTTCACCAAAATTTAATCGATTCTTCCTTGTCACACACACAACATGTCCACCAGGTTTCGTCCAAATCCGTCCAAAACTTTTTGAGATATCCTGCTATATGTTGGTTTTAGCCCGATCACTTTATGGCAAAGAATCACTTAAAAGTTAAACAATTCTCATATCCGAATCCATATTCAGATCTTCACCAAAATCGAATCGAATCGTCCTTGTCAGACACCAAACCGGTCCACCAAGTTTCGTCTAAATCCGTCCATAGCTTTTTGAGATATCTTGCTATGTATCGTTTTTGGTTCCATCTCCCAATGGTGAAGAATCACTTAAAAACTTCTACCAGCCGGATCCGAATCCGGATCTTCACCAAAATCTAATCATTTCGTCCGTGTCACATGCGCTACATCTCTGCTAAATTTCATCCGAATCCTTCCACAACTTTTTGAGATATCTTGTTCACAAACAAACAAACAATCAAACAAACAAACAAACCGACAGACAGGGGTGAAAACATACCCTCCATCCACCTTTGGTGGCAGAGGTAATAACAAAGAAACATTTACACATCAGTGAGGGCATGTTTAAGAGTGTGTATAAGGCCCTGAAGCAAGAATCAGGCAAAAATGGTATAGTTAGAACTGCAGTTGTACCCTCATATAATACCTGGCAGTTTCAGTTAACTTTAGAATTACTATAGGTTACACTATTGTGGTTAATGTACTGCAGTAAAGAATGCCGGTCACTGAAGTGATTACAGTTCTAATTACAGTAAGCTGCAGAGAATAATTATACGTATAAGAATTGCAAGTCTTATAATTCGTAGTGTACATGGGACGGCGAATATGAATGCACGAAGAGCGCTTGAATTGGCTCAAGCGGAGGCAGAAGAGGAGAGGAATAGGATAGGTCACCCAAGTGTATTGAGAATCTTTGAAGATAGATCCAATGACAAAATATGACAATATCGAATTTGTCCGGAGTTACAGACTCTCGAAGGAATCATTTTGTTGGCTGCTGAATCTAGTGTGAGCTAAACAACATGCGATGAGGAGTAATGCACTGAATCCTCTCCAGCAATTGTCCATGGCCCTGTGATTCCATGCAAGTGCATCATTTCAATTGGATGTTGCAGATATAGGCAGTGATTCACAGGCTAATCGGCACTAAACTAAACAGCTGCTTATCTCCCTTCGTAAATTGCTGTTTAGATGTGTGGTTAGCTGTGAGCGTACAATGATGTTTTTGTCAGCTTTTAATGGTTTGGCATGTTTTAGCATGACGCTCGCTAAACACCTTTCATAAATTCAGCCCATAGTGTTTATATCTTTAGTTTATGAGCATTCCATCTTCACAAAGGAAAACAAATAATGTGGTGGTTCACCAAGCGTTCACCCAACTCACCCACACACTGGTATGCATCCTTGGACCCAAGGCTACGATCACAGTAGCTGCAGTTTGTCTGGCTGGAGAACGTCGCAGAATTAAAGTGATGCCCTCCATTGACATCATCCTTGGTCTCCTTGTTTTTAGGCTGCTGAATGAAAGGGTTTCAAATCATGTAACAGCATTTGTGACTGCAGAGCAGAAAACGGAAGTTTTGGCCACTGCACAACAACCTCATGTAGTTGATAAGAAAAAGACAGTAAAAACCCGCATGATACAGTCACGTCTCACTTGCTTTGTATGGCACCTTGACCATGTGATCACCCACTAGAGATCGATAACGAACAGCTGTAAGTGACCACAATATCATCGCAAGTCCCCTAGATATTGACACTCTCACTGCACAGACATCCCAAGGCCCTGAGGATGCATTGTATATTCTAGCAAGTTGCCCGTGCCTGCACGGGATTCTAAACGGGGTAGGGATGAAGGCCGCAAAAAATGTAAATGGCGTCTTCTGTCATCAAGCCGGCAAGCTGGGAGCAACAATTAGCATTTATTGCCACATCTGATGCAATTTAAATACTATGATAGCGGTGCACTCCGGTGCAGTTCTACATTTGAAACTGTTTTTTCAATATATGTAGATTTGTGATGCTTTGGGACTGTAGAGCTTTGGGATGCTTTGGGAGCTAAAACTTGTATTGGTGTCAGACGCAGTGACCGATCACTGAGTTAACGCCAGGGGGATTGACCCAGCCTGTCATTCTTCTGAGGTCGGCAAATTGAGTACCAGTTCACTGGTAATTCCCTGTGTGTCGCAAGATGCGACTAACAGGGTTGGTGGCAGGAAAGGGCATCCGACCATAAAACATTGCTTCAACTAGAACGCCACTCAGTACAGCGCATACTCCCGCCGTGGGTCAAGTTGGAATAGTACGATTTCACAAAAGTTTGAGGGAGTAGTTCAGTGACAACACAAGACAAGACAACACAAGACAGACACTGACTGCACAGATATATATTTCGAATATATAGAAGATAATGTTTAAAAAAAAACAAGGCAATTTCACTTACATTTTCCGATTCAGCGTTCAATTCTATATAAGTGAGTGTATTTTGAGGCATGTGTGACTTCAAATAAAATTGTAAGCCAGGAAAACGTTCGTTTCATTCCTTAGGGATACAACATGTAAAACTGGCCCAAACGTCAAAACAAAACTCGCTCATTTTAAGTCGTACAAGCTAATGCGACCACTCATTCTTCTGGGAAGAATCCCGTGCACATGCTGGTCACACTTATAACTCACCTAACTCTTTATAAGTTCATCAAATACTGACACCGCGAGTGACATTCACTGAGGTAAATGTTGATATCTCTTCTGAGGTTAAAAAAAAAAACAGTTTTAAAGCAAGATACGTATCAAACGATACATTTTATGAAACGGGGAAACCGAATACACACTTTGGTGGTTTTAAAATGACAGAATATGTCTTTATTAGAAAAAAAAAAAAGAACCTTGAAGACGACGCTGCTAACAAAATACACCGCTCTAACGCATAACCACGAGTTTAAACTACATTTACAACAAATATGAAAACTATTTTCATATCAAATGTTAAATATAGAATATATAGAAGATAATGTAAAAAAAAAATGAGCCATGTCTTCCAATGGTAAACAATCCTTCAAAGAATTCCTGGATCCAGAATAATATCCTGAACTTCACCAAAAACTAATCAATTCTTTATTATCCCAAGGGCAATCAACCCACCAACTTTCATCCAAATCCGTTCAGAACTTTACCAGATATCTTGTTCACAAACACACTCACACTCACACGCGCGCACACACACACACACACACACACACACACACACACACACACACACACACACACACACACACACACACACACACGGACACGATCAAATGCATTACTCCCTGGCGGGAGTAAAAAGGGGATCACGGTGCCCAAAAAAGGCCAACCCCTGCCTTGCGGGGAAAAATGGCTTCTCAAGGTGGTTCAGAGGCAGTGAGTAATTGCAAACTACCGGTACGATGCTTATAACTGCAATTTCAAAGTAGATGATGAAGTGTGTTTCACGAAATGTAAAGACCTCATTAAGAAAATTAATCTTCAGTTATCAGTAGCAATAAAAAGCAACAACCACAGCACAAATAATATAATAAACACTTGATCATGCAGCCACCTGCGTTTTGCGGCAACAATTGTTCAGCAAAATTGGTTACTCGGTAATTAATGCAGGTTTTACTGGAATGGTTTAATGATGAAGGAAAGAGGCATCGATGAAGCACTTTCTCGAAGCAACAAGTCTTACCTTGCTTCTGGTCTTGTTACTTCCCAGGCGGGTCCTGATAAAGCTGAAGGTTCTACCAACACGTGAAGATTTGTCGCATCCAGGACTAGGTAGCAATAGTGGGGTCAACCTTGCATTCTTTTCCTGCTCTGACTTCCTGACATACAGCTCAGCTCCATCTTCATGCCTGGAGACGTTAAAGATCCCATAACATATTTCACAAGAGCAAGTGAGGCCTGCTTCTTCATTCGGACCTTTATTGGCCTACAAAACTGCTTTATGGGTACACCCTTTGAAATTTTACATAATGACATAAAAATGACTAACTCCATTAACTAACCTCGCAAAACGTACATTGCTGCAAGTTAGGACTAAATCTATTGTGATGACCATAAAAGATGGGGTTTGCAACGAGGCATCACCAGTAACTTTCCATCATAATAAGTTCATCAACCAAGAATGTGGCTTCTCTTATCATTGCTTCAGAATGAAAGCTTATGGACAATCCTTGTTCACGTCGTGAAAATAACGATAAACAAACAAACGATAAACAAAGCTTATATAATCCACATTGGTAAAAAAAACAAAATTAAAGACTTAAATAACGAACCAGACCCAAAACAAGGGCAGCGAGCGTTACATTTACTTTAACGCTATATCCCTGTTTTATCTAGGGTCTATTCTCCAACATTGCTTCATTTGCCCTCTCAGTCCTCCGACCCTCCCCAGAAACTCCAGGATGCACATGTTCTTCCATTATCCCACTCCTCGTTAAGCTTCCAAAATTCAGCCGAGCTGGAGACCTCACCTCCTTTGTTCCTCGGCTCTCCCATCTATGGAATCACCTTCCCAAGGCTGTTCTTTCCCATTCTTCCCTCCAGGGCCTCAAGCAAGATGTGAACACGTCACCTCCCACCCTGATCTCTGATATTTATTACCCCTATTAACCCTTACTATAATCCAACCCTCCTACTTTCTGACTTCCGTGTGTTCTCTCTTCTCTGTTTCCTGTTTGTTACTTCTGTTTGTCTCTGGCCCCTTGGCTGTTGCGCCCAATTGTTTCCCTGCTACCCCACCATTAGCGTTGCTCTTGCAACTTTTAATTTCACCTGGTTCTTCGATTAGCCTTGCAACTCTTGCAACAAACGCATTGTAAATCGATTCAATTGATCCCACTTTAGTTATAAATAAATGTATACAAATGGTACTTCCCTCCATGTGATGGGCTGTATATGTGATACTCTTATGAAGGTGTTGTATGTGAAACAAGGGCAGTAAATACTACATTTACTCCAATGCATTGCAAATTGGAACAATTTATATAAACTATCATGTATTCAACAGTTGTGTGTAGTATCGTTGAGAGAGAGGAAGACAAATGATGAATTGCGAAAGATGATGGGAATAGAGCCTGTGATTGATGCTGTGAAGAGAAACAGTTTGAGATGGTTTGGTCATGTGTTGAGGAAGGATGAAAGTGACTGGTTGAGAAGAGTGGTGGAAATGAATGTAGAACGAAGTAGAGGATGGGGAAGACCGAGAAATACTTGGCTGAAGGTGGTGGAAGAAGAAATGTGGGCAAGGGGGTTAACAAGGAGAGTTGCAGAAAATAGGGCAAAATGGAGAAGATCGTCATGGGGCCCACAAGGCTCACCCCTGCTCTTGCAGGGAAAATGGCCTTAAAATGCCTGTTGCTGTTTGTTGTATTCAACCAGTAGTGCCCTTTCTCCCCGCATGTGAAAGGCTCTGCATGAGATACTCAAATTATGGTGCTGTGACCTTTGAAGAAAAAAATCTTATATTTTGGATTCTCTCCATCCTTATGTCCTGCAGCCTCCTCTCCAAAATGACGATGCATTTATTAAATATTCAACACGTTTATGCAATAATATCTGAGCATGAGAGTCCGTGAGAATTTTGAGGATTGATGAGCATGTTCTATTTATCAAACCACCATCCATCATTTCCAGATCAGCAGAGAGTGACACAGTAAATGATCACCTTTGGCTGCATAAATCCTTTATCTTATCTAATTGTCTCGTAAATGTTCGAACAGACGATGAGGTTTTGCATTCTGTAACACAGATATCACCCATGATAGGCTGAAGGGATGGAGGGGTTATAATTTTTGGACAGATATTTCGTAAAGCCCAATTAGTGACGGCCATGATCGCGTGTCAAGTAAGTTATTCA
This sequence comes from Myxine glutinosa, assembly GCF_964187855.1. Classification (NCBI taxonomy): domain Eukaryota; kingdom Metazoa; phylum Chordata; class Myxini; order Myxiniformes; family Myxinidae; genus Myxine; species Myxine glutinosa. The sequence continues at coordinate 54,986,083 of NC_136266.1, read as the reverse complement.
ACTTCCTTGTCTTCCTCTCTTTTCCTTTCGACGTCTTGGATTGGAATCTCCACTTTCTATAATTTCATCATCTTTATAATGTGTGTGGACATCTGCGGAAAATTGTAATCGGTGATATTCCGGTTACAAGTGACTTATTATATAAATATCATTAAAGGGGGGAAATAAAATTCCATTCAAGGAAGAAAAATTACTTATTTCCTTTCAAAACTTTATTTTTCTATCTTATTACACTTGTCATATCTTGTCCTCCCTCATCACCACAGGCTCAGCTCTCCACCAATCAGCGCGCAGTCTGCTTTCTGACATCATCGGTCGCTCTCCGCCAATCAGCGTGATGCTTCCTACTCAGCCTTCCTGTTGGTCAACTCCCACCCAATCACTGCCCTTCTGGGCGTGACTCTTGGCCCGCCTGATCTTCGTGGTGATGTAGCTGGTGGTGTCCCATCGGCAGTGCTCAGAACTGGCTTCCGGTTAGTTTTATTGTTATTTAGTGCAATTTAATGGGCACTTCCTACTAGTGTCTCTGGTGCGGTGCCAAAAGGGACAAAGGATAAATCACCAAGGGTAAGATATACAAGGGATAATTTATCCTTATTCCCAAAGCTAGTCAACATGCCCCACCCCCTCGTGACGGGGACAGATATACAACTTATCCAACATCCGGGCTAAACAGGTACTTATTACATGGTGGTTTCTACACAACAATCGGAGCAGGCTACCGATACAAATCTACCTGGTCTAAAGTCATCAATACCCCCACCCACATAACAGTATTTTTGACATATTTTAGAAGAGAAGCTTTGTGAGCCATTTTATCTAGCAATCCTCATCCCTAATGCACGATATATTTTAGCATGGCCCAATGGCTGCTATTACTGGGGGGTTTCTGAGTATGTGCACAAAGCATTCTGAAGTGGATCGTGTCATTTTGAAAGTTCCGTATTGAGCAACGACATTCAAAGTTACAACCGCCCCCTAAGGGGCCAATGTATGCCTGTGGCTATGATGAAAAAAAATGCAGTATTAAATTTTACATTTAGCTGGGTACTTACAAGGTCAGTGGCAAGGTCAGGGAGCTTTGAGAAAAGGACGCAACTCTCTGTCCCTCGACCCAAGAATTTGATGCATGTCTGGAAAATAACGGTTATAGAAAATGTAATTAAACACACTACAAATGGATTTCTATCAACCTCTGCAACCAAACTCAGAATGATAAATACAACACTTTGTAATTTAACAAGAAATTCAGGAAGACATTATTTGGGCCTTTACGACTGTGGTGTATCAGCAGTAAAAGTAAAATTAGTTGTATCAGCTTTTGTATATTAATTTACCATTTTATACTATGCGAGTGGGGTATGCTTTCACGCTGCAAGCAACTACTCGGGTGCATTGCACGTGCATACATAATAAAAATATAAGCTTTATATATTCGATGATGTAGTTTATGAGAGAGCTTTATATATTTGATAAAGTGTATTGTGCTTGCATTCTGTAAGCAGCTATACAACTCAAATAAATCAAGAATTTGTGTTTAGAATGAACTCTTTATTTAAAAGTTTACAGCTATAGTAATTTTAATGTAAATACGACAAAAGCTATAGAATAAGAGGAGGAGTAGGCACGCGGTAGCATTGCCGAGCAACCAGTTCTAGTGAAAGCCCCGTTTTCTTGGGTCATGTGACCCACAGTGAGCAGACCGAGGTTTCACCGGCTGACTTTTATTCGTGGAGATTTTCGTTTATGGACATTTTCTGACTGTTTTGTGATTTTTCCTGAGATATTGGCTTCGAGTTGCATCAGCTTTCTAGCTCACCTTGAAGGTACGAAACATTTATATCAGTGAGTCAGTGAATGAGTGAGTAATTGGGTGAATGAGTGAGTCAATGATTGGAAGGAACTTTATATATTGGATTCGTAAAATATTTGAAGTATATTTGATGGCAGACTAGTTATAGGGCTTACATAGCCATATAATATACGAACTTATTCATTTTGCAGAACTTGGAAATCAGTCATGAATCCTGGTTTCAATGAATGCGGGCCTGCAACTGATATCCGCTCAAGGCCTGCATCCCCGCATCTTTCACCCCACACATTCTCCTGCTCCCAATCCATGCTTCCTCACCTGCTCCACTCCCGTTCGTTTCCCTGCCACAACAACTTGGGCCTCTAACATTAGAGGACTCCATTCTAATGCCACAATGTGCTCAGCAGAAATGTTCCTGTGGCAGATGTTCATGATTCCTCTATGTCTATCACCAACTCATCTTTCTTCTGCGTTGACAGGCCCTGCTGATGTCAACATTTACATTAAAAAGGCATCCCTACAGCTCATGTTCCACATTAACAGATCTGATCCCCCTTCAACTACTTCACGTTATGCAATCCTATTTATTATTTATATCCTTTATACCAACATCGACCATCTAGTAACCACCCAGCCCAACTCTCTCTTTCTCATCTGTGATGATTTCAATTGCCATCATGCGAGTCATCTGAGTAGACGCAACAACATCAAACAATGGTGTTGCAGCTAAAACCTAATGTTAGTCCAAGACTCGAACCAATTATGTGAACTTTTCAACTCATATCACTGTAAATAATGCATTCTCCCTCTTCGCCTGTGGAAGGACTAACTTTTCCACCAACCTATATTCCTCCTCTTCCCGCTAGGCTCTAGATACCATGCTCCTTTGAAAGTCCAAATCTTTCTGGCTGCAGTTAGAGAGCTACCACAGCACCACAAAATCTGTTTATTTACTCAGGCTGACTAGCAAGCACTGCAATCTGTCCTCTCACCAATAATTAGTCCTCCATCTCCTCTGGATCTGATATTGACTCTGCTAAGGAATCCTGACATAAAAACCTGCTTTCGCTCATGCACTGGCTCATCCAATTTTGTTTGCAGCGATCCTATTGATCCTCCTCGTCTTGGTAGACACAGCCTTGTGGAGAGGCAATTGCTATGAAGTATCTTGCTTCCCTTTGTGAAAGGTATACACAACCGAAGGTAGCCTCAGATAATTTAACAAGGCACGCAATTAGTGTGTGTCCATCCTCAACTCAATTGAAAAATAATTATCCGGCTAATCTGAAGAATTAACACTCCTACCTGTCTCCTTCCTCAAAGTACTGGTAGCACCTTGTTAAGCCGATTGCTAGTGTGTGCCCCTCCTCAATCCCACAAAGTTCATGTAACCTACCCCTCTGTTACTGTTCCTATGTGTAACCTCATCCTCCCAGACACTGACTTTTTTCACTTGATAAGATAGAGAAAGCTCCTACTTACCTCTACTCTCTGCCTTGGTAATGGGCTTAAATAGCATCAGAGCCTGTGTTGTCAAATCATGCTGCTGTTCTTGCTCCTCTCATCTATTGCTCCCTTTGATTTGTCCTCCACCTTTGGCCACCATCCATCAGCCAACGTCACTCAAATTCGCAAGCAGGGTGTGGAAACAGATAACTCAACTAGAGGCCAGTTAGCTTCCCAGTTATAAGCACAGCCATGAAATCCTTCATTAGAACCTGTCTTTCCTCTTCTCGAACTGACTGATCTCAGATAGGATCCTCAATTTGGATTCCATCGTGGTGACTCAACTCTTGATTTGCTGCTGCTTCTCTCTCAACAATGGATGGAGAATCAAAATTGTAAACAGGTCTCTGGTCATATCATGACCATGTGAAAATGTCTGGCACCCAACTCTGTCTATTGTATTCAAGGCAAACCATTCAGTCTTGGCCTGCTGACTTTACCCACTCATGCAGTCAATGCATAGTCCTCAACAGTATCCTTTCAACTCCTCTCACAGTGGAAGCTCTTGGGCCCAATATTGTTCCTTGGTATATGTAAGTTACCACTCTGATGCCCTCAAAAACTCCTTTCCTCTTTGCGGATGATTTCACTTTATCACTCCCAAGGAAAAATGTGAATCAGAGAAAATGTAACAAAGTATGACTTCTTAATTTGATAATATAAGTTTAAGAAGAAGTTTTAATAGAAGTTTCAATAAAGTTTTTAAATAGAAGTTTTAATTTGACAAAAGAGAAATGTAGGAATTAAAGTGGTCATCATAATATGTTGTTTTTAAACAACATAAAAGTGTGCGCTGAGTCATGGGTCACATTGGCCTTTCACCCAGGATTCTTAATCTGAGGTATCAACATCCCAATCACACCCAACCAGACAGTCTATGAGCTAGCAGCTGACACAGGTCTGTCTACAACAGACAACAAACCTAGCCCCAGGATGTATCAACAATGTACCGCACGTATCTACATAATAAAGACAAAAATACATGATATTTGCAACTTTGGGTGAAATATTGAGAAATTGTGCACTGTTTCAAATGCTATTTCAAACAGGAAGTTAACTCAGCATTACACTAACGAATTCATTAATTATTTATTTCCTTCTATAAAGACTCCTCTTTTATTTATTAAATCCTCTTGAATAACAGACTCAGTTGCGTAATTTTTAGAGCCTCCACTATGAGTGTGGGAGGTCCACGGTTCGGACCATTGCTGCGTCACACCAAAGACTTTAAAATGGTATCTGCTGCTTCCTTGCTTGACACTCAGCATTTAAAGAGGATAGAGCACAGAAAAAAGCCATGGGTTGGCAACCATCACACAGAATTGATTGGCCTATTGGCCTCCTCCCGCATGTAAGTTGCTTGTTAGGGAACTCATTTATAACTGCAAATCAAACAGACGGTACATAAAAATATAACAATCACAGCAAACGTTGACCTCTCATTCATTGGACAAATAAGAAAACAACAACTGAACATGACCCATACTCAAAAGGTGATGTTCTAAATGGATCAATTATTGCTACGGTACCTGTATTTATTGGTGCTTTTCAAGGTGGAGCGATGAGATGGCAGGTTGGAGCGAAATGATGTTCTTATGACAGACGAACGAGGTTTCTGAGTGTCAGCAAAAGTGTTTCGATCATCCTCGTCGGACTCTGGGCCTGATTCAGGGAATTCCTCTTCATCTTCTTGCGCTCTCTCATCATCATCTTCATCCTCAACCAGATCAATAGTGTCACTTACAAGATTCTCTTCTATGCTGGGCTGCAAAACCACATTGTCCAGGTCTTTGGTCGGACTGCTCTTGTGAGTGGAGTCGCTGCCACCAGTTGGGATATCTGTGGTACTCAGGAGGCTGGAGTCCAGATCAATGTCTTTCACCACCATGTCTTCGGCTTCAGGTTCCAGGCACACCTGAATGTAAAGAGAATGGGCAAGAAGCAAAAGGCACTTTTAACAAGGCCTCAGTGACGTCAAGCTGTTGATAGCCACATCAGTTGCCTGACTGACATCTTTCTGAGCTTGGTGAAATACACGAGGGTTTATGTGCTTAAAGAGTGAAGGATGTGTGGGTGTTGAGGGCTATCTTTCCCTGAAGCATTTCGTCATACTAATGGCCGTCTTGTCTGCATGTGTGACGCCATTGTCCTGACCCCTACTTTGGTACATCCGTCGGGTTTGATCTCCGACGTGATTTGCGGTCATTAAATATCTAGCTGTCACAAAACCTGCTTTACCATGCTCCTGAGTTAAATTATCAGGCAGCCCATGACATCACAGGTCAAACCAGGCATCCCTGAAGGGAGTTTACGTGTACAGTATGCAAGCAATCACTGACCTCTGACACAACCATTCTGTTGATGTAGATCTCTTGAGCGCTAGCAGATGTCTCAGGTGACACGCAAACGACAGGGGCAGCTATGATGTCAGAATAGTGCCCACCTAAAAAAAAGGCAGATGATATGTTCTCAAAAAGATTGGCTCAGGAAAGAAAACCGATGACAGTACACACATACAGACACACACACACACGTGCAAAGGTCAGACATTTTGCATTTTTCTACTCTAATGCATAAGGACACTAAAACTTTGTATTCAATGCAAATAGACCTTCATGAAAAAGAAAATGTTATTCAAATAACCAAATTTATACACAACATAGCTTGATATAAACTAATACAACAGCGAACAGGTCAACTCTTTTCTTTCAAAACCATTAAAATTCTTCCAGAGACACTCAAACAATTTTGTTATAAACTCTTGTGAATGGTGTTCCATGCTTCTTCCAAGACCTTCCAAAGATCATCGAAGTTGGTTGGATTATTTTATACTTTTCTTTGTCAAAACCATCCGATACAGCTTCATCGATATTGAGCTGTGGACTTTGAGGAGGCCATTCCGTGTGTTAAAGGACCCCAGCTTCCTCTTTCTCTTACAAAAAAGTTTTAACTATTCCAGCGGGAGTGTTTTGGATCATTATCCTGCTGCAAGGTGAAGTTTGGACCAATACGTTTTGCACTGTCGAGGACAGCATGGTGGATTTTAACATTATCCGTACCTTGCTGCAGTCAATACACCATCAATTTTGAGTAGTTTTCCAACACAACCTGAGGATATGCACCCTCGCCCCTAAACTTGAACTGAACCTAATCCATGCTTAATTGTTCACTTTGAGCAAGGCTCTTTATAAGTTCCATTTTTATTTGTCTCACATACTGTCTCCAATTAGATCCAAATAAATAAAACATGAAATAAATGATAAATGAAAAAATATATGACCATTGTTCCATTGTTCCATTGTCCAATTTCTGTGTTCTTGTGCTTATTTTAGCTTATTTTGTGCTTATTCCCCATTTTATTAGAGGTTTTCTTACTGCAAAACATATTTTGAGTCCTGATTTCAAAAGTGACCTTCGTACTGAAGTATTGATGGATGGACCACAACACCTGAGCCTTCTGCTCGTTTTGTTGTCAATTCAATGCTTCTCATCTTTCTATTCCTTAAGGATATTACCTTCAGATATTGCTCATCCTTGTTAGATAGGGTTTGTGGGTTTTCCAGCCCGAGCTGCTCATGTATAGTTTTTTTTTTTTTTTTTGTATTCAAGATCGAGGCTCGTGTGAAAGCCAACATTAATCACAAAAAAGAAAAAAAACGGACACACAAAACATACAATAAAGGGAGCGGGAGACAAGATGGGGAGAGAGAGGGAAGCACACAAGTACAACAGCAGAGAACAGGGACAACGGGAGATCTGTGGGAGGGAGAGGGCTTGTGGGGAGGAGGCATGGGAAGGGGGGGATGGGGCGGGGGGGTTCTTCTTCATTAGTAGAAAACATTACTGGAGGCTTTGAGTAAATTGTTCATGGTCATAACATCCATATATTGTACCTGCACAATGTGGTTAAGGCTTTTATGCAGCAGCTGTGTATGGATATGGATATGGATATGGATATATATGAATATAAAGTACATATATATACACACAAACACACACACACACACACACACACACACACACGCACGCACACACACAACATTCACAGCCAAATGGCCACTTTTATCCGGACCAACGGCTGGCACCTGCCATACAACCAAATATTGTTTGTAATTACAACAGCAAGAAGTCATATCTGCGACCATCAGCTGAAATGCTTCTGTGAATAGGTTCTCTAATCCCATGGGTTGGGTTCTGACCTTAACGTTGTAGTATGCGTCAGATGCCAACAGGAGGTGAAAGTGAGCGTTTTTAGATAGTCCAGTTGCATTTAACCTGGATGCTGAAGAAATATATATTCCGATTCTGATGTAGGAGTACCATACTCTGTTACAGAGCATCAGTGCACCGAAGCAGTTTATTGGTGAGGGTTATACTGGGTGGTTTGCCATTGCCTTCCCAGCAGTAGGTATGGTAGGAATTTGCAATTGGGCCATGCTGCCGACAACAACTCGCCTACTCTTTGTGAAGGACACCCTGTGGTCTTTAACCTCCACCAACTAATGTCAGGAAATGGGATGCAGGTTTAACGTTCATCCGAGGGACGGCACACACATTGACGAATCACCCTGCCTGTGAAATACCTGTATGACAGTTTATAGCTGGGTCAGGATTCAAAATCCGGCTAGAATGTTTAGAGGTGAGTGCGCACATCTAGGGCATCTTACAAGGCCGAAATATCCATACTCCATGCAAATTATGATTCACCTTTGTTGGGGATCAACAGTTTAAATTGTTCATTCTTTAAAATTGATAATTGTTTTATCAAGTCTCCCCATCATTAAATGCACCTGCTTTGTTGCACTCTCTGCACAAAGCTGACCGACGAAAACAAGACCAAAAGTGAAAGAGCGGCGTACCTGGGCTTGTAAAATATTATAAACCACAAACACATATTATTAGCTTTTTAAACAGTCACTAATGCTGTTTATAACATTAAACAAAGAAATTTGGAGGAATCCCGACATCCATGAGGTAAGCTTTACTTACAGAACAGAGCGAAGATCTACTGTAATCTATATACCCCTCAAGGGTTGGAGGAGTGCTCATTTACCAAGCAGCTAGCTAGCGCTTGCCAAGCCAGCCGTTCCTTAAGGATTTTGAATGGAGTGCTTGCTCGAATGCTTAAACCAAATGGTGATCTCTCCACAAGAAACTTGGTAAATGAACACACATCCAATGTTCTTGAGACCCGACCATAGATCGACTGTAATCTATATACCCCAAAGATGAATGGCCCTTCCTGCCACTCCCGTAGTGAGCGGGTGTTCTTGTAAATTAAAATGTCGGTCAGTGCAGTCAGCCGTCGTAATGACATTATTAACGTAATGACGTAACGGACACAAAACTGCTGCTACTTTAATATGTAGAACATGATATATTTTAACTTCCAGTAAGTTTGCAGTCACTACAAAGGGATTAGTGTTATGATTATATTTACAATAATATTAACGTTATATTTCGAAAATGATATCATTTAAAAACTTAGGCCAATTCCTTACTTCTGCGATTATTAATACTAGGGCATGCCCGTACTATATATATATCTAAAAGTATATCCCCCCCCCCCTCTATTTACATGCAATGGTTTGGTCCAAAGCTAACGGCTTGCGAGTACGGTGACAATCCCCCCCCCCCTCTATTTACATGAAATGGTTTGGTCCAAAGCTAACGGCTAGCGGAGTTTGGTAAAGAAATCGCCATAGCGTGCACAAATGCGCAGGAAAGCGAAAGAATCGCAAATTAGTTTTAATTAGTTTTAAAACATAGTTTAACGGCAACATAGCGGCAACATAGTTTGCCAACGTGAAATAAATGAATACGCTCTCAAATGTGCCAAAAAAAAAAAAAACGCTACCCGTACGCTCTACCCCGCCCGTACGCCCGTAAACAAAAAAAACAACGCTCTTCGCTTCCGCCCTTCGCTCTGACTGAATTGGGAGAAATAATGCGCATAAGAAATCGAGAAATTATTATTTTCTCCGGAAGAAATCGAATTACGTACCGTAATGGCGCACGCGCTGGGCTCGGCTCGCTGCTCGCTCTCACATCGGCCACGCCTACGCAATAACGCGTTCTGTGATTGGATGCCGGAAGTGCAGTCCTCACTGTCCGGAAGTTCGCAAATCGCAGTTATGATGAATCGCAAATTAGTTTTAATTAGTTTTATAATTAGTTTTAAAACATAGTTTAACGGCAACATAGTTTGCCGACGGGAAATAAATGAATACGCTCTCAAATGTGCCATCCGAGGCAGAGTGTGTTCGCCACGTTCGGCACACGTGATAGCTCGCTGCTCTCTGATTGGTTGAATCGTTTTTTGGACATAGCTCGGTAACTACTTCTGCGATTAATTTAAAACCTTGAAAAGGCACATCCTCGGGTCCCCAGCAATATACCTGGCAAGTTTCAAGTATATCGGACCGGTAGTTGTCGAGAAACAGCGGTCACAGACATACAAACAAACAAACAAACGTACAAACAAACATACACACAGAGATTAGTGGAATTATAGATAGATTAGTACCGTACACCACTTGTCACCGATTCATGAACCATACACCGCTTCAATTCATTAACTTTGTATTCATGACATTGGGATAAAAGTGTGAGACCACCTTTAGAGGCCATTTTTCCCCGCAGAGCAGGGGTTGGCCTTTTTCGGGTACCTTGGTCCCCTATTTTGGAGCAATGTTTTACGGCCGGATGCTCTTCCTGCCACCAACCCTGTTGGTCGCCTCTTGCGACACACACGGAATTACCAGTGCACTGGTACTCAATTTGCCGACCTCGGAAGGATGAAAGGCTGAGGGAACCCCCCTGGCATTAATTCAGCGATCGACCGGGATTCGAACCCAGGATCCTAGGTTATCCCAAGCCGGCACCCTAACCACAAAGCCAACACCAGGATTAAAGTGTTATGTTCATATTTACTCTATTATTATTATTATTATTATTATTATTATTATTATTATTATTATTATTATTATTATTATTATTACGAAAACGATAATACTGAAACGATACACTACAGTATTAAGAAACCTGGGCCTAATTGGTCTGAAGATGAGGTATAACGCCTAAGGCCGAAACATACCGAATTGTTGGAAGAGCCGCAACGCCGATGCTTTCGATATTTGATGATCATTTTAACAATCGGTTTGTTTGTGTTTCACACAGAATGAAAAACGTTAAGGCAGAGCATGGAGATTGTGATATATAACAGGTTCGACGATGCGTTCGGCATGAACGGCATATAAATCAAAATGGCGGTGTGTGGAGAGTCAGCCGCCATACACCGTAATGACATCAGGAATAATCACATCACACTGTCATGTGACCAGATCCTCAGCTTTGATTGGTATATGTTTGAAGGGATATACATGATACATATGGACGGGCAAACACAGCTCTAGACGGCTTTTCCCGATGGGCTACGCCGTAAAAATTGCGTGATATTGCAATTCCAATTTTAAAGCACAGGACAACCACAGAATTTAGAATATGAGAGTGCTCAGTTAAGAACTGTCTTTGCATTTAACGTAATGGCTGAGAAACAAACAAAATGTTGGTTAATCATGAATACATGAATGCATCAAATGCATCAGAATAAATATCATAAAGAATAATAAAATAATAAAATAATATCAATAATATCATCAGATATTAATAAATAATAATAACATCAGAATAATAAAATCATAAAGGCATCAGAATGCATAAAATGTGGCAACTTAATAAAATCTGACTCTTTATGGAATGTTTGAAATACACAATGGATAATGTCCGGTGGATCATCTTTGAGTGTATGAGAGTTCTATTCACTGCCAAATTCAGATTCCATCTTCATTATGGCAACAGGTGTGCCAGAATTTGGAGACAGCATGGTGATTGTTTGCTGCAAGATTTTGCAGAACAATGATTGATAGAGATGAGGATCTGTCTGGGTGTGGCCTATAATCAACATACAACGAAGGCCGGACCTACATGTCATCCATAAAGACACCTTTGATTCTGTTAGGTACCAATACGAGATTATTAAATCAGAAGTGAAACCCTATGCTGGTGCAGTTGTGCAAACTTTATTTAGCTTGATTATGATGCATGCCCACTTCGAGCAAGCATCATCACTGCTTATCTCGAACAGGAAGCAATCGAGAGATGGAGTGAACCAAATCTCACTGAAGATTCTTCGGATGTGCTACAAAGAGCAACTGCAGCTTGACCCAGTGCAACCCATCACACACATTATATATACTAGGGCATTGCCCGTACTATATCTATATCTAAAATTATATCCCCCCCCTCTATTTACATGAAATGGTTTGGTCCAAAGCGAACGGCTTGCGAGTACGGTGACAATCCCCCCCCCTCTATTTACATGCAATGGTTTGGTCCAAAGCGAACGGCTTCCGGAGTTTGGTAAAGAAATCGCCATCGCGTGCACAAACGCGCAGGAAAGCGAATGAATCGCAAATTCGGTTTTATTAGTTTTAAAACATAGTTTAACGCCAACATAGTTTGCAAACGTGAAATAAATGAATACGCTCTCAAATGTGCCATCCGAGGCAGAGTGTGTCCTCCACGTTCGGCACACGCGATCGTTCGCTGCTCTCTGATTGGTTGAATCGTTTTTTGGACATAGCTCGGTAAGTAATTGTCCGATTAATATGAAACCTTGAAAAGGCACATCCTCGGGTCCCCAGCAATATACCTGGCAAGTTAAAAGTATATCGGACCCGTGGTTGTCGAGAAACAGCGGTCACAGACAAACAGACGTACAAACGTACAGAGATTACTGGAATTATAGATAGATATACTAGTGGGGTCACCCGTGGGAATCCCACGGGTAGCCGGGTATGGTGTGTGACATTTGGACATCTTGATTTAGATGCTGCACATTAAATTTTACAAAATGGTTAAAATGGTGTAATGAACACAACTTATTTATTTCACATAATATGTGACCCCTCACTCCTCTCCACCCTCACGCCTCTCCAATACCACTCCTCCTCACACTCCTCTACAATACCTCCTCACACTCCTCTCCAATACCTCCTCACACTCCTCTCCAATACCTCCTCGCACTTCTCTCCAATACCTCCTCGCACTCCTCTCCAATACCTCCTCGCACTCCTCTCCAATACCTCCTCGCACTCCTCTCCAATACCTCCTCGCACTCCTCTCCAATACCTCCTCGCACTCCTCTCCAATACCTCCTCGCACTCCTCTCCAATACCTCCTCGCACTCCTCTCCAATACCTCCTCGCACTCCTCTCCAATACCTCCTCGTACTCCTCTCCAAACCCTCACACTCCTGTCCAACCCCTCACACTCCTCGCCAACCCCTCACACTCCTCACCAACCCCTCACACTCCTCGCCAACCCCTCACACTCCTCGCCAACCCCTCACACTCCTCTCCAACCCTCACACACCTCTCCAACCATTCACACTCCTCTACAATCCCCCACACTCCTCTCCAATCCCCCACACTCCTCTCCAGTCCCTCACACTCCTCTCCAATCCCTCACACTCCTCTTCAATTCCTCATACTCCCCTCCAATTGCGCCTCACTTGCCTCTCCAATCACGCCTCACTCTCCTCTCCAATCGCTCCTCACTTGCCTCTCCATCACTCCTCACTCTCCAACCCTCGCTCTCTCCAACACCTCCTCACACTCCTCTCCAATCCCTCACACTCCTCTCCAATCCCTCGCACTCCTCTCCAATCCCTCGCACTCCTCTCCAATCCCTCGCACTCCTCTCCAATCCCTCGCACTCCTCTCCAATCCCTCGCACTCCTCTCAAATCCCTCGCACTCCTCTCAAATCCCTCGCACTCCTCTCAAATCCCTCGCACTCCTCTCAAATCCCTCGCACTCCTCTCAAATCCCTCGCACTCCTCTCCAATCCCTCGCACTCCTCTCCAATCCCTCGCACTCCTCTCCAATCCCTCGCACTCCTCTCCAATCCCTCGCACTCCTCTCCAATCCCTCGCACTCCTCTCCAATCCCTCGCACTCCTCTCCAATCCCTCGCACTCCTCTCCAATCCCTCGCACTCCTCTCCAATCCCTCGCACTCCTCTCCAATCCCTCGCACTCCTCTCCAATCCCTCGCACTCCTCTCCAATCCCTCGCACTCCTCTCCAATCCCTCGCACTCCTCTCCAATCCCTCGCACTCCTCTCCAATCCCTCGCACTCCTCTCAAATCCCTCACACTCCTCTCAAATCCCGCACACTCCTCTCAAATCCCGCACAATCCTCTCCAATCCCGCACACTCCTCTCCAATCCCGCACACTCCTCTCCAATCCCGCACACTCCTCTCCAATCCCGCACACTCCTCTCCAATCCCGCACACTCCTCTCCAATCCCGCACACTCCTCTCCAATCCCGCACACTCCTCTCCAATCCCGCACACTCCTCTCCAATCCCGCACACTCCTCTCCAATCCCGCACACTCCTCTCCAATCCCGCACACTCCTCTCCAATCCCTCACACTCCTCTCCAATCCCTCACACCCTCTCCAATCCCTCACACTCCTCTCCAATCCCTCACACTCCTCTCCAATCCCTCACACTCCTCTCCAATCCCTCACCTCCTCTCAAATCCCTCACACTCGTCAATTCCTCATACTCCCCTCCAATCGCGCCTCACTCGCCTCTCCAATCGCTCCTCACTCTCCAACCCCTCGCTCCTCTCCAACACTTCCTCACACTCCTCTCCAACACCTCCTCACACTCCTCTCCAATACCTCCTCGCACTCCTCTCCAATACCTCCTCGCACTCCTCTCCAATACCTCCTCGCACTCCTCTCCAATACCTCCTCGCACTCCTCTCCAATACCTCCTCGCACTCCTCTCCAATACCTCCTCGCACTCCTCTCCAATACCTCCTCGCACTCCTCTCCAATACCTCCTCACACTCCTCTCCAATACCTCCTCACACTCCTCTCCAATAACTCCTCACACTCCTCTCCAATACCTCCTCGCACTCCTCTCCAATACCTCCTCGCACTCCTCTCCAATTCCTCCTCGCACTCCTCTCCAATTCCTCCTCGCACTCCTCTCAAATACCTCCTTGCACTCCTCTCAAATACCTCCTCGCACTCCTCTCCAATACCTCCTCGCACTCCTCTCCAATACCTCCTCGCACTCCTCTCCAATACCTCCTCGCACTCCTCTCCAATACCTCCTCGCACTCCTCTCCAATACCTCCTCGCACTCCTCTCCAATGCCTCCTCGCACTCCTCTCCAATACCTCCTCCCACTCCTCTACAACCCCTCACACTCCTCGCCAACCCCTCACACTCCTCTCCAACCCCTCACACTCCTCTCCAACCCCTCACACTCCTCTCCAACCCCTCACACTCCTCTCCAACCCCTCACACCCCTCTCCAATACCTTCTCACACTCCTCTCCAATAACTCGTCGCATTCCTCTCCAATACCTCCTCGCACTCCTCTCCAATGCCTCCTCGCACTCCTCTCCAATACCTCCTCACACTCCTCTACAACCCATCACACTCCTCTACAACCCCTCACACACCTCGCCAACCCCTCACACTCCTCTCCAATACCTCCTCACACTCCTCTCCAATACCTCCTCGCACTCCTCTCCAATACCTCCTCGCACTCCTCTCCAATACCTCCTCGCACTCCTCTCCAATACCTCCTCGCACTCCTCTCCAATACCTCCTCGCACTCCTCTCCAATACCTCCTCGCACTCCTCTCCAATACCTCCTCGCACTCCTCTCCAATACCTCCTCGCACTCCTCTCCAATACCTCCTCGCACTCCTCTCCAATACCTCCTCGCACTCCTCTCCAATACCTTCTCGCACTCCTCTCCAATACCTCCTCGCACTCCTCTCCAATACCTCCTCGCATTCCTCTCCAATACCTCCTCGCATTCCTCTCCAATACCTCCTCGCATTCCTCTCCAATACCTCCTCACACTCCTCTCCAATACCTCCTCACACTCCTCGCCAACCCCTATTGCCAAACCTATTTAAAGTGTATGCGCACATAACTAATAGCCGGCGAAGCCGGTGTTGTCAATAAACGAGTATGTATTATGTCGAAAACCTGATTATGCCTTGGCTCGAGAATGCGAAGCGCAGTGGAGGCCGCCATCGACCGGATGCGGAAGTTTGCATAAAACAATTGCGAAAGGGTTCAATAGGAGTTTGTTTCATCCGTCGTTCTTTGATTCACAATCTAATGAACCTCTAATTAGTAATTAAAATACGTTAAGACCAACCTCGTTATCTTCAACGAAAATCGTCATCAAACACCAGAACCAATGAGATTCGAGCATTTGAAAAAATATTTTTTTAAAGGTTATTACGCGTTTCGGAGGGTGAAAACGGCGTCAAATATTCTAACATTGACGAAGAATTATTTTTTAGAAATCTCGTGGCCGTCGGGGATAGTTTTTCATGGCCAGAAATATGGTATAAGCAGTTTACATATTTAGTTTAGAAATACGGAAAGTTTTTCACGGCCGGAAATATCCGAAGTTGAGACGGAATTCACCGAATTAATTACTGCAAGCTAACTTCTTCTGGTGGAGGAAGCCGCAGTGCCCGGAGAGAACCAGCCCTGACAGCGACTGAAGTTAGAAGACTACACACATACTGTGAAAACGTATGTTAAGCCCAGTTAAAATTTCTTAAAATAGGCCTTAAGCTAGCACATCGTATAGTTACTTCCTTAAGCTTCTTGTGACATTTATTGTATGCAGGTATTGGGGAGGACTGTCTGCTCTTCTCTTTTACCAAGTCTTACCAGGTACGGTACCTACAACACCTACCTACTACCAACTACCTACTACCAACTACCTACCTACCTACTAACAACTACCTACCTACCTACTACCAACTACCTGATGCCATGGTGATGGGTAAAATAGTGGCAAGAGGCTTTGGCTTCGCCAGCTCATTGCGGCTTTGCAGTCGGTACTAGTAAAAAAAAAACGAAGACATATCTCTCGGTAATTTCCTGAAACATATTTTACTTCCAGATAATAATGTTGAATGAAATAGGAAAGAACGAAGATATATATGTCGTTTTTGTGCCGACTCTCATAAAACGTAAAAGTAATACATCTTAACGAAAAGAAAAAGCGAATTTTTTATATATGTCGACATTTTCCCCAACTGTTATTTTAGGCGGTGTATTTTTGTGTATCATCATGGCATGATTTTTATAAATATATCTCGGCAATTTCCAGTGCATGCGTGAATGTTCTCAATTATTTCTGACACCGAGTCTAAAACCATCGATAAAAATTAAATCAGATGGTGAATTCGATAAAATGGGCGTTTAGTTTACAGGCCTTTGAGAAATCATTTCGTTCTATAAACGGAAACTTTCTTGAGATTCTCTTCCCGTTTTTTTTCAACCGAGTCTAACACTATGTTAGCGACTGTTAAAAATGAAATGATATATCGAATTAGAATTGAAATAAACCTGTGTGAGAGAGAAAGACAGCACGGGCCTAACTAAACAGGCCTCAAAGCTATTCGAGTTAATAAAATGGTGGATATTTGTTTACATGAAGCCTCTCCAAGAATGGGTGGAGCTATGGGTGGAGCTACTCTGCAAACGGACTAAGCCACACCCCCGGACAGACGTCCAACAGAATCACCTACGGCTATTATAATATATATATACACACACACACACACACACACACACACACACACACACGAAGCCTGGTGTTGGCTTAGTGGTTAGAGCGCAGGCTTGGGATCTTCGGATCCTGAGTTTGAATCCCGGTCGATCGCTGATTTAATGCCAGGGGGGGTGTCATCCTTCTGAGGTCGGCAAATTGAGTACCAGCTTGCTGGGATGAATGATCCCGGTGTGTACGCCGATTTAGAATAGGTACACAGTATCCCTGCGCATCGTAAGAGGTGACTAAAGGTTGGCGTCAGGAAGGGCATCCGGCCATAAAAAAAAAACAGCCTCAAACAGGGAACCATGATCGTCATGGGGCCCGCGAGGCTATCCCCTGCTCTAGTGGGGAAAAGTGGCCTTAAAATGATCATTCGTTCAAAAAAAATAATATATATACACATATATATGTAAACATAAATATATACATACATATATACACATATATATATACTGTATATATATATATATATATATATATATATATATATATATATATATATATATATATATATATATATATATATATTTACATATACTAGGGCATGCCCGTACTATATCTATATCTATATCTAAAATTATATCCCCCCCCTCTATTTACATGAAATGGTTTGGTCCAAAGCGAACGGCTTGCGAGTACGGTGACAATCCCCCCCCTCTATTTACATGAAATGGTTTGGTCCATTCGCAAAGCCAAAGCGAACGGCAGTTACGAATCGCAGTTACGATGAATCGCAAAGTAGTTTTAATTAGTTTTAAAACATAGTTTAACGGCAACATAGTTTGCCGACGGGAAATAAATGAATACGCTCTCAAATGTGCCATCCGAGGCAGAGTCTGTTCGCCACGTTCGGCACACGTGATAGCTCGCTGCTCTCTGATTGGTTGAATCGTTTTTTGGACATAGCTCGGTAACTACTTCTGCGATTAATTTAAAACCTTGAAAAGGCACATCCTCGGGTCCCCAGCAATATACCTGGCAAGTTTCAAGTATATCGGACCGGTAGTTGTCGAGAAACAGCGGTCACAGACAAACATACAAACAAACATACACACAGAGATTAGTGGAATTATAGATAGATGTAATGTCTGTATCAGCTTTGCACATCTGGATTTGGGGAGTTTCTGCCATTCTTACTCAGAGATTTGCTCAAGCACTGTCAAGTTGGATGTGGAGCGTTGGTGAACAACAATCTCAAGTTTTTCCACAGAATCTCAATGGAATTTAAGTCTGTGCTTTGGCTGGGCCACTCAAGGACTTTCACATTCTTTTTCTGAAGCCATTCCAGTATTTATTTGGCTGTATGCTCAGGGTCATTGTCCTGTTGGAATGTAAGTCTTTGCTGCAGTTTAAGGTCTTTTGCACTCAGAAGCAGGTTCTCCTCAAGGAAGGTTTGCCTGTATTTGGCTCCATTCATAGTTCCCTGTGTCCTTACAAGTCTCCCATTCCCTGCTGCTGAAAAGCATCCCCATAGCATGATGCTGCCACCACCATGCTTCACCGTAGGGATGGTGTTAGATGGGGTGATGAGCTGTGCTCGTTTTCCGTCAGATGTAGCGCTTTGCGGTGAAGCCAAAGAGTTCCACTTTCATCTCATCAGAACACAGAATCTTTTGCGTCAATTTCTGAGTCTTTCATGTGCCTTTTTGCAAACTCCAGTCAAACTCCAGGCTGCCATGTGCCTTCTTTCTTAGGCATGGCTTTCGTCTGGCCACTCTCCCATAAAGCCTAGATTTGTGAAGTGCTGCAGAGACTGTTGTCCTTCCGGCAGGTTCTCCCATCTCAGGCAAGGAACTTTGTAGTTCTGTCAGAGTGGTCAGTGGGTTCCTGGTCATCTCCCTGACCAAGGTCCTTCTTGTCCTGTTGCTCAGTTTGGTCAGATGGCCAGCTCTAGGAAGAGCCTGGGTATCCTCATATTTTTTCCACTTCCTAATGATGGAGCTCACTGTGCTCTTGGGAACTTTCAACACTCTAGAAATTGTTTTATACCTTTCCCTAGATCG
The DNA here is from genome assembly GCF_964187855.1 of Myxine glutinosa. Classification (NCBI taxonomy): domain Eukaryota; kingdom Metazoa; phylum Chordata; class Myxini; order Myxiniformes; family Myxinidae; genus Myxine; species Myxine glutinosa. The sequence goes on along the minus strand of NC_136266.1, from coordinate 54,967,085 downwards.
ATGCCTCCTTATATCTCGTAGTTCTACGGAGAGTTCCTTGGTCTTCATGGTGGAGTTTCTGTTGTGACATGCACTGTCAACTGTGAGACCTTATATTGAAAGGTGTATTTATTTCTAAATCATGTCCAGTCAAGTGAATTGGCCAAAGGTGGACTCCAACCATTTAAGTTGTAGAGACATCTCAAGGATGATCAAAGGAAATTGGATGCACCCGAGCTCAATTTGGAGTATCCTAACAAAGTGGTTGAATATTTATTGACACAAGACATTTCCGCTTTTAATTACTTTATAAAGATTTCTTAAAATAAAAAAAATCCACTTTGACATTATAGGGTATAATGTGTCGATCAGTGACAAAACAATCTCAATTCAATCCATTTTAAATTCAGGCTGTAACACAACAAAATGTGAAAAAGTCAAGGGGTGTTAATACTTTCTGAAGGCACTGTAAATATATATCAACACCAATAACACCCACCAGAGGGAACCACATGGCACTACGACAGACGGGATAAGACTAATTGAGCAATGCAAGGCCATTCGGCCGAGTGAGCCAAGTTTACTGTTATACCTATTCAGAAAAACTCACACAGACATTATTGAAACGACACAAATGTATTCTCCTCGCATATTGTGTTGTCATGTAGATGTTTTAACTGTTCAATTCACAACACAAACCTACTTCCTCAACAACAACCGTCATGGGATCATAAACTGAGAAAAGAATGGACCAATAGAACGAAAGACACAAATCATGAGGACCATCATGTACTTGTTATGGATGAATGGAAAGAATGCTAACTTAAGAAAACTGAGAAAAGAAAGGGGAGGATGATCATGGAATTGAAAATAAATATATGGGACAAATGAGGAGTAGTGCAAGAAGGGTCAACAGATTTTGCCAACCTAATATATTGACGGCCCCTTATAAAACCAATTTGAAGGGAAACCACAAACTTTTTCTGTTGTTTATTGTAAGATGACAAAGTACAAACGAGTTGTGGATTCTAGGCCTGCAACATTGCTCTGAAAGTGAGACTGAAAGGAAGAAGAATTGACCGTTCTGCTGATCTCTGCTAAACTGCTGTTCACCAAACAAAGGCAGATGTTACCAGAATGCAAATCTAACAACCAAACAAGCCAAGTAATCCCGTCTTTGTGAGATCAATATAACCGGACTTTCCTGATAAACAAGCACAAACAAGGCCTGTAAGACCAACAGGCATGACCGGCCTCTTCGCTAGTTGTACAAAGAGCGTGTAACTATATGCTCGACTGCAAAAAAGGTAAACACAACATGCATTGAAACGAACATGAAATGGACGTAGTTTGAGGAGAATGTGCAAAGGCTCACACAGTGAAATAAGTTCGTCACACAAAGGCAGCCAATTAGCATAACGATGGGGAGGCCATGTTGGGTTGGGAAGAGAGGGCCGACCATCACTCTTACTCGTTCCCAGCCTTTCAGCGCCACTTTCCACCACACACCATGGCCTATAATCACCTCATTTCTCTCTCTCCCGCTATCTGTAATCCTAATCCAGTTTTGCCCACATGCCGAGACATAAATCGAGCATAAAGCTAAGGCAAAGCTCACCAATCAAATTATTTGGCCAAGAAACCCATTGGAATGAAACAAGGTTGGTGTCGTTCCTTGCGCCAGGAAGAGAATCGTTTCTTTTACATTAGTAGTGTTGCTCCCTGTTCGGTGTAATGAAAGACAGCCCGGGACACAAAGAAACCTTCTCTGGTGCTTTAAGAGCCCCACTGAGCTTTCCGCATTGAACCACGGTGGTAAATTGCCCCGGGAATAATCCTCAGTGATCCTGTTTCTTTCGGGAGTACGGAAGCTGGGTCTGTTTGGCTGGGCAATCTCTGATGCTTGAGCTAGGATGACAAAAGAATTCCTAAAAGGAAGGAATGATTTACTGTTATCACAAGCGATGATGCACATGTGTGTGTACAAACCTCTTATTGCATACGTTCTTCATTCCAAAAGCTACCGTGTAGTGTCTGCAATTTGTGCCCGATTTCCATATGCTTTGGAATAATGGAGCTTGGGAGGAGTTGAGGCCCAATACCAATGGCCATTTGTTTTGCATATAATTTGTGGCAATAATTAATGTACGGGACATAATGTATGGAACATAATCTGAGGACAACATATGTGCACTGTGTTTATCACTTCCTTTAGGTAGGGCCTTAATGTCCTACTCATCACAAGCAATAACCTGAACCACTCCGTCTGACCTTCTTATAGCCAATCTGAACTTTAATCGACATACAGGGCCTTCATCCACATGTTGATGGAGCACTGCTCGACACTTTGGGCTGACGCCCCTGCTTTCTCTTTCCTTTCCTTCGTTGGAAAAAAATCTCTTTCCTTCGTTGGCATTCTCACTTAGCAATTTTTGCCAATGAAGGGAAAAGCCTGCACAGATTTGTGGACAAACCTGCACAAGC
>NC_136266.1:54944622-54959622 GCF_964187855.1 Myxine glutinosa | reverse complement strand
GTAACCGCCACGAGCATTCAGGAGAGCACGTACACGTTGAAGCATGCTGTTCATGAGATTTGCCAAGGTTTGGACAGGAATCGCTTGCCATACAGTGACAATAGCCTGCTGCAATTCACACACAGAGGCAGGCTGCTGGTCCAAGTGGTCGATTTGACGCGTTCATTCTGCCCACAAGTTCTTTAATGGCTTCATATCCGGGGACATGGCAGGCCACTCCATATGCTCTACACCACGGTCAGCAAGAAAGTGTTGGATCATGCGAGCACAATGAGGCCGTGCATTGTCATCTTGGAAGACAAAGTTTCTTCGAAAGGCTGCACGAGCAAATGGAAGCAATGTTTCTTCCAGAATGGCCCTGTACTTGAACTGGTTCAGGTTTCCATTCAGAACAACCAGGTCAGTTTTGCCCCCTGCATGGAAAGCAGCCCAAACGGTCACCCCACCACCTCCAGCTTGGACTCTTGGCACTATACAATCTTTTGTTGTAGGCTTCATGCACTTGTCTGTGCACTTGGACGCGGCCATCTTGACGATAGACCAGAAATCTGGACTCGTCACTGAAGATCACGTGATTCCAGTGTCCTGGCTGCCATTGACGGTGCTCTCTGGTCCACTGCAATCGGCGCTGGCGGTGGTGTCTGGTCAGGCGTGGCTTTCTCAGGGGATGCCTGGCACGATAGCCTGCTTGAACCAGTCGTTGGTTGACTAGCCTTCTGGATACAGGCACATTTGTCAGTTGCTGCCACTCAGCCCAAAGCCGATTAGCTGACTTGGTACGGCCATTGCGGACTAACCGGTGCAGCTGGCGATCCTCCCTCCTTGTGGTTCTGTGGGGACGTGCTAGCCTCGGTATTGGAGTAGGGACACCCCTCTGAGCATTTCGTTTCAGGATCTTTGACACTTGACCTTGAGTGATGCCATACTGCTGAGCAATAGCACGCTGTTTCATGCCGTAATTTCGTAAAGCCACCACTCCATGACAAACAGCATTATCGAGTTGACGGACCATCTCCAGAGGAAGCGGCAATAACTTTTGGAGACGTGCAGCAGTTGTTTTCCACTAATACAGAATGCAACAACCCTTGTATACCCGACTGTGAAGCCAATCATCAAATGCACCTGTCCGTACATTTTGCCACGCCACCTGTGATATAATCCTGTTGTTGACTTCTTGCTGCGACAGACAATCAGTGACATGGTTCTTTTAACAAATAAATCACCAAAGTGTAAAAGAAACTCACCAGATTGATATACTGAGTTAAGAAAGTAAACCCAAGTCAAGAAAAAAAAAATATTCCATATTAAATGCCAAGTCTGTAATTCAATTCAAATAAATGTTTAAAGAGGTTTATAGGCATATAGATACAGTAAATTAATTCCGGGTTTTACCGCCGTTTTACCCAGTGTCTATTACATCACCCCATCTAAGATGTTACATTAGTTATTTGTGCCTGGTGTTTGTGTCTTTATAAGATCCTTAAAAAACAATAGGTTTCCTGTTTGAAATTATTTTCAATTTTGTTTGATTGCCAGGCAGGCAGGCAGAGTAAAAAATATCTCGTTCCTCTGGGCATGTGCAACCGGGATGAATTCAGAGACAACGTACGGTAAAAAGGCAAACTTGTTTTCCTATTCATGTTCCGATCCATGCGCAAAATATAACATTCAGTTTAAATAATATGTTCCCCGATAAGAAACTGACGATCATAAACTGATAAGACAGACAGACAGACAGACAGACAGACAGACGGACATGAACCAATTTCTTAACCTCACTCTTCGCTTCGCATGCGCGAAGTATTGAAAACTATGAAAAGCCTGTCTTTACAATTTCACAGGACATGTTGATTTCTTGATTCACCAGAAGACCTCAGCATTGTTGCTTTCCAGTGAATTTAGTACAATATCATTAACGTAGAGAAGGAAAATCGAAACCATCAGACCTTGAGTTATACGCCTCAGGTTGTGCCTGATGAAACAAGCAGAAACACTTACTACTTCATTATGATCCATCGACAATGCTCCAGATGAAAATATAAATAGTGCAATCATAGTCTGCTACAAAATAAGGTAAACTACCTACAGCCAGGTCCAAAAAAAGGAGGTCTTACCAACATGGATATCAGGAGACTCCTCCAACTGATTCATTTTGAATACCAAGGTTTGCATTCATGTTTCAAAGTGAAACTTTGTGGAGAATAACTGAAAAATATGATTACAAAGCTTACAGTAAAGCAATTTAGCAGGATGCCCGAGGAAATTAATCCTTACCTTCAGGGTAGGGCCAATAGTTTGGAGCAAACGTTATCATTATCACCTCAAGTAAGGCTTTCAAGTTCAGTCTTGCCCAAGAGGTGTTGTCGGTCGGAAGTAAACGTGTGCCACCAGCTGTTTCCAGCACACAACCGATGAACCGCTCACGTTTCACGAGTAACGCAGACATCGACAAACATCAAGATGCTCTCAGGCAGACTGTGATGGCTTTGCACAAAGTTTGCAATACACACACACAAAAAAAAATAATTAAAGAATGTACGCAAGTGTGCCAACCGAACGACATGGTACCTTTTCTCAGCGACCATCTGCGGATGTGTAACTTTGGAAAGGAAGGCCAGGAGTAATGAAAGGGCGATTCCGAATCCGAATCCATCTCTGGAGCCTCGTAAAAGCACAATGTGATACCGAAGTTGAAAGCGGTGTGCGATTTCACAATGAGATAACGAATAATTGTTGCAAGATCTCCATCAGGGAGCCCGGGGAGAGACAAAGGAAACGTTAAATCCTTTTTTTCCAGGAGCAATGGCGAAAAATAAACAACAAATTGGCAACGCTGGAAAAAACAACCTCCAAAAGAAAAATCAAATGAGTCGTATGACGAATCACTGCAGCGGTTTACTTCCAATTCCAGGAATTAGAGATCATTGAGGTGTGTCTGGTACGTTGCAAAGCAACGGACACGTCGAGATGCCCATGCATTTGAGGACAACTCTAAATTATTAACTTGCACAAACTTCCAGCATGGCTTTCATGGGGGGAAAAGCATGGGGAAAAAGGAAGCTAAGGGGAAGAGTGGGGGAAGAAAGGGGGAGATGGGGAAGAAATTACTTTGGTTTCTAAAATTAGTCATGGAATGAGGTTTCAATTTGGGCAGCAAAAGACATGAGAACAATATATATATATACATACATATATATATATATATATATATATATATATATATATATATATATATATATATATATATATATATATATATATATATACATATATATATATATATATATATATATACAGTCACGTGAAAAAGTAAGTACACCCCATGTAAAGTTTTGAATTTTTCAACATATTTCAACATACAGCTATTTGATCTTCATTTCAACAATATTGATCGATAAAGGTGATATAATATAACAAATATCATGAAACATTTACATTTTGTAGTCCATTGTATAATTTAAATAAACATAAATGCAAATTTGGCATGTGGAAAAAGTAAGTACACCCCTAGATTTCTCACTTCTTCAAATACCTAAAATTAGAATCAGGTGCACCAGCTCAGGTGCAAATGATTAAACATCGTCAGAGAGGATCTTGGAGGAACCTGTCTTATTTAAACCTCAGACATTTAGTTTGGTTTGGTCTTTGTTGTTGAAGTGTGCGGCGTCACCTTGCCTAGATCAAAAGAGCTCTCTGAGGCCTTCAGAAAGAAGGTTATAGATGCCTACGAGTCTGGGAAGGGATTTTAAAAGATCTCCAAACATTTTGAAATCAATCATTCGACTGTCCGGAAGGTCATCTACAAGTGGAGAAGATTCCAAACAACTGCCAACTTGTTCAGGCCAGGCCGCCCCAGCAAGTTCAGCCCGAGAGCAGACCGCAAGATGCTGAAAGAAGTCTCAAAGAACCCCAGAATGTCATCATGGGACCTACAGGTAGCTCTTGCCACTGTTGATGTCAAAGTGCACGAGTCTACCATTAGAAAGAGGCTGCACAAATTTGATGTACATGGGACGTGTGCCAGGAGGAAACCTTTGCTGTCCAGAAAGAACATCGGGGCAAGACTAAAGTTTGCCAATGAACACCAAGGCAAAGACCAGCACTTCTGGAACAATGTGCTCTGGACAGATGAGTCAAAGGTAGAGCTATTTGGCCACAGTACCAGAAGACATGTTTGGCGAAAACTAAAGACAGCATTTGACCACAATAACCTGATACCAACTGGAAAGCATGGTGGCGGAAATATTATGGTTTGGGGCAGCTTTGCTGCATCAGGGCCTGGGCAGATCACCATCATAGAATCCACTATGAATTCTTCATTGTACCAGAGGGTGCTTGAGGAAAATGTGAGGCCATCTGTCGGAAAGTTGAAGCTCAACCGAAGGTGGACCTTGCAACATGACAATGACCCTAAACATACCAGTAAACCCACCAAGGAATGGCTGAAAAGAAAGAAATGGAGGGTTCTGGAATGGCCAAGTCAAAGCCCAGATCTAAATCCCATCGAGATGTTGTGGGGGGGATTTGAAACGAGCTGTGCATGCAAGGAAACCCCTCAAACATCGCACAGCTGTAAGAATTCTGCATGGAGGAGTGGGCAAAAATTTCTCCCAGTCGATGTCAGAGACTGGTAGACAGTTATAAGAAACGCCTACTTGAGGTTGTTTCTGCCAAACGGGGCAATACCACCTATTCGAGCCAAGTGTGTACTTACTTTTTCCACATGCGAAATTTGCATTTATGTTCATTTAAATTATACAATGGACTCCAAAATGTAAATGTTTCATGATATTTGTTATATTATATCACCTTAATCTGTCAATATTGTTGAAATGAAGATCAAATAGCTGTATGTTGAAATATGTTGAAAAAGTCAAAACTTTACATGGAGTGTACTTACTTTTTCACGTGACTGTATATATACACATGTACATATATATATATATATATATATATATATACACATATACATATATATACACATATACATATACGAGGTGTGTTCAAAAAGTATCCGACCTTTGTTCATAAAAAATACTCGTATCCAGATACAACAAACTTACACTAATCTACTTCAAAGTAGTCCCCTTGGGCTGCCACACACTTCTCCCAACGGTTCTACCACTGTCGGAAGCAGCGCTGGAACGCCTCTTTTGGGATGGCGCGCAGCTGGTCCGTCGCATTCCGCATGATGTCTTCTCTGGACTGAAATCTGGTCCCTTTCAGGGGCATTTTCAGCTTGGAGAAAAGCCAGAAGTCACACGGAGCCATGTCGGGAGAGTAGGGGGCTGACGAAACACAGGTGTGTTGTGTTTGGCCAAGAAACTCTGTATCAAATGTGCGTTCAAATGTGCGTATCAAATGTGTATCTGTATATGTATCTGTATCAAAGAATGGGCGGGTGCGTTATCGTGATGGAGCTGCCAATTGCCCGCTGCCCACAGGTCCGGCCTTTTTGCGTCGCACAGCGTCACGAAGGCGACGCAGAACCTCTTGGTAATACTCCTTGGTGATGGTTGTGCCGTGTGGTGCGTACTCGTGATGAACCATGCCACTGGAGTCGAAGAAGACGGTCAGCATGACTTTGACATTGCTGCGGACCTGCCTTGCTTTTTTTGGCCTCGGGGATGTTGGATGCTTCCATTGTGATGACTGCAACTTGGTTTCTGGGTCGTACCCATAAACCCAGGACTCATCGCCAGTGATCACTGTGTTGAGGAAGCTGGGATCGCTGTTCACAGTCTCCAGCATGTCCTGTGCGATCTCCAAACGGAGTTGCTTCTGCTCAATCGTTAGCAGCTTTGGTATGAACTTCGCTGAGATTCTCCTGAAGCCCAAATCCTCCTTCATAATGGAATGAACGGATCCAATGCTGACGCCCACCTCGTCTGCAAGTTCTCTGATCATGATTCGACGATCCTGCATCACCAGGGTCCTCAATTGGTCAATGACGATCTCATTTCGGGATGTTGAGGGCCTACCCGAACGTGCTTCACTCTCCACTGATGCGCGGCCATCTTTGAAGCGGTTGTACCACTCCTTTATCTGTGTGGTGCTCATTGCTTCGTCCCCGAAGGCCTGTTGAATCTTGCGGATCGTTTCCACTTGGGAATCGCCAAGCTTTACACAAAATTTGATGCAGTAGCGTTGTTCAAGTTTTTCCGTCATTTTGTCAAAAACGAAAATCCGACGGCGCTCACTTACACTTCCTCACTCATCGGCGGTCTGCCGTCGAATGACAGCTTCTGCAGGTGGGAAAAAATTCACGCGTGCGCATTAGGATCGCCTACATACGTGCACCAATCAACGCCTCCCTAGCTTCATTTGTTTACGCACGACCCTCCAAGGGCACGAATTACGCACGACTCCTTCATAATTCCAACGACCCTCCAAGATCCTCTCTAACGATGTTCTAATCATTTGCACCTGAGCTGGTGCACCTGATTCTAATTCTAGGTATTTGAAGTAGTGATAAATGTAGGGGTGTACTTACTTTTTCCACATGCGAAATTTACATTTATGTTTATTTAAATCATACAATGGACTACAAAATGTAAATGTTTCATGATATTTGTTAGATTATATCACCTTTATCTATCAATATTGTTGAAATGAAGATCAAATAGCTGCATGTTGAAATATGTTGAAAAAGTCAAAACTTTACGTGGGGTGTACTTACTTTTTCACGTGACTGTATATATGTATATTATATACAGGACATAGGACATAGATTGGAAGATTGGAAGGACATAAAATGGCAATGCGGCTGGATAGGGTGGGACAGTCGGCTATTGTACGTCATTTGTGTCTGGTCTGGAAACGAATTTGCCCAGGGCGGAACCCACATATTTGGTATCACAACCAATAAACAATGGCGTTTGGTACGTGAGGCATATTTTTGAGGCATCTTGAAGAAGTGAGGTTTTCGCCGGTCTAACCAATGATTCAACTGACATATCCCTATACCATACAAACCTTTTATAGATGTGACAAAAATGGGATGTGTAAAATGGATGAAGCAAGCAAAGTCAGCTCGCAACACTCATATGACATGTATAAACCACCACAAGGCTTCACCACGCCATACCAGCATGCCACTTCGTCATGCAACGCAGATAACACTGCACATTGTAGCTCACAACTCGTGCCTGCTCACCCATAAATCACACAACCAGCTTGCCAAAATACTCCCCCTTATACATCAGCGAGGAAAATCCAGGAAGAAGGGTATAGCAATTCCCCTCAAAGTGCATGAACAGAGTAATGTTTAAACAACCACTCACCGACATCACTTTAACACAAGATCACGCCAGATTCCAAAAATGAGCAGACATTGAATGGTGTTGGCAAGATTTATCCTGGCAAACCTAGAAATCCTGGGCTTTGGCACATGGCTGGAAATGAGTTGTGAATTGGAAGTTTGTTGTTCTTGATCAAGTAGTATAGGCTGGAGGAAGTTTGTGAGTTGTAAATGCAGAACAGATCACCTGCGGATGTCTGCTCCTTCCTGTTCGATTCAAAATTGGAAGAGTCGTCTTTAGCACAATTTGTTGGCTTTATTTTTTAAAATCTTTTTTGACATGATCTAAAGCTTGTAGTGGAGCTGCCACACACACACACACACACACACACACACACACACACACACACACACACACACACACACACACACACACACACACACACACACACACACACACACACACACACACACACACACACACACACACACACACACACACACACACACACACGAATCTTGCAAGTTAAATCGTGCCACGCCACCCTTACTGTTAGGAAGATAAAAGACCAGAGAACACCAAATTCTCTGTCTCTGTCTCTGTCTCCCCCTCTCTGTCTCCCCCTTTCTCCCTCCCCCTCTCTGTCTTCCCCTCTCTTCTCCCCCTCTCTGTCTCCCCCTCTCTTTCTTTCCCCCCCCCCCCTCTCTTTCTCCCTCTCTCTCTCTTTCCCCCCTCTCTGTCTCCCCCTCTCTTTCCCCCCTCTCTGTCTCCCCCTCTCTTTCTCCACCTCTCTTTCTCCCCCTCTCTGTCTCCCCCTCTCTTTCTCCCCCTCTCTGTCTCCCCCTCTCTTTCTTCCCCCCCCCTCTCTTTCTCCCTCTCTCTCTCTGTCTCCCCCTCTCTTTCCCCCCTCTCTGTCTCCCCCTCTCTGTCTCCCCCTCTCTGTCTCCCCCTCTCTGTCTCCCCCTCTCTGTCTCCCCCTCTCTTTCTCCCCCTCTCTGTCTCCCCCTCTCTTTCTCCCCCTCTCTTTCTCCCCCTCTCTTTCTACCTCTCTCTTTCTCCCTCTCTCTTTCTTTCCCCCCCTCTCTTTCTCCCCCTCTCTTTCTACCTCTCTCTTTCTCCCTCTCTCTTTCTTTCCCCCCCTCTCTGTCTCCCCCTCTCTGTCTCCCCCTCTCTGTCTCCCCCTCTCTGTCTCCCCCTCTCTGTCTCCCCCTCTCTGTCTCCCCCTCTCTGTCTCCCCCTCTCTTTCTCCCCCTCTCTTTCTACCTCTCTCTTTCTCCCTCTCTCTTTCTTTCCCCCCCCCCCCTCTCTTTCTCCCTCTCTCTTTCTCCCTCTCTCTTTCTTTCTCCCTCTCTCTTTCTTTCTCCCTCTCTCTTTCTTTCTCCCTCTCTCTTTCTCCCTCTCTCTTGCTCCCTCTCTCTTTCTCCCTCTCTCTTTCTCCCTCTCTCTTTCTCCCTCTCTCTTTCTCCCTCTCTTTCTCCCTCTCTTTCTCCCTCTCTCTCTTTCTTTCTTTCTTTCTCCCTCTCTCTTTCTTTCTTTCTCCCTCTCTCTTTCTTTCTTTCTCCCTCTCTCTTTCTTTCTCCCTCTCTCTTTCTTTCTCCCTCTCTCTTTCTCCCTCTCTCTTGCTCCCTCTCTCTTTCTCCCTCTCTCTTTCTCCCTCTCTCTTTCTCCCTCTCTCTTTCTCCCTCTCTTTCTCCCTCTCTTTCTCCCTCTCTTTCTCCCTCTCTCTCTTTCTTTCTTTCTTTCTCCCTCTCTCTTTCTTTCTTTCTCCCTCTCTCTTTCTTTCTTTCTCCCTCTCTCTTTCTTTCTTTCTCCCTCTCTCTTGCTTCCCCTCTCTGTCTCCCCCTCTCTGTCTCCCCCTCTCTGTCTCCCCCTCTCTTTCTCCCCCTCTCTTTCTCCCCCTCTCTTTCTCCCCCTCTCTTTCTCCCCCTCTCTTTCTTTCCCCCCTCTCTCTTTCTCCCTCTCTCTTTCTCCCTCTCTCTTTCTTTCTCCCTCTCTCTTTCTTTCTTTCTCCCTCTCTCTTTCTCCCTCTCTCTTTCTCCCTCCCTCTTTCTCCCTCTCTCTTTCTCCCTCTCTCTTGCTCCCTCTCTTGCTCCCTCTCTTGCTCCCTCTCTCTTGCTCCCTCTCTCTTTCTCCCTCTCTCTTTCTCCCTCTCTCTTTCTCCCTCTCTCTGTCTCCCTCTCTCTTTCTCCCTCTCTCTTTCTCCCTCTCTCTTTCTTTCTCCCTCTCTCTTTCTTTCTCCCTCTCTCTTTCTTTCTCCCTCTCTCTTTCTTTCTTTCTCCCTCTTTCTCCCTCTTTCTCCCTCTCCCTAGTGCTCTCTCTCCACAGCCACCTCAAAACAGAAGTCAGAGAGAGCCTGTTTCCCATGAGATTCCCTGCTTGCAATGGAGGTTCACATCTTCTCGCTTCACTTTCACACCTCATGCCTTTCTCATTCCGACACCTATTTCCACAAGTATGCTCCCTCAGACCACAATGCTTCTTTTTCATCATTTTCCTACAGTCTGTTGACTCCGCGGTGGCTTTGAAATGACATGGTCCAGAGTGCCGTTCCTCAACACCAGAGCTCCAGTGAAAGTATCACAATCTACCGTCCGCAAAAGACTTTGACAGCAGAATTACAAAGGCTACACAGCAAGATGCAAACCACTCAACAGCACCAAAAATAGAAAGACCAGATTAGAATTTGCAAAGAAATACAGAATGAGCTAGTAAAGTTCTGGAACAAAGTTTTATGGACAGATGAGACCAAGATAAACCTTTACCGAAACGATGGAAAGGCGAAAGTGTGGAAAAAGGAAGGAACTGCATATGATCCGAAGCATAACTTCCTCATATGTGAAGCACGGTGGAGGTAGTGTCATGGCTTGGGCTGTCATGGCTTGGGCTGACATGGCTACATCTGGAACTGGCTCACTCACCTTTATTGATGATGTAACTAAATGATGGCAGCAGCAGAATAAATTCGGAAGTGTACAGAAATATTTTATCTGCCTACAGTGCTTTCAGAAAGTATTCACACCTCTTGACTTTTTTCACATTTTGTTGTGTTACAGCCTGAATTTAAAATGGATGAATTGAGATTATTTTTTTTGTCACTGATTTACACATAATACTAATCGTATATACAACACAACAACAACATGCATTTTAAAAGGCCATTTTCCCTGCTAGAGCGGGGGTTAGCCTTGCGGTCCCCATGACAATCTTCTCCATTTTGCCCTATTTTCTGCATCTCTCCTTGTTAACCCCCTTGCCCGCATTTCTTCTTCCACCATCTTTAGCCAAGTCTTTCTCGGTCTTCCCCGTCTTCTACTTCCTTCTACATTCATTTCCATCCCTCTCTTTCTCCCTCTCGTATATAATATAATATATAACATAGCATAATACCATAGTAATAATGGTGCTTTGCATTCAGGCCAAAGTTCAATTTTCGTCTCATCAGACCACAGAATATTTTGCCTCTTGCTCTCTCAATCTTTCACATGACTTTTTGCGAACTCCAGGCATGCCATATATCAGGTGACTTTTTCTTAGGAGTTGCTTCCATCTGGCCACTCTCCAATAAAGCCTAGATTTGTGAAGTGTTGCAGAGACTGTTGTCCTTCCCGCAGGTTCTCCCATCTCATCCAAATAACTCTGTAGTTCCGTCAGAGTGGTCATTGGGTTATTGGTCACCTCCCTGACCAAGGTCCTCTTTCCCAGTTGCTCAGTTTGGTCGGACGGTCGGCCTAAGGAAGAGTCTGCATAGCTCCTTTTTTCTTTCCATATCCTAATGATGGAGCTCACTGTGCTCTTAGGAACTTTCAACACTCTAGGAATTGTTTTATACCCTTCCCCAGATCTCTGCCTCCTCACAATTCTATCTTGGAGTTCTATGGACAGTTCCTTGGTGTTTCTTTCTAAATCATGTCCAATCAATTGAATGGGCCACAGGTGGACTCCAATCAAGTTGTAGAGACATCTCAAGGATGAGCAAAGGAAACTGGATGCACCCGAGCTCAATTTGGAGTGTCATAGCAAAGGGGTTGAATACTTTTTGATTCGAGACATTTCAGATTTTCATTCTTAATTGTTTTGTAAAAATGTCTAAAAAAAAACAAAAGCCACTTTGGCATTATGGGGTATAATGTGTAGATCAGTGACAAAAAAAGCTCAATTGAATCCATTTTAAATTCAGGCTGTAACACAACAAAATGTGAAAAAAGTCAAGGGGTGTGAATACTTTCTGAAGTGTGTGTGTGTGTGTGTGTGTGTGTGTGTGTGTGTGTGTGTGTGTGTGTGTGTGTGTGTGTGTGTGTGTGTGTGTGTGTGTGTTTATCTGCAGAGATTTGGCCATTTTAGATTTCTATCTATGCGAGATTACTTTGGCGAATGAGATTATTTTATCACCAGTTGCTTTACCTTCTTAGGTCTGGGCAACGTGTATCAGACATGACACATCAGCATACAATCAATAATCTACCTTTAAATACATTTATGTCAGTACCATGAAGCAAAAGCAGGGCAGTGTGTAAAGGCCATGTGTATTTGCAGAAATTTACATCAACCAGAATTTTTGATTATCAGATTCAATGTCCTCATCAGCAAAACAAAACAGTTGAAACCAATCCAGGATGAGTGAGATCTGCACAGGGCATTACAACGGATCAAAAAATAAAGAAAACCCTCAAAATAAATGTTGCCGTGCCCAATGGTCATATGGATTCGTCTTATGAAAAATTGTATATCCCCACCAGACCTAGACAGTGCCCTTGTCTCATTTGAATGTTAAAACCACAAATAGACTGGTTCAATTTCCAGCAAATGTGATTGCATGAGGCATTTTTGAGGAAAAGCAAACAAATAGGTTTATTCTAAAAGGGAATTTTGTGCTGAATATGAATATCGTGTTTGTGTTTCCCAAAATTGCCTAATTAGGTCATTAATTAAGGTCAAAGATCAATAAGTGCAAAATTCAAGTTTTCACAGAAATTGTTTTATTTTTAATATTCAATACAGCGGTAAAAAAAGATTTTCCAATATCTATCATATTAAGCCATACATTGCATGTCAAAGATTTGAATTTAATGGAAAATGTGAAATAAATTTTCACTTCTATGGAGAATATCTCCGTAACGGTTGACCTTTCTACGGAGTGCCATGTCAGTCGATTTCCCTTTGATGTTTCATGTCAAAATGCACCAGTGAAAAGAATATATGGCATAGCATCATTGTCTAGGTTCAGGGGAATGAGACTTTGTTGTTTGTTTTGCGAAATTTGCATAATTAGCCACCAATTAGGGTCAAGGGTTAATTAGTACAAAATGCGAATTTTTATGAAATTTTCGTAAGATCCTATTTGACGTCCCCTATATTAATTTACAAGAATTTTCTACATATCATTAAAATTAAACGTCATATTATGTGCCGAATATTCAAATTAAATGAAAAATATGATAGGAATTCTTGATTCTATCGCCAATATCTCAATAACGGTTCAATTGCCAATATCTCAATAACAGTTCAATTTTGGTCACATGGATTTGTCTCTTTTCCAACGTAGGCCACCAAAACTGATTTTGGTTTCCTCTCTATATATGACAACAATATATCTAACAATATATTAGAAAGGAATATGTCACCTTTTTATATTTCTATATTTTATATTTATATTTCACCCTCTTAAACCAACACTGATGAAGTGTCAAATACCGTATTGTGGCAATATCCTAGCATTGGCGTTATTTAGTCTTGTTTTTGCATGTTAGTCTCCGAGTCACTGCATTTGCACGCGTCCGTACACTTCAAATCCCATTTCTTGCACGAACACCTATCACTGGTGCAACCCTTGGTACAGCCACACTGTGCAATGCCCTTGCATGCTTTTGGGATAGGGGGTAAAGATGTGAGCACCGGTGAGAGAAGACCATCGGCCAGCTTCCATCCAGCAGAATCCATTGGGGAAGGAATTACTGGGTTTGGATTGCACGCTTCTCTCCATATGAAGCTCTGGTAATTTGCACGCTGTATATGGTGATGTGCAGCATCACTGGATGGTGGCATTGATTCTGGTGCCTGACATTTACTGAACAGCGAACATATCACATGTTCTTGTGATATCACATCTCACGAACATATGACATGTGAACATATCACATGTCCCTATCACATGTACCACAATTCTTACCATAAACAGCGAACAGCTCACTTCTCACATTTTCCATTAAATTCAAATCTTTGACATACGATATATGGCGACATTTGACATTTGACATCTATCTATAATTCCAGTAATCTCTGTGTGTGTGTGTGTTTGTCTGTGTGTCTGTGACCGCTGTTTCTCGACAACCACGGGTCCGATATACTTTAAACTTGCCAGGTATATTGCTGGGGACCCGAGGATGTGCCTTTTCAAGGTTTCATATTAATCGGAGAAGTAGTTACCGAGCTATGGCGATTTCTTTACCAAACTCCGCAAGCCGTTCGCTTTGGACCAAACCATTTCATGTAAATAGAGGGGGGGGATTGTCACCGTACTCGCAAGCCGTTCGCTTTGGACCAAACCATTTCATGTAAATAGAGGGGGGGGGGGATTGTCACCGTACTCGCAAGCCGTTCGCTTTGGCTTTGCGAATGGACCAAACCATTTCATGTAAATAGAGGGGGGGGGGATTGTCACCGTACTCGCAAGCCGTTCGCTTTGGCTTTGCGAATGGACCAAACCATTTCATGTAAATAGAGGGGGGGGATATAATTTTAGATATATATATAGTACGGGCATGCCCTATAGATAGATAGATGATATATATAGATAGATAGATAGATATAGATAGATAGATATAGGGCATGCCCTATAGATAGATGTAGGCTATGTGACAAGGACGAAATGATTCGATTTTGGTGAAGATCCGGATTCGGATCCGGCTCGTAGAATTTTTAAGTAATTCTTCACCATTGGGAGATCGGGACAAAAAACTATACACAGCAGGATATCTCAAAAATTTGTGGACAGATTTGGACGAAACTTGGTGGACCGGTTGTGTGTGTGACACTGTGACAAGGACGATTCGATTCAATTTTGGTATACATCTGAATATCTATTCGGATATAAGAATTATTACATTTTTAAAGTGATTCCTCACCATTGAGAGATAGGGCTAAAACCAACATATAGCAGGATATCTCAAAAAGTTATGAATGGATTCGGACAAAACTTGGTGGACCGTTTGGGTATGGGACACAGACGAATCACTTCAATTTTTGTGAAGATCCGGATCTGGATCCGGCTAGTAGAATTGTATAAGTGATTCTTCACCATTGGGAGATAGGGCAAAAAACAATATATAGCAGGATATCTAAGTTGTGGACAGATGATTTTGATTAAACGTGATTCTGTATTGTGATTTTCTGGTCTACTCTAGGATACAAAACGTAAACTGTTCACCTGGCAGAGGTATGCTCTCCACTGAGTGCCGCTCTTGTTCACCCTTTTGTAGCAGCCACATGTTTTCCCACTGCTGATCTGTCAAGAGTTGCGTTGTACCCTCTGCCACCTTGCTTTCCCATAAGTAATACAAAAGTACCAATTGAAAGACAAAAAAAAAAGAAAAAAAAAAAAAGGTAAAATAATAAATTGAAAGATTTTGTAATACATGACTTATAGTCCAATTAACCCTTTGAGTACGGATGACGTCCAGTGCCGCAACCCGCAAAAAAGTTGTGTGTATGGATGACGTCACTACACGTCATCAACTATACCTATAAATAGATCATCAGTACG
>NC_136266.1:54819622-54939622 GCF_964187855.1 Myxine glutinosa | reverse complement strand
TGCCCACTCCTCCATGCAGAATTCTTTCAACTGTGAGGGGTTTGAGGGGTTTCTTGCATGCACAGGTCGTTTCAAATCCCCCCACAACATCTCGATGGGATTTGATCCGGGCTTTGACTTGGCCATTCCAGAACCCTCCATTTGTTTCTTTTCAGCCATTCCTTGTTGGATTTACTGGTATGTTTAGAGTCATTGTCATGTTGCAAGGTCCACCTTCAGTTGAGCTTCAACTCTCTGACAGATGGCCTCACATTATCCTCAGGCACCCTCTGGTTCAATGAAGCATTCATGGTGGATTCTATGATGGTGAGCGGCCCCTGGGCTTTGCTGCCCCAAAGCTTTGCTTCTATGATGGGTGTGATCAAATAGCCCTGATGCAGCAAAGCTGCCCCAAACCATAATATTTCCACCACCATGCTTTACAGTTGGTATCAGGTTCTTGTGGTCAAATGCGGTCTTTGGTTTTCACAAAACATGTCTTCTGGTGCTGTGGCCAAATAGCTCTACCTTTGACTCATCTGTCCAGAGCACATTGCTCCAGAAATGCTGGTCTTTGCCTTGGTGTTCATTGGCAAACTTTAGTCTTGCCCCGATGTTCTTTCTGGACAGCAAAGGTTTTCTCCTGGCACACCTCCAATGTAGATCAAATTTGTGCAGCCTCTCTCTTATGGTAGACTCGTGCACTTTGACATCAACAGTGGCAAGAGCTACTTGTAGGTCCCGTGATGACATTCTGGGGTTCTTAGAGACTTCTTTCAGCATCTTGCGGTCTGCTCTCGGGCTGAACTTGTTGGGGCGGCCTGGCCTGAACAAGTGACAGTTGTTTGGAATCTTCTCCACTTGTAGATGATCTTCTGGACAGTCGAATGATTGATTTCAAATTGTTTGGAGATCTTTTTAAATCCCTTCCCAGACTCATAGGCCTCTATAACCTTCTTTCTGAAGGCCTCAGAGACTCTTTTGATCTCGGCATGGTGACGCCACACACTTCAATAACAAAGAGCAAACCAAACTAAATGTCTGAGGTTTAAATAAGACAGGTTCCTCCAAGATCCTCTCTAACGATGTTCTAATCATTTGCACCTGAGCTGGTGCACCTGATTCTAATTTTAGGTATTTGAAGTAGTGATAAATGTCGGGGTGTACTTACTTTTTCCACATGCGAAATTTGCATTTATGTTTATTTAAATTATACAATGGACTACAAAATGTAAATGTTTCATGATATTTGTTATATTATATCACCTTTATCTATCAATATTGTTGAAATGAAGATCAAATAGCTGTATGTTGAAATATGATGAAAAAGTCAAAACTTTACATGGGGTGTACTTACTTTTTCATGTGACTTTATATATATATTTATATGTGTGTGTGTATATATATATATATATATATATATATATATATATCTATATATATATATATATATATATATATATATATATATATATTTTTTTTTTTTAGCCATGAATCCAGCCAGCACTTGCTGTAAAGAGTATTGATCGACAGGGGGTTCCTGCCATGCTTTCATCTGGTTTTCATATGTTGGAGGGAATCCACTGCACGCTGTTGATGGCCAGCAAGACAGAAACGTGTCCGTGGATTGATTCCATTCTCAAGAAGAAGGTGGGCTGGTATTATCACAAAGGCTTTTAAAGCCTTCAGGCAAACTGACAATGTGGTTAGCAGTGCATGGAAGGATCAGGAGAGCCTTCTTTGAAACTAAGCCAGAAGTTGCATGTAAAAACTGAAAATCTAACTTGAGGAATAGCTGTGTGAATGTAATAGAAGACTTGGTGAAGAATATTATTGTCAAAAGACACACATGACTTGAATTTTGTGATGCGACTGTGACATCCAAGCTGTTTCCGATTCCTCTGGCCTCCCATCAGCCACAGGCTTACCTACCATCTCCACAACAACAACTTTGACTTTTCCTTCAAGCGACATGGAAGTGATTGTTTTAGTCAAACAATGCAGAAAATAAACTGTGGAAGGTTTGGCGATGCTGTGGATAAGTCAATATATATATTTTTTCAATGTAAAAAACCCTTGTGAAAACGACAAAAGAAAATTCTCAATTTTATATTATATTTTAGAAATGATACAAAGACTTCCAAGAGGTCAGTGTTTGATCATGATGATTACAGGTAGCTAGGTAATGATAATCTGCATCAACTTCCAATGTGCATGATCTTTATGAAATTTGGGGCTCGCATTGAGTTTCTTTGGAAGGCAACATATTACTGCCCATTCCAAGTTGCTCTGACGACATTAAGAGTGTGAACTTGTGCCACGAGTAGATATGGAGATTTTGGTAAATGGAATTGGGGGAGAGCACAGCTTTCCTTACTCCCTGAATGCAATGCGCTAACATCTCTGCAAAGTGCAAACGGAGGATCAGGGCACCCTTCGTTGAAAATTTTGATACCTTCAGATGCATTCTCAGAGCATCCATCCATATACGTGTCCATTCAAGAAAGCTTTGAAACACGATAATGTTTCACAACGTTCCGCTAGACCGTTCAGAGAGACAACCAAGATAAGATGGAGTCCTAGAGACTTTAATTATCAGCAGCCAGTACATCCTATGACGGATATCGAGTGTTGACAAAATATACTCCAAGAAGCATCGCTGTCAAAAGTTGACAATTGCCAAGATTTACGAGTGGGCAGCAAACTTCTTGGGAAAGTCCCACAGCATTGCTCCTCCAGAACACATTTTTCGAATCTCCGTGCTAAATGGTTTTCCTACATTCTAAAGGAAGAATTTATCAGGTTTCCTGGTGATTTTAATGTTTTAACATCAAATTATAATAGCATCGGAAGGTTGTGGACATTGTTGAATATTATCACTTTATCATTTCAGTTGCATTGATAATTTTCTTCTTGGAGAGTGACACCACACTAATACTTGTACATCGATGGGGTACAGTAAAAACTGGTTTAATAAGGTAGGTGTGGATATTTTCATCCATGCACAGGAGTAACATATGTTCGCATATGAGCATATCAAACTAGGGAGAGAATGTGCAAGTCATATGTGAAATTCTTGTGATTTAATACCTCTAAAAAAGTGTAAGGGTGTGTAAGGGTGTGTGCGTGTGTGTGTGTGTGTGTGTGTGTTTTCGAATTCCAGTCCCGTGCCCTTACCACTCGAACACCACTGCACTCAGACTACTGAAAATAGTTTCAGACCATTCTGAAATGCCATTAATGCTTGTAAAGAGTAAAACCAGGTGAAGTGATGAAGTGAGAACATGTAAAGGAGTTTAGCAATCCATGACGTTGAGATGTCTCCACAATGTGGAGGACCACAGAATTTTTGGTCACTTCATAACAGGCGGAGCGGCGCATATTATGGATTTTTTTAAGCAAACAGTGGGGGAGATTTGGGATAGCTGTGAGTGTATTTTAAAGGCAGCCGATTAATACCCATCCCAGGACTGACAGGATGGCCTCGAGGTACGCACCCTCGCCTCTAGGCTGTCTAGCCTGGGTTCGAATCCCGACCCAGCTATAACCTGCTATCCTGGTGTTTCCCAAGCAGGGAGATTAATCAATACGTGTGTCGTCCTTCAGATGGATGTTAAACGGATGTCTCATGGTGGCTTATTCCTGCATTCACATTTCCTCACAACATACACCAGACATTGCTTTGAATAACCACCTGTCATGTGCAAATACCTTCGGTCAAGAAGCATGGCGACAAAGCGGGTTTTAATACATGTCGAACTCATTGATCCTACCTGTGTCCAAAGTATCCAAGCTTGGTGCGGGTTGGTCGAGAAGTTTGGGACGTGAGGAATTTAGCTCCTCGTTGAATGGAAAGCAGGTCTGCTGTGAGGAAAAAGAACATGACGTAAGAACATGCATGATGCATGCAAAAATAAAATATGCAAAAATAAGGGTTATATTGCCCTCAGTCTGACTTTTCAAAGGGAAGGAAATAGTTGGAATGTAAGGTGTCCGAGACAGGCCAGCCGCTAAACTCCAGTGTTTCACAACCAGTCCTGAGATCCTTTTTTCTCCCACCTGCAGTCTCCCATCTACACCGTATCGGGTTCGAATCCCGATCGATCGCTGAATTAACACCAGGGGGGTTGACTCAGCCTGTCATCCTTCCGAGGTCGGCAAATTGAGTACCAGCTTGCTGGGATGAATGATCCCGGTGTGTACCCCGGTTTAGAATAGGTACACCGTATCCCTGCGCATCGTAAGAGGCGACCAAGGGTTGGCGTCAGGAAGGGCATCCGGCCATAAAAACATTGCCTCAAACAGGGAACCACGATTGTCATGGGGCCCGCAAGGCTAACCCCCGCTCTAGCGGGGAAAATGGCCTTAAAACGATCATTCATTCATTCATTCATTTGCAGCAGCCATCTTGATCGTCCTTTTGTTGGTCACATCATGTACGTATACCTGTTCCCAATTTCCCCACTCTCAATACATTACCCTCCATCCTCTGTTATCTTGTTCTGCCACAAGTTTTGGTCCTATATGATTATAAAAAGGAGCCTCCTCCTGTGCATTCCTGAAAAAATGTCCATAATTACCTCGTTGCCAAATGCATTTCCCACTTTCTCTACCCAAAATGGTCTCCCATTTACTCAATTCTAAAAAAAAAAATCTTCGTTTTACGCCGAATTAACGCCAAACGGGTTACATTTTCGAAAAGGTCTCCATATTCTCTATTCACAAAAGGCTTTCCTTATTAATCCCTATAAAGATCCATCTTGCTTCATTCCGCACCACGTGGTGCTTGTAAAATCAAAACTACATTGCTTCGCTCGTTTCCTGATGGTCCAGCAATGTAAACGAATTATCTGAACAAAGCAATCGTCGCGCAATCGCTCATCAGGCTCATTCAGCAGCTGTCCCGTAAAATGCCCGGAAAAGCCACAACTTCTCGTTTGTGTTCCCCAACGAGCAAGATTTACAACCGAGTGATGCTGACGGTCGAGCTCACAGCATCAGGCTGGGGGGTTCCAGGGTTAGGCAAACACGCTGCCAGTTTGGCCTTGTTACAGCATCCTGCACCCCATGATCCATGAGACAGGACACACTGCAATCTCCAACCGTTCACCGACTGTGTTTACCAGGGCAAAGATTGTTATACCAGAAACCCCCAAAAAAGAAATTTTTTAAATGGTAAAACCATTTTTCGAATTAAAACTTTTCGAAAAATATGCATCGAATGGTAAAACCAGGAGGCAACAAGATCACTCATGGGGATCACGTCCCCCACCCCAAGGTGGATAGTTGTGGATTTGATCAAACCATGTGGACATTGTGTTCTTTTGAAGGAAGCATTAAGCTGGCTTTCTCAGAAGCATTCACTTGCAGAAGTATGAATTATTTGATTGGAGAGGATACCACAGACTCTTGGACGAGTGCAGTCTTGTATTCTAACTGTCCCTTTGGGAGAGTATTTATAACCTTAGCAACAAAGGCCTGCGTTGCTCCTGTTGAAGACCCAAACTGTTGCTGGAAGTTTGAATATCCCAAACTTTTTCGAATCAACCTTCACGACAGGCAAAAGTAATGCGTCGGTAACAAAAAATGACAAAATTGTTTATCCTCAAAGAGGCACAAGGATACACAAGGAACTTGGCCGCAGGAGGAGGCCATTTGGCCCATCAAGCCTGCGCTGCATATCTACACCATATCCACACCGCTTCCACACCGCATCCACACCGCATCCACACCGCATCCACACCGCATCCACACCTACACCGCATCTACACCGCATCTACACCGCATCTACACCATATCTACACCATATCTACACCATATCTACACCGTATCTACACCGTATCTACAACATATCTACACCATATCTACACCATATCTACACCATATCTACACCGTATCTACACCGTATCTACACCGTATCTACACCATATCTACACCATATCTACACCATATCTACACCATATCTACACCATATCTACACCGTATCTACACCGTATCTACACCATATCTACACCATTTCTACACCATATCTACACCATATCTACACCATATCTACACCATATCTACACCATATCTACACAATATCTACACCATATCTACAACATATCTACAACATATCTACACCATATCAATCTAATAGTTTGTCGACTTTCGATCGGGGAGGGCGGTGGTGTGAGGGATGGAAGAGCTGGGATGAGAACACTGAGGCAAGCACAGGCACCACCAGGTTGTTTTATACACATATATAATGTGGCAATAAATATACTGTGGTATTAAAAATAAAATAATAATTTTGGATTTTATTATTTAATTGTTATTTTCTTTGTTGCTGTTTTTAAAATGGAGGAGGGAGAGGGGGTGAGAACACGGTTATAAGGTGAGGAATGAACAAACACAGACAGCACATTCACCTTTTGACGAGACCTTCTCACAGACATCACAATCATGACATATGTACATTGTACACTAACCAATCCATATCTCAAATACCTACCATTCCTGCCAATATCCATGTACTCATTTATCCCTTATGCTTACTGGTACCTATCTCACTCAAATTTAAAGCTATACATTGCTTCTGCTACTACCTTTTCAGGTAAACCATTCCATGCATTGACTACTGTGAGTGATAGACTTACTACCGTCCTCACTCTCTTCTTTAAGGCTGTAGCCTCTGGTCCTATCATCTATTCTGATGAAAAACTCTTCTGCATTTATTTTGTCGATTCCCTCCATTATCTTAAACATCTCTATCAGATCCCCTAAATACTTTTGTAAACGATTTGGGATTGTTTATTCCCAAATATTAGCTGACCTGGTAGCATGGATACAGAAGCATTCCTCTCCCCTTCCTCCCACACCACGTAGGCAAACAGAGGAAGCCAAACGCACAGCGATAACACACTTGAAAAAGGATTCCCGCATTATCCAGTATCATTTCATTCCCTCAAATTATTTCTCCGAAAGAATAATGCAAGCTAGGCCAATTCCAACAAAAACGACCACAATTCCCAATTTTACTTCCCATCCCATTGTTATGAAAAAGCCAAACGTTAAGTTTGAGATTTGAGTCCTGTGATGACGAGACTGCGATGTGGAACCAAGCTGGACAGTTGACCACACATCGTGTGAATTGCCATGACCTTTGACCCCGGCTGGGCGGTCCCGCGGTTGCGAGAATGGCTTTGGAAGAAAAATAATGCAGCGCGAAGACTTATTTGCCAACTGGAGGCATCTGTTTGAAAAGGATCGGGTAATTGTAGCTTCACAAACAGGACTGGCCCCTTCACCCCAATAGCATTATGAACCCAAAAGAGGCACACGACTTTTAACAGCAACGCACATTTGTTAGCATAATCCCAATATTCTCATGCCTGCCACACATGCAAGATGGCACGTTGTCAAAAGGGCGGCATCCTCTCTGGTGGCCAATGCACGGCGAAACGCTAAGACGACGAGAGAAAAATAAATCCAGGAAGACGCCGATTTCAAACGAGTCAGACAGACTCCAAAGCTTCCATACAACATGACGCAACCATGATGAAAGAGGGCCGCATCCCAAATAAACAGTGCGGTGTGGATCAAGCCATTTGTGGAATCACTTTTGGAATGTCAAATGGTCTAAAAGCCAAGACCGGCTCACATCGCCGGTCTTTTACACCGGCTATCGAGTGGTGTTGTTGGAGAGCCGCGAGGGAGAACGTCTTGAGATCCTTTTTCTGTTCAGGGCCTGTTTGGTTTGTTTCCTCTTTCATGTTGTAATTTATTGTGCGAACCAAACATGACGCCTACTACAGCCAATTGTCTTCGGGTCTGCAGCGGTCTCGTGTCACCTTAGTTGGACCTGGAAGGGGATGATGAAATGAGGATTAAGAATTTGGTAACGTGTAATATAATGAGGGAACTGGTTTCAAAGCCGAAAAACTAACCCAAAACTACATTTTGCAGGTCTTTGGTACATTTTTCAGCACTACCACACACTACCCCCCAAATTTTATTTATCCTCTCGCCAATCCCCCATCCTCCAATCAAATTCCTCACTCATCTTTGCAAGTGTTTACAAAGACCACATTAATGGAGCATTTTGTCAGCTTCACACGAAGAAAGAAAAGAAAAGTGTAGCCATTTTTTTTCCTTGTATTTTTCATCCCTCACAACAATCGACCAGAGCGAAAGAGGCAGACCGTCTTAAAGTCCCAGCTTTTCAGGGTCAAGAGTTTTTTCAAAAGCTTTTCCACACCACTCAGATGCCTCGGGCCTACAACGCTGCTGGGCCTGTCAAAGGCGTGGGGAGACGCCGCTGCGGAGAAAGGCCAAACAGCTCTCTCCAGACATCCGCAAACAAAAGCGACTGGCTCATTAGAAAGTGCTCTGTTTTTGAGTTATCAGGGTCAGTCTGGAGATGACCTTCATGAATGTTCAGGTTTGGGACTTCGGCCTTGTCCGCTAAAGTGTATACACCACGATTGTTGCATCACCGGTGAAAAGGATATCTTACTGGTTAAATGGTATGTGATGGTGTATGTTGTTTACCGGGTCAAATTCCTTGTTGCAGCAACTAACATAAGCTCCCGTCAAAACAACAACAACAACAGGCATTTTAAGACCATTTTCCCTACTAGAACGGGGGGAGGGGGGGGGCTAGCCTTTCGGGCCCCATGACAATCTTCTCCATTTTGAAGCATCTGTTTCTAACCCTAACCTAACCCTAACCTAACCCTAACCCTAACCTAATTTTCTAACCCTAACCCTAACCTAACCTAACCTAACCCTAACCCTAACAACCCCAACCCTAACAACTAACAACCCTACCCTAACCAATCATCTCCATAAGCTCCAGTCACCCAAACAGAAATAAACCAGATGTTGAGGAAGATAAAACGTGGAATTCTCAGGTGTCATGCAACAACATTAGCGAGAGGAATTCGTATTTTTCAGAGTGCCCTCCATTCTCCGTTACTCCATCGTGATTGCCAGTCAGAAGAGTATCGAAGAGCATGCCTTTGATGGATGTGTGACAGCAAGACAAGATTTGGTGCAGCTGAAACAT
The DNA here is from genome assembly GCF_964187855.1 of Myxine glutinosa. NCBI lineage: Eukaryota > Metazoa > Chordata > Myxini > Myxiniformes > Myxinidae > Myxine > Myxine glutinosa. The sequence goes on along the minus strand of NC_136266.1, from coordinate 54,930,594 downwards.
GAGCGCCCCTCAGTTGACCAGCTTCAGCCATTGCCAGCAGAGGCCCATTGTTCTCTCTCATCTTGGCGGCCGCCCTTTGAAGAATGAAGAGCGACAGGGTGTCAACACTCTTTCTCACGATGGGGTTCCCACAGAGATAGGCAGCATCTTCGTGTCTAGGAAATGCATTTTTTTAATGTACATCCCCCTCTTGGACCAAATGGGGATGTTTGAAGAGGACCTCAAGAAACATCTTGTGGTTGCTTACAGTCACAGGGAATGTCGTGTGGCTTTGGTGATGGGGTGTGGGATTGTTACTAGGGAGACGCCTTTCTAGTTTCCTTTGTCCTCTCTTTCAAAAGCCTTCCTTCTAGTGCCCAGCACCGTGCCTGAGAAATCCCGGCAACTGATTGTGAAAGGCCAGGATGTAGGTGTAACGTAACTTTGCGCACATCATTACAAATGGCGCATCCATGCTTCAATCGAACCGTTCCCTAAGCTGTGTTGACTTATTCGAGTACAAACAGTGATGCCTTGGTCTCATAATAACATTATCTACTGAATACCATTTAACAAAGAATGGGTTGTTTGGTTAACATTGAACAAGCACACCGGTGTCATGATCAAATTGCTTTGTTGTGTTTAGGAGGACGAAAGATTGATTTTCAATTCAAAGTGGCAATTTGAACATATCATATCAACAGAGCAGGTAATTGAATCTGTGCTCACATGTCATAGCATACAATAAGAATGAAGCTGTATCCAGGTAAATATACCAATTATACACTTGATCATCTTCCATATTTATTTTCTGATTTTATAGAAATCAAGCTTTGGAAGCAAAGTAGATGAGCTTTTGATGTCAAATTGACGATTCGAGCTCTTGTTAATTCCCTGCTCATGGAGCACATGACCTTTTTGAATACAGCACTACGACACATGGCCTATTCCCTCTCTCTCCCCTGACAACACGATCAGACGAATAAAATGCTACTTTCGCTGCTCCAGTTTTCCAGTTAAACTGCAAAGGACATGTGGGTTCCCATATCCATCCTAGCATCGGTAAATAACGACGACGATCTTCTCTGTGAAGAATGGACTTGGAGGGAGACCAAACAGGCTGGTATTCCATGAGGACACAGGCACTGCTGGTTTTCCTCTGAAGGTCTCCATGTCAGTGCGCTGTACACAATAAATATTACGGATCCAATAGTACAACAGTAACAATTTAACAAGACTCCGTGACATTATGGTTAGAACGTCTGCTCGGAGTCTGGGAGGCCAGTGGTTGGAAATCCTGGCCGAGTCATACCAGAACTAGGGTACCTGCTGCTTCCTTGCTTGATGCTCATCACTTTATATAATGATACAGCACAAACAATCATAGGTTGGCAACCATTGTGCAGGCTTGATGAGCCTAATGGCCTCACCCTCATTGATGCTCCTGGTAAGGCTCATTATTATTGTTATTATTATTACAAGTAGGGTCACCTGTGGGAATCCCACGGGCATGGAGGTGTATCGTTGCGATCGGTGCAGCCGTTTTTGCGGTACCCAGGACAATAACGTTAGGTGGGAGTCCAAACCTGAAAATGCCGGAGACCAAAGCTGAAATTGGAAAAACAATATATAGTCCTTGAGCCAACCGGCCATTTTTTGAAGTGAATGCTCCGGGGGGGGGGGGGGGGGGGGGGAGTAATTCTCATTATGATTTTCCATTAGACCAATGTCTCAAGTGTCAGAAAAGGTGTGATGGACATCTGAGAACGGTAGCTTAGTGCCCGGATGGACGCCATCTTTGAAACCACCCAGCTCGAAAATGCCCATTTGGTGGGGTACATTGTTGCACGTGTATCTGGACTTCTATACTAGCTATCGATGTGCGGTTGACGACTAAATATACGTCCGATGTGTACCGTCTAAATAAAAAATAATATGAAGCATTTTGTTTTAGATTAATTATTATAAAAATCAATTATCGAAAAAAAATCATATATTTTTCAATATTTTATTATTAGACTTGTACTTTTTTTAGTGAAACAACACTGGTATGATTTTCCAAATTATGCATTGTGCTACACCGTTTATCTGTCTATAAAAATAACTCAAAAACTAAAACATATCATCCACCACGAGTGTACACAAAAAATATATGAAAAGGCATGCACTTTCCACAAACCGAAACTATGTCAGTTGGAATTTCCCGCCGATAATCAACCCACAGAACCCAGTGCCGAAAGTGACGTCAGTCTATTCTATATCTATATTCTATATTCTATATCTCAGTCTGAGATTTGTTGCGGTGACCTGATTAATTTCTGAGGGGGGGGGGGGGGGGTGGGTGGCTTAAGAACTAAAAGTGAACATGTTAGATGGCGCCACATACAACTCTATTATAGAGTTGTATTGTGGCGCCATCTAACATGTTCACTGACTTGGATGAGTATGTCTATGTAAGCTGGCGAGCTTTTCGGATATCGGAGTAATCTAACGTCAGTCTTTTTGTTCTTTCAGCTGAGATGGCCGGTGTCGAGGCGAAACGGGCGAAGATTGAACCTGAGTCCGGAACGTGCATCCTGTGCAGCAAGAAGTCGCCACTCTCTGAACTAAGCAAGGCAGCGGGCAACAGTTCTTGGAAGACATTGTGTGACGCAGCCGCAGTTAGAAACTTTTATCCAATTCTAAAGCTAGTCCAAGAAGGCGCAGTTGAACTTCCTAATATTCCAATATTATACCATAGGGCTTGTAGATCAGACTTCACTCACAAAAACCACCTAGCTACTTTGACCAATGCAGCTAGAAGTTCTTCAGTTGATACTGGCGATGCGGTGCGACGGCGATCATCACGGGAAGAGACAGGATCAACTTCAACGGTCTACGATGATAAATGCATTTTTTGCCAGCGTGCTTCAAAATTCATAAAAGGCAGTCGTACCCGTGAAACAGTTGTCTTGGCTGTTGAACTTCGAGCAGATAAGACAATAAGAGATGCTGCGACAGCTCGCAATGATGAGAGAGTTTTGGCATTGACTACATGAGATATGGTTGCAGCTGAGGCTCACTACCACTTCTCCTGCTATAGAAACTACACACGGCCCCAAAAACCTCAAGTAGAAACTGACATTGAAGATAATATCGAGAAAAAAGAAATGATACGATGTATATTCAATTTCATTCGCACTGACTTGTTCTTGAACCCGAGGATTGTTCCAATAGTTGATGTTGCAACAGATATCCTGTCTTCAGATACATTTTCAGTTGATGTTCGTGACTCCATCAAGAAGAATCTGCAGCGCACATTACAAAGAGAGTTTGGAGAATCGCTCATCTTCTTCAATGTGAAACACCGTGTATGCTTGATGCCCGATAATCTGACAAAGCGAGAGATTGCTGCAGAGTGCGTAAACCTGAAAGCAGAAGTGAAAGCATTTGAACGAACAGACGGTGAAAGTAACATTGTGCGTGCAGCTACTTCACTGCGACACCAGATCAAAGATGCTCATTACAATGAACGTTGGCCGCCTCAGCCAGCAGAACTCACTTCAGATTACGTGAAGATACCAGATTCTCTTCGTGTATTTCTGCATACTTTGATTTGCGGGAGTGGGGGTAGCTCTGCGCGTGCCGACACACTGGTATGGTCGATGGCTCAAGATATCATCAATGCTGTACACCGGGGTACCATCAGAACATCGAAGCATGTCCTACTTCCGTGGGTCATGAAAACGCTCACCGGTAATACAGAGGTCATCAGAATATTGAATCGACTCGGGCACGGATGTTCGTACACAGTTCTCGAAGAAATCGAGACAGCGCTATGCATAGACAAATTAGCAAGTGTGGAGAAAGATACAGTACCACTTCCGTCACATGTGCACCCTTCGGTCCCGACTGTATTAGCATTCGATAACATCGACAGGCTAGAGGAATCGCTGAGTGGTGGCGTAACATCGCATCGCGTCAACGGTATCATCGTCCAACCGAAGTCGCAGTCGTGTTTGCCGCCCCAACCTCCATCGGCAGTATCCAAAGCAGATAAGAAGCGATCTATCCTGTCATCCAGCGATTTAGTTCCAATATACAGCGGTGGGAAACGAGAGGGCCCACCTGCAATCAAGCCTGCAGATCTTTCTGACACTCTTGCAGGCGCAACATCCCTTGCGCAGCGCCGAAATCACGTATGGATTATGACTCGCATGCTGGAACCATGCGACCAGACAATCAGTTCGTGGACTGGTTTCAACATCATGACTAGAGATCGTGTTCAGGTGACGGAAGATGTAGTTGGCTACCTGCTGACTATAAACGCGCCTGCCACAGATATGGCAACAGTGCAAGAAATCCTCAGAGAAGCTCTGAACATCATGTCATCACTTCAGCTTGAGCGTATACCGGTGGTGCTAGACCAGGCACTATTTGCTAAGGCGACCGAAATAGCATGGAAAGATGTCGATCGATATGGAAGAATCGTGCTCATGATGGGGAACTTCCATACCATCTGTAACTTCATGTCGAGCATTGGGAAAATGTTTGGAGATGCAGGCCTTCGGGATGTAGCTGTTGAGTCAGGAGTAATCGCTGAAGGTTCCATCAACAGGGTTCTGGAAGGCAAGCAATACAACCGTGCTGTGCGACTCCACAAGTTGATGTACGAGGCACTAATGCGCATCATTTGGAAGGGCTTCCAGGTGTGGATAGAAAGCAATCATCCTGACAAGGAACCCCAGATTCGAAGCACTGACCTCAAAATTCGCAGCATCAAGGAGGATGTTTGCCACGAGACTCTCGCTGCTGCTCTCGATGATGATTCATGTGTACAGAGCTTTGACATGTTCGCGAAATACCTACATTTTCTGCGAACCAAACATGGAGACCTGGCTCGCTTCTGGATGATGTATATTGATATGGTAGAGACCCTGCTGGGGTTGATTCGTGCGGATAGAGAAGGCGACTGGATGCTTCACTTGGCTTGTGTCAGAAGAGTGATCCCTTGGTGTTTCGCAATGAACAAGGTGAACTATGCTAGATATCTACCAGTGTACTATGCACAGATGACGCAACTCCACGAAACATGCCCCGAGTTGTACAGGCATTTCAATCAAGGCTACTTCTCTGTACAGCTTAGACCAGGGAATCCATTTGCCAGAATCGCTGTTGATCAGACAACAGAAGAAACAGTAAACAAAGATACGCAAACAGCTGGAGGAACACGAGGTTTTAGTCTTCGACAAGGGGCTGTGTCACGATACTATCTAACTGCAGAAAATCGGGCTACTGCACTGAGGCAACTACGAGAAACTATCCTTGTGAATGGCAGCGACACATCTCACGCCAAGCACCCTGACTTGTCTACTTCTCGCATCAAACGTGATGAGTCTGGCGTCACAGCTATCTGTGATCTACTGGAAAATGACTGGACCAATCCATTCGCCGATGATCCGTCATGTCTTCTCAGTATATCTACCGGAGCGGCTGCGAGGGAGGACGTTTCTAATGACCTACTCAACACCCTGCAAAAGGGGGAAGCGGCATATCAAAGCTTCCAGAAACGTCTTGAAGAGGGAACAGGCTTTCATGACACATTGAACAAGCTAAACTTGAAGACCTTTGGTAAGATCAAGCAGAAAGTTGTGAAGGGCACAAACAAGGAGATCGTCCTGAGAGCTGACAGACAACTGTTTGCCACCATGATACTCATCGCCAAGACAAGGAACCTCGACATGCAACTTGTCCTTTGTCACCCACTAGGGCCGTTACCATGGTCTTTGGCAAACGTTGATGGGTCAATGAAAAAAACGAACAAAGCTGCACTTGCGAAACACATGGAAGGTCTTGTGGAACCAGCCGAGAACGTTGACAAGCGAAGTGCAACAATAATTGATGCGATGGCTCATACAAAAGATGCATGGCGAGAACGACACGTTCGAAGAACTATCTGACCGCATCCTTGCTGCAGCGCTTCACGCTGGTCAAGGCAGTGAGCGCATCGATGTTGTCTTTGACACATACACAGAAGAATCCATCAAAGCAGCTGAGCGTGTGAACCGCGGTTCAAATGAAGGCATCAGTTTCAGCGAGATCAGACCCGCACACAAAATCATGAACTGGCGGCGTCTCCTTGCTTGCAGCCAGACAAAGGAGAAACTGGTTGTGTTTCTGGCGGAGTCGTGGAAACATGAAACAAATCGCGAAAAGCTAGGCAACAGAACACTGTATGTCACCTGTGGTGAAAAATGTCTGGTACTGACCCGCGATAGGTGGAAGTTGGTGCAAGCACTCGAATGTAGCCACGAGGAAGCAGACACGCGTATGTTTCTCCACGCAAAGCACGCCGCTACCCACTACAAGACGATCATCTTAGTGGCAGATGACACCGACGTTCTGATCATCAGTCTTCATCTCAGCAGAACCATCGATAGTCAGCTCTTCATCAGACGAGGAACAAAGGTTCGAGTCAGAATGATCGACGTTGGAAAGTTGGCTGCGGTATTGGGGTCTGGAGTTTGCAGTGCATTGCCAGGGCTTCATGCATGGAGCGGGTGTGACACTGTGAGTGCTCTGGCTAGCCAAGGAAAGATAAAGGCTTTGAAGCTTGTGCAAGCGAATGAGCTGTATCTTCAAGCATTCACAGATCTGGGATCTTCGTGGAATGTACCAACAGACGTCTTCAATAGCATTCAGGCCTTCACGTGTCAGCTGTACGCCAAGAACACGAAGATCGTCGGTGTTAATTCGCTCCGTTATCACATGTTCTGTGCAAAGAAGGGCCAGATCGAATCTGGACAATTGCCGCCTTGTGAAGACTCCTTGATGCAGCATACGCTTAGGGCCAACTATCAGGCGGCTATCTGGCGACGCAGCCTTGAAAACCTACCAGACGTCCCAACACCATCAGCAGGACATGGTTGGGAACTCGATGATGGCGGTTCGCTCACAATCCGATGGATGGCGGGTCTACCAGCTCCAGATGTCGTCTTGAATCTCATCTCATGCACATGCAGAAGGACGTGTCGACCGTCAGATTGCTCCTGCATACTGAATGGGTTGAAGTGCACTGTTGTGTGTAAGCTGCAGGGATGCTCCAACATGGTGCAGGATGATGCTATCGTGGCTCAGGATTCCAATGACTCTGATGGCGACTCTGATGATTAACTTTGTGTGCACTGTATATTGTATAGCATATGTTGTTCTCTATTATAATGCAGGCCAAATTGCCTGAAAATCTTTATAGACAGATAAACGGTTTAGCAAAATATATAATTTGGAAGATCATACCGGTGTTATTTGACTAAAACATGACATGTTCAATGATACTTCCGCTTGCTTATTAGGAATATACATCGTATGGTGTTAAAATCAGCTCCATACGTCTTTCCAAACTCTAGTAATGAATAATTAATATAATTGGCGGCCATTTTGAAATCCAAGATGGCCACCAAAGTGCAGATTTCCTATGTAACAATTTCCGCCTGCTTATTAGATATCGTATGGTGTTAAAATCCTCTCCGTACGACATTCCTAACTTGCGTTATCGTCAGAATAGATTTTATTTTTATATTTTTATTCCTAAGTCATTTTATGCCTCTTTACATTTATTTGTTGTAAACTCGTGGTGGATGATATGTTTTAGTTTTTGAGTTATTTTTATAGACAGATAAACGGTGTAGCACAATGCATAATTTGGAAAATCATACCAGTGTTGTTTCACTAAAAAAAGTACAAGTCTAATAATAAAATATTGAAAAATATATGATTTTTTTTCGATAATTGATTTTTATAATAATTAATCTAAAACAAAATGCTTCATATTATTTTTTATTTAGACGGTACACATCGGACGTATATTTAGTCGTCAACCGCACATCGATAGCTAGTATAGAAGTCCAGATACACGTGCAACAATGTACCCCACCAAATGGGCATTTTCGAGCTGGGTGGTTTCAAAGATGGCGTCCATCCGGGCACTAAGCTACCGTTCTCAGATGTCCATCACACCTTTTCTGACACTTGAGACATTGGTCTAATGGAAAATCATAATGAGAATTACTCCCCCCGCCGGAGCATTACTTTTGGTCTGGCTCAAGGACTAATAGCCTATTTTACTCCAGGGGGTCCCAGGATTACCCACCCAAAATATCGTTGCGATCGGTTCAGCCGTTTTTGCGGTACCTGGGAACGGATGGACGGCCAGACAGATGGACAGACAGACAGACAGACAGACAGACGGACGGACGGACATTTGGTGAATTATAGTAAGAGTATTACCTCTGCCAGCAAAGGTGGAAGGAGGTTATGTTTTCATTCCTGTCTGTCTGTCTATCTGTTTGTCTGTGAGCAAGTTATATCAAAAGGTTGTGGACGGATTCCGATGAAACCTGGTGGACAGGTTGGGTGTGTGACAAGGACGAATTGATTCGATTTTGGTGAAGATCCAAATTCGGATATGATAATTGATTCTTCACCATTGCGTGATAGGGCCAAAAACGGTATACCCTGTACTGTAAAAAAAACAAAAAGTTGTGAATGGGTTATTACAAAACTAGGTGGACAACTTGGTTAGGTGACGAGAACAAGCCGATTAGATTTTGGTTCAGGTCCGACTCCAGATCTGGCCTATCAGTGGGATACAAAACGTAAACTGTTCAGCCTAGCGGAGGTATGCTCTCTACTGAGTGCCGTTAAAGTTATTAAAGAGGTTATGGATATTATCATCCACATACAGTACCTCTATATTAAGGGACAACAAGGCAAATGTTACATTGGAAGGAGATTTTGCTGGAAATGGAAGGAGGCATTTCCATGCATGACAACAACAAAGTCCAAGGTGAAACAACAACCAGTGATTGAGTTCATGATGAAAGAGAGCAATTACTGCATGGTTGAACTCCGATACAAAAATGCATTATTATGGGAATAAATATGCATCAGGGGTGTATTAAGCATTTATAGTATAAAACCCGTCGCTTCGCTGATGGGAATACTGATCTTTGCGTAATTGGAAAAAAACAGGTTTTTTTTAATGGGGAAAATAAAATTAGGCGGCGTATGATATCGGCCTAGCGATACATTCAGGGAGTGAGGAGATTGGTAGTAGGATATTAATCACATCATTTTTAGATGCAGAATTGTAAATAATATACAACAACACACGAAGAGGAAGATCAAAAGAAAAATAATTTCTCACCCTCCCCCTCCCCTCTCTTTTTGTGATCAAACTGTCTCGGATACACATAAGGCACGGGCCATGGCAGAAAACAAACTATGAGGTCCCCTCGTCTCTGCCTTTGGGAAATGTTAAAATAAACGGGGCTTTCCATTTCCTTGGCATAACTGTGATTAAAAAAGAATTCCTGGCAGATCCTGCCCTCCCTGCAGGGAGATCCAGAATCGCAATTTAGCATTTGCAGTTTCGCCACATGTACCAGTGTACCCATAAAAAAAAGAAAGAGGTTTTTTTTGCATCACAAACCTTCCCAGGAGATTGCTCAATCCACCGTAGTTTGATTTATCAAAATCCGTTAATCCGTTCTCAAGTTATAACACGACACACAGACATGGCTCCTTTTATAATCTAGTCTAGAATACAAGACCCGTCGCTTCACTGATGGAAATACCAATCTTTGCTGCGGTGGCTAATCTGTGGGGGGGGGGGGGGGGGGGAAGGATTCCTTGGAGGTCCTGCAGGGATAACCACGTCACGTGTTGGCATTTGCAGTTTTGATACGCGTGTCCATGTACCCATTAAGAAAAAAAAAATTGGATCACAAACACTCCCGGGAGTTACCCGAATCCACCGTAGTTGGATTTCTTGAAATCCGTCCATCCGTTCTCAAGTTATAACACGACAAACAGACAGACAGACAGACAGAGAGACACGGCTCCTTTTATGGATTGATGAAACCAACATCCTTTCCAGGGAGTCAGAGAGCGCCGAATCAGCTTCCTGGGCAAAGAAATACAGTGATTTGCCTTTGCCTTCCCAGTGTTGGTAGACAGGCCAGAAATTTGGAATTTGGGAAGGGTGTCAGTCTTCTTTGTCTGTATGCAGCACAAGGCTGCAAGGTAGCATCATTGGCTGAGGATGTGGCTGTGCTGCTGATGCAATGGCCTCTGCTGGTTAGGGCAGGAATTTGGAATTTGGAATTTGGAATTTGTTCATGGTGCCGGCGATAGCTCGCCTACTCTTCGCGAAGGACACCATGGGAACTTCAACGTCCACCAACGAATGCTGGCAGACAGGACGCCAGTTTAATGCCGATCCAAGGGACAGCACACACATTGATGGATAACCCCATGTGTCCCCATGTGTCCCCATTTCGGTCCCCATGTGTTTTATACCTCTCCCCCCCCCCCCCTCCCCTTCCCACGCCTCCTGCCCCCAAGCCCTCTCCCTCCCACACTTCTCCCTGCTCTCAAATGTTGTGGTTGTGTGCTTCCCCTTCTCTCCCCATCTTGGCTTCCGCTCCCTCTTTTGTATATTTTGTTTGTCTGGTTGATTTGTTTGTGAAATAAATGTTAGCTCTTTCACGAGCCTCGATTCAGTATACAAAAAAAAAAAAACCCTGCCTGTGAAACACTGGGGTGACAGTTTATCGTTGGGTTGGGATTCAAACCCAGACTAGACAGCTTAGCAGTAATCATCACCTACACTCTGTGAAAGACACCTTGGGATCTTTTATATCCACCAGCAACAACAAATGCTGGCGGACTGTGACAGACGGCACACCAATTGATGCAACATCCTGCCTGCGAAACACCAGGGTGACGTTTTATAGTCGGGTCAGGAATAGAACCCAGACTAGAAAGATCAAAGGTGTGTACACTACCTCTGAGCTCCACAACCCCGACATGAATACACAATGGAGAGATCAACACAGTGTAATGGATTTGAAGTCGAGATCCCAGCATCATGAGCAATGTTGCTCAAATGGGAATGCCAAACATGACAACCCTTACATTGTGTTCTTGTTTTTGATGATATCTAGCTATGTGCAGGCCATTTAATATAGGTCCCAAGCAGAAATACATGTTTGTTCAATATATTGTCTAAAATATTCCAACCAGCTGTGTATGACAATAACTCTTCTATTTCTAATGCTGAAAAGTAACATATAAAAGGTTGCCCTGCAAGTTTGGAGCACAGCTGAGACTTTCATCAGGACTACAGAATCGCCTTAGAGCTGCGGGGAGGATTTATTTTTTAATATTCCCAATGGCAAACAGCTTTGGCCAATAAATGAGACCGGTTATTGGCTACAGATACCATCTTTGTAAAGAGATGTGAATTACATTGAGTTTGTGCTGAAAATATTTCAAAAAGGAAACAAACTGTTGCTTGGCATGTACCTTAAATCATGGAGTGTTGGGTGTATCAATGACATCACATATGGTATCGGTATGGGGTATAAATCCATCCCTCTTTAGTTCAATACATTCCCTTTTCCTTATTCTTACTTGTCCTCCCTCTCCCATCCCATAATCCTCGCCTAATTATGTAATGTGCTCATGGCCCCAAAATGAATGCTGCCATTGACGACATGAACAATTGACCATGCAGGGTAACTTCGATGCTAAATGACCATGCATGGTAACTTCAATGGTAAATGACCATGCATGGTAACTTCAATAGTCTGCAAATGTCAGCTAATGACAATTTTACAATCACATCACCAGAGTGGTAAAATGGATTGCGTGTGCATCTGAAAATGCTGAGTAAGCAATTTGTTAACCGACATATCTTGTGGTTTATTTTAATTGTGAACGACTGTAAAAGATGAGGACACGTTTTGGAGGAAAGACCATGGTTTGAGATTACATTTCTCCAACCTGCTCAATCCAACAATGTGCAAGTTCCAACGAAAGTAAATCTCAAAGGTGAGAAGGAATTTATCAACATGTTCCGGCATTTATGATCACAAGACAGTATTTTAGACCAATTTATTCATGTATCTATACAGAGCGTCTGTTCTGCTGATGACGTTTCTTCGCTAGGATTACAATCCTAAATAGGTCACCACTCCGACACATGAAGTCAGGGCGGGAACTTTGTAATTTGGCCATCGCCTACTCTTTCAAAGGACACCGGGGGATCTTCAACGTCCATCAACTAATGCCGGCAGACGGGAAACCCAATTTAATGTCCATCTGACGGATGGCACACACATTGCCGAATCACCCTGCTTGTGAAACACTGGGATGACAGTTTATAGCTGGGTCGGGATTCAAACCCAGCCCAGACAGCTAAGAGGTGAGTGTGCGTACCTCTCAGCTATCCTGTCAGCACTTTTAAAATAAGAAAACATTCTTTAAAAAACATACATAAGTAAACTTTCTGAACAGCAACATAATGATTATATTCCTTGGGCATCTCTCGTATGATCAACCATATCTGACATGGTTGTTGAGGGAAGGAGAGGGGAGAGGGAGAGTAAAAATACTTTGGATATGACTTGAATTATGCTCCCTCCCTTTGCCTCCGCGACACTAAATCAACATTTTCATTCCGTGCAAAAAAAAAAAAAATGAACAAATATTTCTGTTGCGATTAATCATTTTGTGACATAGGGTTTGCGTTTTAGGGTTTGCGTTGTTAACACCATATTGGGCAACATAAACCCAACTTGAACCCCGGGCACAAAAGCCTCACCTGTCAGTTATATTTGTACGAGTAGAACACTTCGATTGAGAACGACACGTAACCGATGCATGAATCGAGGCATACTTTAAATTTGTTAGAATTAGTGAAAATAAAATTCCCAAAATCCATGAACATTGCAGTGTTAGGGTTAATCAAAGCCAGATGATGATGTTTAATGTTCCTCATAAACTTGTCAGGTCATCTTAGAGAGCTTTCATGATGTGTCATTTTGTGTTTGAATGATGGACACGATCTCAGATTAATAAGACATTGACGGACGTATCCCGTGAGCTTGACCGGGACATGTTGGAATTGATAAAGTCCTTAAGGGGTTCCTTTAACCAAGTATAGGAAAGGAAGCAAATATAGTTCCGACTGAAAGACTTGGTACACTCAATATTCTCTATACCCCGTACTCAATACCCTTGAAATGCTCGTGCCGTTAGTGGACGAAGTATCCTTATGTGACATCACAATTGGCATCATTTTCTTACCTCGGGATCCATTTCATCTTCAAAAGCTCTTTTACTGCTGCTCAGTGCCAAAGGATCTGTATTTTCTACAAAAGGCTCTTCACCTGAAATGAACAAGACAATCATTTATTTGAAAGAAAGCATTTACACTTCATTTCTTGTGCAGAGATTTGTTGGCTTGTTTGTTTGTTTTTATCCCAAATGCAAGGGAAAAACTATTGATATGAAATGTTTCTCTCACATTAAATGTAAACATAGAGATAATAAAAGTAAAAACTAGAACGTCACTCAGTAGAGCGCATACTCCCGCCGTGGGTGGCCGCTGCTGAGCAATATCTTCCAATGGTAAAAAAAATCCTTCAAAAAATTCCTGGATCCGGAATAATATCCTGAGCTTCACCAAAAACTAATCAATTCTTCCTTATCCCAAGGGCAATCATCCCACCAACTTTCATCCAAATCCGTTCAGAACTTTTCCAGATATCTTGTTCACAAACACACGAACACACACATGCACACACACACGGACGGACACGATCGAATGCATTAATCCCTGGCGGGAGTAAAAATAGGGGCAATACCCCTGAGCACTCACCTGGTAGAATAAAGCAGTATACTACACTGACTAAAGGTATTTTAAACAGTATCAAGGTATTTTAAACCAATTTCAATGGTTGCCAGAAGACAGGGCAGCATGTACAATAATACTAATGTAATCATAAGATTTTAAACAAACAAACAAAAAAATACCTCTTTTGGGGACAACCCCGCCTCCCTCATACGCTCTCTTGGAGCCCGGCTTTTTTAATGCCGTGAATAAACTTGGGCACATCACGGGTGATGAAGGTTGTGGTAAAGTTTCATCGAAATAGTGTTTGTAGTTTCAAAGGAAAAAGCAAATTCCTATTTTGGGGGGTCAAACCTAGATCCACTTCGACCCCCTTAGACCTCAATTTTTTTTTAATACCATGTACAAGCTTTAGTCACAACATAACATATATAATTTGAGCCAAGTTTGGTCACAATCCCTTCAGCGGTTTCGGAGAAGAAGTTGCAAGCGTTTACGGAATGAAGGATGGGCAACGCGCCATCTCTTAAGCTCCCCAGAACCACGTTCCAGGTGAGCTAATAATAATAATATTAATAATAGGGCTGGCAGGATAGCCGAGACTATAAGTATGCGCACTACCCTTTGAACCGTCATAGCATCCGTTCGAATCTCGACCCAGCTATAAACTGCCATGCTGGTGTTTCACACGCAAGGTGATACATCAATGTGTGCGCCGTCCATCCAATGAGCAATGAGCCAGAGGACCAGCACTGGTCGATGTTGTATGTTAAACACCCAACAGCTTGTTTCACTAAGAAAATTTCACTGATTTCACTAAGACTAGGTGAGTTATCACCAGCACCCTGAACAAATTACAAATTCCTCCAGTCAAACATCAGGCCTGGCTAGCCGGTTTGTGAAAGACTTGGGGCAGACAACCTGCCCCAGGTAACCCCGAAACAACTCCTAAAGAAGTAGTATGGTAGTATTAAAATGCAAAACCATAATATCAGCCGGTTTTAAAACAACACTTGCCAAGAGAAAATCCAAACTCAGAACAAAACTATTAAAATGCTTCTTATTCGCTCTTCAGTGATGCTGAACTGCAGCATATTTTAAGAGTTCCATTAAAATTCCATGCCGATTAAACTTACTCGTACATTCCACAACGATATTTATAGTGTGTGTATTATTTAATAACAACAACTCAAAAAAATTAATAAAACAAATTCCTCATCGCTTTAAACTTGAAGGAATTTTCCGAACCCCTCAAAAAATAAGGAAGCAATTTATTTGCCATATATTGCTATTAGCCGTTAGTGAGATCAAAATAAATAATTAATCATCTGCTTTTGACTTTAAGAAACACAATTTAAAGGCGAAAGCAATCCACACCTTCTTTCCTCAGGTCATGTTCCACCCGCCGCGGGGAATCGACGGAACTGCTGCGCTTGGTGTCGGCAAGTCGCCATCTTCCATCGTCGACCTCCCCTGGTCACACAATGTCACAACACAACCAGAAGAAGTGGAAAGTGTATCATAATATAATATTATATATACATACACACATATATATATATATATATATATATATGTCACTCAAGAAAAATTATTACCGATGAAGAAACAAAAACTGATTGTAAATGTCATTGCATTAGTAGGAGGCTATTCTTAATGCAGGAGCAAATTAGAGTATTTGATGGAATGAAGTCCTAAAAAAGGCAAAAGACTCAATAATGTACATACCGTCAACGTTACTCATTCTGACTTGGACTGTGTCTTGAGAAATACTCCTCGACAATGGGCCATTCTGCGAACATCGGAGCATTAAAAATCTCAATATCTGGGATGAATTTGAAATGGGCAAACTATAGTTTCCTTTCTCCGACAAACACATTTAACCCCTTTCATTTCATTTCCAGATTTTGACTAAATAGGGATACATATTTATCATACATTTTGGTCATGGTTGGCAGGATAGCTTTGACTCTGATGTTTGTACACTCGCCTCGAGCCGTTTAGCCTGGGTTCCAGTCCCGAACCAGCTACATACTGCCATCCTGGTGTTTCGCAGGTATGGTGATTCATCAATGTGTGCCATCCCTCGGACGAGCGTCAAACTGGGGGGCCCGTCTGCCGGATTAGTTGGTGGACGATAAGAATCCTACAGTGTCCTTCACGAAGAGTAAGCAAACCCTGGAAAAATTTGAAATTCTTGTAATTTCCTGCCATATTTGTTCTTTGTTGGCTGCGCCTGGAAGGTTTTCCGGGTTGTGGAGTAGCAGCTGAAACCCAAATCCTATCCAAGTTCCTCCTGAAGGCTCCGTCTTCACTATGTACTTCCGGGTCCTTCCGATGACTCCAATGCAGTATTTGGTGTTCCTTTTAATTTCAATCCTGGCCAGTTCAGTTCGTCAAAACCTTGGGAACAAAAAATTTCAAGGAAACCAAACAATAAAGTGTGAATAATGCGCTGTTAAAGAACAAAGTGGCGGTAATCGATTATATCATAGGTTCTAATGGACGTATTTATGAGATACATCCAAAGGAGCTGTTGCTTCAGAAAGAGACCAATGCAGCAGTTTATTACATTGGTGCTTTGTGGTTGGTGGTAGTTTTAGGGTGGATTTTTAACAAGGTCATAAAAGGTACCTTTTGTCCATTGCTCTGAAACTACAAATGAAACTCATGGCTCGCTGCGAGTCCAATAGTTCCTATTCATGCAACCAGATAATCTGTTTGCTTGTCCAATCGCACCCCCATTAAACTGTTTGCTGACGTTTTTCTTTTGAATAACTTTCTGGGAAAAATAATTGTTTTGCAATAGCTCGACCGTACATGTTCAAACATCGTGCTCCAAACTTCGTTCGTCGGCGCGAGCTTATAGAAGCGGTTTAAAGTATGAAGTAGCGGAATTATTACAATTTCCTTTTCTGTTTACATCAGTCTTATAAAATGCTGATTGTAGTGCACAGCAACCGGCCGAATTGTTCCCAAGCGATGGGAGAATGCCATTCACCTGCCAGCGAGTTCGAGAGAACCGTGCAACCCAGCATACTTCAAACAGGAACATTCCAATGGCCTACCAACCTGCACCAGAAATTTTGTCAAAGAAAAATCTGGCTCACATTCAATTTTGACATCGAATCTTTAGATGCTAACGAGCAGTTTCAGTGGGAACAGCAAAGAGCCCCCCTGTGAAAAACGTCGGTGATTGACTACAGAAACCTCGGCGTTCATCCAAAATCCCCAGGCACACTCTGTACCTAGCAAGATTGAGTAGTATCTTCTTCTTTCTCATTGCCAACAACAGTTAGAAATAGTGGTGTACATTGCCTCACCAACTACTGATAGAAAATGTGATAAACACACCCAGGAATTGTGTTCTCAAGAATCAATTAAACAGATAAATCATATTTACAACTTATTTATTTACAAATCATATTTACAAACAGATAAACTTATATTGGATGTCACTTCAAATATTCTAAACATTAACATCGTTGAGAGAGAGAGGAAGACAAATGATGAATTGTGAAAGATGATGGGAATAGAGCCTGTGATGGATGCTGTGAAGAGAAACAGGTTGAGATGGTTTGGTCATGTGTTGAGGAAGGATGAAAGTGACTGGTTGAGAAGAGTGATGGAAATGAATGTAGAAGGAAGTAGAGGACGGGGAAGACCGAGAAAGACTTGGCTGAAGGTGGTGGAAGAAGAAATGCGGGCAAGGGGGTTAACAAGGAGAGATGCAGAAAATAGGGCAAGATGGAGAAGATTGTCATGGGGACCGCAAGGCTAACCCCCGCTCTAGCAGGGAAAATGGCCTTAAAATGCATGTTGTTGTTTGTTGTAACAAAACCTTTTTCCTGCCACCACGATCGATACCCCCATCCGTGAAGCCATGAAACATGTTTTTTTGTTTTTTAAAATATTTTTATACAATGCCAAGTCGAGGAAAAGAGGTAGACCTCGGTTGAGATGGAAGGATTATGTGAAGACGGATATCGGTAAGATAGGGGTAGTTGGAGAGTGGATGTTGTTGGCTGAGACAGAGGGGAGTGGAGGAGGGTCGTGGTCAAGGCAGGAGCTTAGTACCATTGGACCTCACCCCTTATAAATGGAAGAAGAGGAGAATAAGTTGATGCTCCTGGAGGAGATAGAACACAGAACAGGCCAGGATGTAACGGAACAAAAGGAACAGTAGAAAGAGAGGGGGAGACACATCGACAGCAGGGTTCAAGGACAAAATATAAGGAGACTTGGACAAATAAGGGATGTGGGGAAGAATTGACTCTTGGACACAATAAGGGAAAGAACAAAGATTAGAAGAGAAGAGAGATGAGGAAAGGAAACTGAAACCTGAAAGTAATAACTTTGGTCAGGAAGGTTTAATGGAGTAATAAAGATTGTGGATAAGGATGGGGTATGACAAAAGATGGAGGTGCACGTCTTGTTTGATGCCCTGGAGGAAAGAGTGAGATGGCACAGCCTCTGGAAGGCAGTTCATACTGGAGAAGTGAGAAATAAAACAATTGAGGTCATCCTGGATTTTGGAAATTTAACCAGTAGGGTGTTGCTGGAATAATGGAAGTATCCTGGAGTGGGGAGGACCATGGGGCTGAGCGAGCAAAGAGAGCTAAACTAGAAGAGACGTCATGAAAAGATCGAGGACATGGGACTACATGCGACGTGAGAACAACCGATTTTAACATTATGCTTTGGCCTCATCAAGGGATATTCCAATAATCTTGAGAACTTTATATTCCACAGAAAATAGGAGAGACAGATATTATGCTGGGGCCCCAGCCCATAGTGGAGAGCAGTGCTCCTCAGAGCTGCAGACAAAATCTTTTTGGCTTACATACATCTGACGAAGAAATTTCAGAACTGTGAATTTATAGTTTATTTCACAGTTTAAAAGTTGTCACTTCATTTTTTGTGAAGTATATATATTCATCGGGATTTATAGACACTCATGTCTGATAACGAAATATTATAATGTGATAACAGTAAGATTTGTGTTGGATGTAGACAAAATATTGTCTTTATGAACATGGAAAAGGATTTTACTAACTAAACCTCGAGATAATTTAACTGAGATAATAAACATTGTGGGGGTAATCTAAATCCGACATTGAAATAACAAATTTTCATGTTTTAGAACGCATTTCTTATCGTATCATCCAGCTTTATGTGTAAATAACCTTGAACATTAAAATGCAAATATAATTATTGGCACTCGACACCTCCTTTTAAACCACTTCTTGCTATCACTGATACACAAGAGATAACCGAAAGACAAACACGGAAACATTGAACACCGCCCCACTGTGTGGTTGACAAATCGGTTTTCATTCCTCTATTTGATACGGACTTCATTTCTATCAGTCTTATACGTCAGAGCAATGCTATCACTGAAAGGTTCGCCCTGAAATTGTTTTGTACTCTGTTTGCGAAAGGCGGTTGCACGTGAATCTCCAACATAATCATTTGGATATTAATCTTCGAGATAGATTTTGTATTTCTCGGCCTTATACGTTTACTTTACTGACCAATAATACAAAAAATCATGCAAATTGTACAAGAAACGTGATAATACCATTTGAGCTAAATTTCCTTGCCAAAAAAAAATAAAAAAAATTCGAGGTATGAGGGTGAGTATTGAAAAATTTGGGGCAAATGCTTTTTTGAGAAACTTTTATAGTGCAGATCCATTTCAGTTAAGATATAGTATGTTGTAATAAGTCTTCAAAACTCACTTAATCATTTATATTTCATGAACCTGGATAATTATTTATTTCATATCGAATGCACTATTATTCATATCTCGGGCATTCAACGCAGTCTGGCACAGCTTAACACAGCTCTGCTTGCCAAGTTTGCTGGCTGTGGCACACAAGGCCAACTTCATTCCTGGATATCTGACTTCCTCCATTTATGGCAAACAAGGCCAGAGTCAAACATTTTGCTATCAACGAAACCCTCTAGTCTCTTGATGCAACGCAGATGAGTGCCCCAAGGTAGTGTCTTGGGCATGGTCTTGTTCCTCGTTTCCACAAACGACCTTTCTGATGATCATGCAACCATACCCTCTTTTCCTTTTTGCAGAAGACTCCACATTGGATCATAAAGACCCCCAATGTCACTGACAGGCAGACAACAGCTGTCACACTCTCTGCTGATATGGAATTGATTTGATAATGGTCTGATGAATGGAACATGTCCTTTAATTCTGGAAAACCTCAGTCTCACTCTGAAAGGACAGTAAAACAAACTGATTTATCTATTCCCATGATCAGCCACTGTTAGAGGTTCAGTCTCTTGGACTTCTTGATCTCACCATCAGCCAGGACCTCTCCTGGGATGACTACATAACAAAGCTGGCCTTCAGAGCCAAATGAGAGCTCGCATTGTCCGTCGAAACTGGGTTAATTGAGTAGGTAAGAGCTGATTGGTTATTCCCTCCAATTACGGGTAAGATGGGAGTGGGTCCAGTTGTATACACATACACACACACAAATGTGTATATATATATATATATATATATATATATATATATATATATATATATATATATAAATATATATATATATATATATATATATATATATATATATATATATATATATATATATATATATATATATATATATATATATATATATATATACAGTGGAACCTTGACTTACGAGTTTAATTCGTTCTGTGACCGAGCTCGTAACTCAAATTGCTCGTTTCTCAAATCAAATTTCCCCATTAAAATGCATTGAAATGCTATTAATCCGTTCCAGCCCGCCAAAAACCACACCAAGTTTTTTTTTAAATATACAGTATATATAAAAATATCTCGCGCTTTATATTTCACCTGTATGCAGCATACAAGTTGGCAGGATGGCCTGGACTGGAGGTACGCACACTTGACTCTAAAGTCTAAACTGTCCAGCCTGGGTTTGAATCCCGACCCAGCTATAACCTGTCATGGGTGAATCACAGGCAGGGTGATTCATCAATGTGTGTACCGCTAAACTGGGCGCCCCGTTTGCGTCCCATTAGTTGTTGGATGTTAAGGATCTCACCGTGTTTTCCACAAAGAGAAGGCGAGCTATCGCCGCTCCTCTGCCGTTATATACGTCCTCCTCGGCATCTTTTTCCAGAAGAGCCCTGTCTCGTCACAGTTGAAGATTTGCTGGGGGATGTATCGTTCGGCTTCTATCAGTTCGGCAAAAGTTATAATAAAATCTTCAGCTGCCTTCACATCCGCCTCACCAAGTCGACAACACGCACACCTCGCTCATGTTTTTCGACGATTGCGTGTTTTATATCCAAGCACATCATCCTCTTCTTCTTCTCAGTACCGTGTTTTCCACAAAGAGAAGGCGAGCTATCGCCGGCACTCTGAACAAGTTGACGGCAGAGATACTGTACTTGCACGGCAAGATAACCACGTGACCAGAACCCACCTGGTGGCGTAAACTCAAAATAACCAACATGCGAAAACAAAAATGCAGCGCTATACGACAGAGATACTGTACTTGCACGGCAAGATAACCACGTGACCAGAACCCACCTGGTGGCGTAAACTCAAAATAACCAACATGCGAAAACAAAAATGCAGCGCTATACGACAGAGATACTGTACTTGCACGGCAAGATAACCACGTGACCAGAACCCACCTGGTGGCGTAAACTCAAAATAACGAACATGCGAAAACAAAAATGCAGCGCTATACGACAGAGATACTGTACTTGCACGGCAAGATAACCACGTGACCAGAACCCACCTGGTGGCGTAAACTCAAAATAACCAACATGCGAAAACAAAAATGCAGCGCTATACGACAGAGATACTGTACTTGCACGGCAAGATAACCACGTGACCAGAACCCACCTGGTGGCGTAAACTCAAAATAACCAACATGCGAAAACAAAAATGCAGCGCTATACGACAGAGATACTGTACTTGCACGGCAAGATAACCACGTGACCAGGTGGCGAAAGCTCGTAACTCAGATCTCGGCTCGCATCTCAAAGCAATAAACCGCCCGAGCGACGGCTCGTATCTCGAAAAACTCGTAAGTTGGGGGCACTCGTAAGTCAAGGTTCCACTGTATATATATATATATATATATATATATATATATATATATACAGACTTGGCATTTAATATGGAATTTTTTTTTCTTCTTGAATTGGGTTTACTTTCTTAACTCAGTATATCAATCTGGTGAGTTTCTTTTACACTTTGGTGATTTATTTGTTAAAAGAACCATGTCACTGATTGTCTGTCGCAGCAAGAAGTCAACAACAGCATTATATCACAGGTTGCGTGGCAAAATGTACGGACAGGTGCATTTGATGATTGGCTTCACAGTCGGGTGGCAAAATGTACGGACAGGTGCATTTGATGATTGGCTTCACAGTCGGGTATACAAGGGTTGTTGCGTTCTGTATTAGTGGAAAGCAACTGCTGCACGTCTCCAAAAGTTATTGCCGCTTCCTCTGGAGATGGTCCGTCAACTCGACAATGCTGTTTGTCATGGAGTGGTGGCTTTACGAAATTACAGCATGAAACAGCGTGTTATTGCTCGGCAGTATGGCATCACTCAAGGTCAGGTGTCAAAGATCCTGAAACGAAATGCTCAGAGGGGTGTCCCTACTCCAATACCGAGGCCAGGACGTCCCCGCAGAACCACAAGGAGGGATGATCGCCAGCTGCACCGGTTAGTCCGCAATGGCCGCACAAAGTCAGCTAATCGGCTTAGGGCTGAGTGGCAGCAACCTACAAATGTGCCTGTATCCAGAAGGCTAGTCAACCAACGACTGGGTCAAGCAAGCTATCGTGCCAGGCGTCCCCTGAGAAAGCCACGCCTGACCAGACAACACCGCCAGCGCCGATTGCAGTGGGCCAGAGAGCACTGTCAATGGCAGCCAGGACACTGGAATCACGTGATCTTCAGTGACGAGTCTAGATTTCTGGTCTATCGTCAAGATGGCCGTGTCCGAGTGCGCAGACAAGTGCATGAAGCCTACAACAAAGATTGTATAGTGCCAAGAGTCCAAGCTGGAGGTGGTGGGTGACCGTTTGGGCTGCTTTTCATGCAGGGGGCAAAACTGACCTGGTTGTTCTGAATGGAAACCTGAACCAGTTCAAGTACAGGGACATTCTGGAAGAAACATTGCTTCCATTTGCTCGTGCAGCCTTTCGAGGAAACTTTGTCTTCCAAGATGACAATGCACGGCCTCATCGTGCTCGCATGATCCAACACTTTCTTGCTGACCGTGGTGTAGAGCATATGGAGTGGCCTGCCATGTCCCCGGATATGAATCCGAAAGAGAACTTGTGGGCAGAATTAACGTGTCAAATCGACAACTTGGACCAGCAGCCTGCCTCTGTGCATGAATTGCAGCAGGCTATTGTCACTGCATGGCAAGCGATTCCTGTCCAAACCTTGGCAAATCTCATAAACAGCATGCCTCAACGTGTACGTGCTCTCCTGAATGCTCGTGGGGGTTAAACTAAGTACTGAACTGTAATTTTACTGTCCGTAATCCCAGTCATAATTTAGCTTTTGTTTTTATTGAAATTTTTTTGGCTAATGTGGAAAATAAAGAGATACTTCTGGAAAACGTACAGAAGTTTAACACAGTACTGTCCGTGAATTGAGTTCGATATCAGTTTACATCACTTTCAAGGATCAATTTACAGACTTGGCATTTAATATGGAATATTTTTTTTGTGGGGGTGAACTCACTTTTCAAGATGTCTTAGAACCAAAATTTCATTGGAATTATGTTGAAATTATTCGAGATTTTGATAATGTGACCTTCAAAAGAAACAAAAACCACATTTGACATTTCGAAACAAATAAATTGATCCTTGAAAGTGATGTAAACTGATATCAAACTCAATTCATGGACAGTACTGTGTTAAACGTCTGTACGTTTTGCAGAAGTATCTCTTTATTTTGCACATTAGCCCAAAAATGTTTTTAACAAAAACAAAAGTTAAATTACGACTGGGATTACGGACAGTAAAATTACAGTTCAGTACTTCGTGTAACCCCCACGAGCATTCAGGAGAGCACGTACACGTTGAGGCATGCTGTTCACGAGATTTGCCAAGGTTTGGACAGGAATCGCTCGTCATGCAGTGACAATAGCCTGCTGCAATTCACGCACAGAGGTCGGCTGCTAGTCCAAGTGGTCGATTTGACGCGTTAATTCTGCCCACAAGTTCTCTATCGGATTCATATCCGGGGACATGGCAGGCCACTCCGTATGCTCTACACCATGGTCAGCAAGAAAGTGATGGATCATGCGAGCACGATGAGGCCGTGCATTGTCATCTTGGAAGACAAAGTTTCCTCGAAAGGCTGCACGAGCAAATGGAAGCAATGTTTCTTCCAGAATGTCCCTGTACTTGAACTGGTTCAGGTTTCCATTCAGAACAACCAGGTCAGTTTTGCCCCCTGCATGAAAAGCAGCCCAAACGGTCACCCCACCACCTCCAGCTTGGACTCTTGGCACTATACAATCTTTGTTGTAGGCTTCATGCACTTGTCTGCGCACTCGGACGCGGCCATCTTGAAGATATACCAGAAATCTAGACTTGTCTCTGAAGATCACGTGATTCCAGTGTCCTGGCTGCCATTGACGGTGCTCTCTGGACCACTGCAATCGGCGCTGGCGATGTTGTCTGGTCAGGCGTGGCTTTTCGGGGGACGCCTGGCACAGTAGCCTGCTTGAACCAGTCGTTGGTTGACTAGCCTTCTGGATACAGGCACATTTGTCAGTTGCTGCCACTCAGCCCTAAGCCGATTAGCTGACTTGGTACGGCCATTGCGGACTAACCGGTGCAGCTGGTGATCATCCCTCCTTGTGGTTCTGCGGGGACGTCCTGGCCTCGGTATTGGAGTAGGGACACCCCTCTGAGCATTTCGTTTCAGGATCTTTGACACCTGACCTTGAGTGATGCCACACTGCCGAGCAATAGCATGCTCTTTCATGCCGTAATTTCGTAAAGCCACCACTCCATGACAAACAGCATTGTCGAGTTGACGGACCATCTCCAGAGGAAGCGGCAATAACTTTTGGAGACGTGCAGCAGTTGTTTTCCACTAATACAGAACGCAACAACCCTTGTATACCCGACTGTGAAGCCAATCGTCAAATGCACCTGTCCGTACATTTTGCCATGCCACCTGTGATATAATCCTGTTGTTGACTTCTTGCTACGACAGACAATCAGTGACATGGTTCTTTTAACAAATAAATCACCAAAGTGTAAAAGAAACTCACCAGATTGATATACAGAGTTAAGAAAGTAAACCCAAGTCAAGAAAAAATATATATTCCATATTAAATGCCAAGTCTGTATTTGCTTCGAAATGTCAAATGTGTTTCTTTTAAAGGTCACATTAACAAAATCTCGAATAATTTCAACATAATTCCAATGAACTTTTGGTTCTAAGTAATCTTGAAAAGTAAGTTCACCCCCACATAAAAAATATTCCATATTAAATGCCAAGTCTGTGTGTGTGTGTATATATATATATATATATATATATATATATATATATATATATATATATATATATATATATATATATATATATATATATATATATATAAAATATACATATTGTTGCGGTTTTGGGACACCGCTAAGAAGTAATGACAACCACCATACAAGTCCTTCAGAATAGTTATTTCATAGCAGAACATTATCTTAGTCCTTTCCCTTTACATGAGTTAAGGGAAAACTTTATATGGTTGGGAAGGGAAAGACAGGCCCTCCACTCATAAGGCAATAATTTGCCAGGCAATGCACACAGGCTCAAAGGCACAACATCCAAGCACCTTGTGGGGGCAGCATGACAAACTCCAACAGTCGGCAGGCCGAAAAACAGCCCCCACACCATTGTTGTTTGGGGGGGGGGGGGGGGGTTTGTATACAAAATCGAGGCTCGTGAAAGAGCTAACATTGATCACACAAAAAAAATCAAACAGACACACAAAGTATATAATAAGGGAAGCGGTAGACAAGTTGGGGAGAGAAGGGGAAGCACACAAACACAACATTTGAGAGCAGGGACATCGGGAGATCTGTGGGAGGGAGAGGGCTTGGGGGGGGAGGCGTGGGAAGGGGAGGGGGAGGAGGTGTGGGAAGGGGGGTGGGGTGGGAGAAGTATAAAACACAAGGACACTGCAAGGACTTCCAGGAAAGAAGTTGTTATTTCAGAAAAGTGGATCTGGGGGTGAAATTAGCGGGGGTAGAAAATATCAAGGTTTTGGAAGGGGGAAGATAAGAGATGGTGGTGAACAGCTGTTTTAAAGACCTGGAGGGAGGAGTGGGATTGAAGAGAGTGAGGGAGTTTGTTCCAGAGGCAGGAGAAAAGAGGAATTAAAGAGTGAAGGTGAGCAGAGAGCCTAGATTTTGACAGTTTAACCATCAGAGGGTTGCAGGCAGATCTTGTGCGACCTGTTGGAATATTTGGGGGACAGAGCCCAGAGACAGCTGGGGGAGCGAGGCCGGAGAGGAGTCGGTAGAAGACAGAAAGACCACCAACCTGCCTGCGGTAAGTAAGTGAAAGGCCCTCGGAGTTAGCTTCATCGCGGGAGATTCCAATGATTCTGAAATTATCGGACTGCATGTGATCATCGGACACTCTGCAAGGTGTTCATCGGACTCTCTGCACTCTGCATGTGTGCATGATTTGTACTCTTTTTCTGCACGAGATCACGACATGCTTACTCTCCACGTGTCCCTGCCACTCTTACCTGCACGGTTCCCGACACACTCACTTTGCCGAGTTCCTGACACTTTTTGCCTGCTCGTGTTCATGCTGGGGATCGCCTTTGCCTCTTCGTGTTCATGCTGGGGGTGGCCATCTTGCCGGCGTGGTGCTCGTTGGTGACGACAAGACGAGGTCGTTGCAGTGAACACAACAAGGTCCTAGTAACTTCGTAACCATTTTGCTAACAGGATCCCAACATTCATTTCCCCTCCCATGTGAATGTGTGCTGGGTGCTCATGTTGTGTTTATTTGTTGTTATCGTCATACGACATAGAATAAGCTACGTTTCTGCCTCTTGTCCCTTTTTCTTTCCTATCAAAAAGTTGCACTGTGTAAACTGTAAATACTTGTAAATAAATCGAATCATTGAACGTTTCCTTTCCCTCTGTCCGTGAGTGTCCTTTCTTCCATTGGACCGCCATTGCTCGCACCCAGAGTAGCGATCAGCCATAACGAAATTAGCATCAGCCCGGCGGGTACCAACGCTTGCTCGGCCGTCTAAATTTCCATCCAGGAACAAAAGAAAGTGGTACACCGCCAGAGGGAAGGTACGTTCCTCGATTGAAACCGTCACGTGGTACAGGTGAGCGGTGTCAGATGATTGGACCCTGCTATTGCGTGATGGACCAATTGGCGTTCATAGTTGCTGGTTTGCTACCTGCCGCAGTACAAAGTTATTTGTGCACGGCAGCTTCAGGTCCGGTAAGTTCGGGAGGGAACGGAGGCTAACCCCCTCGTAGTAGACCCCGAACCCAGGGCCGTAACAATTTATATATCTGTATATTTTATATATATATATATATATATATATATACATACGTGTGTGTGTGTGTGTGTGTGTGTGTGTGTGTGTGTGTGTGTGTGTGTGTGTGTGTGTGTGTGTGTGTGTGTGCAAGGCGATTAAGGGCACAGAGTTATGCCTTAGTCGACAAATCTGACAACAGTTAATGTTCTGCAAAGCGGTGGATTAAATAACTCCACTAGATATGATTTGGTAACTGGAATAGCAAAAAGCTTTCTATCTCAAACGCAACAAACTTATTTCAGACAAACTCACCTTCCTGATAATGTGTTCTTGTGAAGTGCTTTGCAGAAGCTTGACATCCTCCAAGACGGTGATCTCCTTTCTTCCCGGGGTTCCCATGCGTCGTGTGAGGAGCAATGTATTTGACTCAGGGTGTCTTCTCAAGGTCCAACCATCCCCGACATTCTTACTTTCCCAGTTGAAGTGAAGACAGGATGCCAGTTCAGTGGGCTTTCTGGAATTTGGTGGGGATAAATAAATTTCTCCATAAAAGATGGACAAGGCAATGATTCAAACATGGTCGCCCATTAAAAGAAGGCAAATTATAAAAGAGAAAGATTTGAGATAAATATGATGAATTACGAAGGGTTCACCTATCCAACAAAATCTGCAAGTCCATGTGACTCTGACGTTGGGCGATCTCAGCTGGTGTTAACCCATCAACACCAGGCCTCGTGAGGTCTTTTCGGCTGGCAGGAAAGGTGAGCAAGGTAGCTGCAAACCGAGATAGTCCTCGCTGGGCTGCAACATGCAGTGGAGAGTCATGCGGAATTTGCAGGTCTTCTGTGGTGTAGGGGATTAAAAAATAAAACATATAAGCAAATTTAGTTGCAGGGGAAAAAAAGGATCGATCTGTATTACCCACTAAGCTGTCTAATTGCCCTTAGGTTTATTCCCAGCTTAATAATTTTTTTGGAATAAAACTGATGTTGATGCAGTGCCAGCAAAGGGAGCTGTTGGTCTGAAGGGGTATTAGCTTGGCATCCTACTGTTCTAATATGGGCAAGATGTTAGTACTATTTCTTGTCTTTTTTGTGGATGGATGTTATGTTTTCACCCCTGACTGGGATATCTTTCTCACAGACAAACAAAGAGTTGTGGAATGATTTGGACAAAATTTAGTGGAGAGGTTGGGTGTCTGACAAGGATGAATTAGTCAAATTTTGGTGAAGTTACAGATCCGGCAACTGGAATTTGGAATTTTAAAGTGATTATGCACCATTGAGAGATGTTAGGGTTCGGGCTAGGGTTAGCAAATGAAATAAATAGCATGATATCTCAAAAGGTTATGAACGGATTCGGACTAAACTTAGTTGTTATTTTTGTTGTTGTTTTATAGGTCCGGACAGGTCTGTTGAACAAGGCTGTGACAGGGAGACAGCTGATCAATCTCTCAGGAGTGACCCATGCAGCTATCCCCAACATCCAGGATGGTTTACCCCTGCCTTCATGAAGTCAGTCAAGGCCACGACAGAGTGAGAAAGAGAGAGGAAGAGAGAGACGGAGACAAGAGGGAAAGGGCTGATCCATGGGGACTGATCAGCAATTGAACATGCTGCCCTGACAAATCCGGGCAGCAAGGAAGAAGAATGGGGAAAATTTGGCTCCCGACGTGCGTTGGAGCGTACAACCACCACGAAGAGGCATCCCTGATAATTGTTCTAAACTTAGCGAACAGGTTGTGTGTCTGCCAATGATTAGTTGATTCGATTTTGGTGAAGATCCGGTTCTGGTTACTGAAATTTTAGAGCGATTCTTCACCATCAAAAGATGGGGCCAAAAACGATATATAGCATGATATTTCAAAAAGTTGTGGCCGACTTACAATAAAACTAGGTGGATGTGTTGGATAGGTGTCAAGAGGAAGCCGCTAAGATTTTGGTTCAAGTCTGGATGCAGATCCAGCCGATCAGTGGGATACAAAACGTAAACTGTTCAGTCTGATGGAGGTACGCGCCCCACCGAGTGCCGTTCTAGTTGTCCATGTTTCATGTGTGGATCGATTGCACTGCCAACTTAACCAAATAAGAACCTCTCTGATCTATGTGACTGCACAAGTCACTGCTGCAACCCTCAGTGACACAATGGCTTCAACTTCCGCTCTGTGTTTGGGGGTTCAGTAGTTCGAACCCCGGCCGAGTCATGCCAACAACTAAAAATGGTATGTGCTGTTCCCTTGCTTGATGCTCAGCATATAGAAGGATAGAGCATGACCAATAACCATAGGTTGACAACCAATGCACATGCTTTATGTGGCCTCTTCCTGCACTGAAGTTTCTTAAACGGGAACATGTTATTTTTATTAAAAGAATTTTTGACATTCAAAAGGAATCGTCGGTTTTATTCCGTGAATTCACAGCAAGTTACCTTTCGGCACACAGCGTAAATAGGAGGGCATAGATCATAAGGACCACCGCCCTCCCCACCCCGTTTTCTCTCCCTTTCCCCCTTCCCCCAACCTCTAAACATAAAGGAATACCAGTGAACCTGTGAAACCTGGCACACGTGTTAAGTCATTTTTTATGTAGTTTCTAGTCTGTCACACTTTCCCTCCAATGACGGGTGAGTTTCTGATGCCATTGGGACACAAGTCATGCTTTTCTCTTTGAAACATATTGAAAGTGGGAAAAAAACGTTTCGACTTCCTCTTATATTATAAAACTAGCTTGGCTCCGCTCGCTCCGCTCGCCTCACCACGCATCGCTACTGAGGTACGGGCTTATATTAGCTGAGGATAATGACTGCACCTGAGTTGCTGTGTTGTCATGATTTACACCAATCATAATACAAACAATTATTTTACACAAATGTATTTGTAGTGTTTGTGACGTTACATTTTTATAAGCAATTTAGGTTGAAGATTTAGGTTAAAATATATATATAATTCAAAAAAGAACCCCTCAGCACATACATACGGGAGGGGTAGGTGCAGACTGGAAGTTTGGAAGGATTACACCTCACCACCACGTAATTCAAAACACCTCACCACCACGAAATTTAAAACACCTCACCACCAAGTAATTCAAAACACCTCATCACCAACAAATTCAAAACACCTCACCACCACATAATTAAAAACACCTCACCCCACCTAATTTAAAACACCTCACCACCAAGTAATTCAAAACACCTCACCATCACGTAATTCAAAACACCTCACCACCACGTGATTCAAATCCACCACCACGTTATTAAAAACACTTCACAACCATGGAAACAAAAGTTTCAGGGAGTAGTTCAGTGACAACAGACACTGCCCAGATGTGTAGATATATAGATAAATGACTGTACCTGAGTTGCTGTTTTGTCATGGTTTACACCAATCATAAATCAAGCAATCATAATGCACAAATGTATTTGTAATATACGTGATATTACACTTTATAAACAATTGAAGTTGAAAACTTAAGTTGAAACCCCCTGGTCACGGTGTACCTCCGAGCCCCGAGAGGAGTCGCGGCAGAAAAATGTGTTATTCTGTATGTCAAAGATCAATGGTGAAGCCACACCAATTGTTACCAACAAACAAATATTATATTAAGACCACACCAGAATAACAGTACAAAAACAATCGTAATCAATTGTACAACAAATAGTATATCATTCCTATGATGGTACCATCAGGTTCGTACAATAGGACTCACTGTGCTCCAAGTGAGCGAAAAGAAGAAGATTCCCAATGTCTCTATTCCCGGCTTCAAGCCAAAGTTGTTTCGCTCCAGCTATCGTCAGATCAATGTCCAATCGAGACCAGAATCCCGTTGGGTTGGCAGTTACAGTCATGCTGCCAAAGCTGTGCAAAGGCGCCCTCCAGGCGACTGGGAAATCACACCCTCGGGTATGGACGTTCCACGGCTCACAGTCAGCGAACCGCCGATTAACCTTCAAAAGCCACGTTGCACACACACACACACCAGATACATCTGAATGCGGTGAAAACGGCTGAAGTGAAGCAAAGAAACCTTGCGCGACTCGCAAAGCGCGCGAGTCGAAATGGCCAACGGCCCGTACTCGAGACGTAACAGCAGTCCAACGATTCTCTTCGGAATCGACCGCAAAACCTGACACGCAGGTTGATCTGTCACAGCGATAACAACTCTGTCGCAGGAATCCCTTTCCTGGGAAACCCAAAGTTCACTCGTGACTCTTGCTCGCCAACGTTCGCTCCAGACCGCAAAGCAACTATGCTTCTTGTCCGACTCCACTTGCTCCGCCTTCTTTTCCTCTTCCTCCTCTTCGTCGTCCGGTTCCCGATCTGGTTTCCGGTTTCTTTTAACTCTAACTTTTTCACCTTTTGAAAACAGTTCATGAACAATAAACCTTTTGAAAACAATAATAGTACATGGAATCAAAAATGTTTACAGTGGATGAAAACCACCACAACGGAAGTGATGAATCCGTAACACTTCCCCCCCCCCCCTCAAGAAAGAAAGTTTGAACATAGTGAAAACTTTCTTTGCAGGCAAAAACTCTTTTAACAAAGAAAAGTAAAACTCACACCCAAATCATCAATTCACATGAGCAACAATAATTAATATTTCCCAAAAATAAAGCAACAAAACTTCCAACAACCTACAGAGATTTCCAACGTTAGTTCACTCTGGACAAAGCATCAGCAACGACATTGTCCCTGCATCAGCAACGACATGCTCAATCTCAAAGTTGAACTCCTGCAAAGCCAAACTCCATCTCATCAACCTCTGATTTTTATTTTTCATTTTTTGATTGAAGGGTAAGGGGTTGTGATCAAAAATCCAAACCAAAACAAATCTAGAGCACTTTTCGAAGGAGGCCGAGCTGAGAGCCAGGTTTCATGGTGGTTGGGTGGTGAGGCCTGGAAGTATTCCCTGCATGGACGCGTTTAGGAACGTGGAGTTCACGGGTTAATCCGTGTAGGAATCTTGGCTCGGCTACTCCTGAGCACTCAGTGCTTCCAACTCTTCTCTTGATCATAAAAATCATAATCACAGTTGTAGAGTCGGTGCTGTAATCACGTGAGTAGCGGTCTCCTTCTCGGCCACTACCCTGATAATCATCCCTTCGGGAGCTGCCGTAACTCTGGGAGCCTCCGTCGTAATCACGACTGCGGCCATCACTCCGGGAGCCATAGCCACCCCTGAAACTACCTCCCCGTTTTCCTCCTCTGTAGCCCCCTCGACGCCCATGGCCTGCCTTCTCTACTGTTATGGTCCGACCATCCAAATCTTTGCCATTCAAATCCTTTTCGGCATCTTTGGCTTTCTTTGTGTTTTCAAACGTGACAAAGCCAAACCCTCTCGACTTTTGCGTCTCCCTGTCTTTTATCAGTAGCACTTCCAAGAGTGGTCCATATTTGCCAAAGATAGAGTCCAGAACATCTTCTCTTGTGTCAAAGTTCAGTCCACCTACAAAGAGCTTGCCAACATTGCCTGCATTCATGACTCGTGTGTGCTGACACTTAGTTTCAGGGTACTTGACAAGACGTGCCTGTGCAAAGCGTGACGTCAGTACCTTCTCCTTCTCTTCAGAGCGCTTCCTACCCTTAGCACAAGTTGCGGCACAGGATGGAAAATACCCGGAATCTCCTGTTCTAACTGTGCGGTGTTATTTTCCATACTAGGCTTTTCAACAAACATCGGATTATCAGAAACTCGACCACCGGCCAAATCATTCCCGATAACAAAAGAGATTCCCTCTACAGGAAGAATGGCTTGTAAACCTACGGTGACTGGTCCTGACACCAAATCAGACTTTAAATGGATGACATGAAGTGGAGCTTTAACATAGCCATCAACCCCCTGTAAAAGAACACTAACACCAGTTGCCGTCTTCTCTGACAATGGCAAAATGCCTTCAAGCATCAAAGATTGATGTGCTCCTGTGTCCCTCAATACCCTAACAGGTCTCTGGTTAGTCAAGTCTCCATCCAGTGACACGAACCCCTCTGAAATAAAAGGTTTGTAACCCTCTTGAACAAGGTCGTTCTGTGAGGCCGTAACTTTGGCATGGGAACCTTCACAAGGCACTGTCCTCCAAGGACGATTTCTCGCATTTGCCAATGCATTCGGAGTTGTACTAGTCTGACTCCGCTCCTGATTTTTCCTTTTCAGGGCATAACATTGGGACATCAAATGTCCAGGTTTCTTGCAAAAAGCGCAAGTAGGCCCGGAAGAAAAACTCGTTGTCTGCCTCTGGCCCCCCGGAAGATAAGTCTGTCTTGGAACTGTAGTCTTCTGGTCCCCTGAAGTCGCGGTATCAGATTTGTTCCCATAGTCATCTCTAGGCCGCCTCCATGAATATTTGTTCTCCGCCTCTGATTTACCATAACTCCCCTGGCTAACTCTAGGCGGGAAGTTAGGTTTGTGGAACCCCATCCTATGTGTCAAGGCATAGTCATCTGCCACGGTTGCTGCCTCATACAACTCTGGTACTTTCTTTTCATCCAGATGTACTTTAATGTCCGCGTGGACACACTGTTTGAATTCCTCCACCAAGATCAATTGTCGCAACAGTTTGAAGTCTTTCCCAATCCCCTTCGAATCACACCACCGATCAAACATGGTTTCCTTCATTCTGGCAAACTCCACATGGGTCTCACTCTCCCTCCTCCTGGCATTCCGTAATTTTTGCCGGTAAGCTTCAGGGACCAATTCATAGGCTTTGAGAATGGTTTTCTTCACTATCTCATAATCTGCACATTGGTCAATCGGTAAAGCCGAATAGATATCTTGAGCTTTACCCACCAGAACACTTTGCACTAACATAGTCCAGGACCCCACAGGCCATTTTAGCATTTGAGCCACTTTCTCAAAGTGTAAAAAAAACTTGGCTACCTCCTTTTCATTGAAGGGTGGAACCAGCCTCACATGCCTACCAACATCCCAGGTGTTCTGACTAGTTGTCGAACTAGCCGGCATGGATACGACTTCTCTCCATTCTTCCATTAATTCCAGCTCCTTGAGTTTAACTTCCTTCTGATACTCCATGTCACGTTCCTTTAACTCCCTTTCGGCTCTCCTTTCCTCTGCTCTTTCCTTTGCTCTTCTTTCTACGAGTTCCCTTTCGGTTCTCCTTTCCTCCGTTCTTCTCTCCTCGAGTTCTCGTTCCTGTGCTACTCTTTTTTCCTTGAGTTCTCATTCCTGTTCTACTCTTCTTTCCTCGAGTTCTCTTTCAGCTCTCCTTTCCTCTGCTCTTCTCTCCTCGGCTTTCCATTCCAACTCTTTTAACCTTTCCTGGCTCTGCAGTTGCATCTCCATTTTCCAGAGCTCCACATTTTCTTTTTCCTCGGGTAACCAATCCAAGGCTACCTCTGTCCATGTTCCCTGTCCCACCAGAGATTCTACCACCAATGTCTGCATCTCTCCTTTCTTCATATGAGCTCGGACCTCCAAGTTACAATGTTTGGCCAATATCAAGAGTTCCGATCTTTTTAACGCTTGGAACTGTGCCTCATTAGGGGACGCCGCAAACTTTTCTGCGTCAAACACCATGGTGACTATCAGTTAACACCTGTTAACCTTCACACAATTTTTTTTCCAATTTTTTGAAAAATTTGGGAATGTTAGAAAAATTCAAAATTTGGGAATTTTGGGAATGTTAGGGAATTCTATCCCAGACGAGTGTTAGGGAATTTAATCCCTGACGAATGTTAGGGAATTTAATCCCGGACGAGAATGTTAGGGAATTCTATCCCGGATGGGCCACTAATTTCAATTTGGGCCAATTTTGGACGAGCCCCCAATTTCTCGGACGAGCCCCCACTTTCTGTTACGTGCTCCTCCCCAACCCCCTGGTCACGGTGTACCTTCGAGCCCCGAGAGGAGTCGCGGCAGAAAAATGTGTTATTCTGCATGTCAAAGATCAATGATGAAGCCACACCAATTGTTACCAACAAACAAATATTGTATTAAGACCACACCAAAATAACAGTACAAAAACAATAGTAATCAATTGTACAACAAATAGTATATCATTCCTATGATGGTACCATCAGGTTCGTACAATATGTGCTCCAAGTGAGCGAAAATAAGAAGATTCCCAATGTCTCTATTCCCGGCTTCAAGCCAAAGTTGGTTGATTCGCTCCAGCTATCGTCAGATCAATGTCCAATCGAGACCAGAATCCCGTTGGGTTGGCAGTTACAGTCATGCTGCCAAAGCTGTGCAAAGGCGCCCTCCAGGCGACTGGGAAATCACACCCTCGGGTATGGACGTTCCACGGCTCACAGTCAGCGAACCGCCGATTAACCTTCAAAAGCCACGTTGCACACACACACACCAGATATGTCTGAATGCGGTGAAAACGGCTGAAGTGAAGCAAAGAAACCTTGCGCGACTCGCAAAGCGCACGAGTCAAAATGGCCGACGGCCCGTACTCGAGACGTAACGGCAGTCCAACGATTCTCTTCGGAATCGACCGCAAAACCTGACACGCAGGTTGATCTGTCACAGTGATAACAACTCTGTCGCAGGAATCCCTTTCCTGGGAAACCCAAAGTTCACTCGTGACTCTTGCTCGCCAACGTTCGCTCCAGACCGCAAAGCAACTATGCTTCTTGTCCGACTCCACTCGCTCCGCCTTCTTTTCCTCTTCCTCCTCTTCGTCGTCCAGTTCCCGATCTGGTTTCTGGTTTCTTTTAACTTTAACTTTTTCACCTTTTTAAAACAGTTCATAAACAATAAACCTTTTGAAAACAATAATAGTACATGGAATCAAAAATGTTTACAGTGGATGAAAACCACCACAACGGAAGTGATGAATCCGTAACACTTACCACCATGTAATTCAAAACACCTCACCACCATGTAATTTTAAAAAACCTCACCACCAAGTAATTCAAAACACCTCATCACCAACTAATTCAAAACACCTCACCACCACATAATTAAAAACACCTCTCCACCGAGTAATTCAAAACACCTCACCATCACGTAATTCAAAACACCTCACCACCACGTGATTTAAAAACACCTCACCACCACATAATTCAAAGTACCTCACCACCACGTGATTCAAATCCACCACCACGTTACTAAAAACACTTCACAACCATGGAAACAAAAGTTTCAGGGAGTAGTTCAGTGACAACAGACACTGCCCAGATGTGTAGATATATAGATAAATGACTGTACCTGAGTTGCTGTTTTGTCATGGTTTACACCAATCATAATTCAAACAATCATAATGCACAAATGTATTTGTAATATACGTGATATTACACTTTATAAACAATTGAAGTTGAAAATGTAAGTTGAAAATTTTTTTTTTCCCCAAAACATTCCCCCCCCCCCCCCCCCCAAAAAAAAACATTGGAAAATTTTTCCAAAAAATACCCTTCGGACATACCGACAGGAGAGATAGGTGCATACCAGAAGTTTGGTACAATTTCACAAAAGTTTGAGGGAGTAGTTCAGTGACAAGACAAGACAACACAACACAACACAGACACTGCACAGATGTATATACATATATAAAATAAATAATAACCACCTTTAGAGGCCATTTTTCCCTGCAAAGCGGGGGTTGGCCTTTTTCGGGAACCGTGGTTGTTGTTGTTTTTTGGTCCCCTTTTTGAAGCAATGTTTTACGGCCGGATGCCCTTCCTGACGCCAACCCTTTTTGCCGCCTTTAACGACAAGCAGGGAATTACCAGTGAACTGGTACTCAATTAGCCGACCTCGGAAGGATGACAGGCTGAGTCAACCCCCCTGGCGTTAATTCAGCGATCGACCGGGATTGGAACCCAGGATCCTAGGATCCTAAGCCGGCACCCTAGCCGCTAGCCCAACACCAGGGTATATATATATATATATATATAGATGAAGCATAATGAGGAGCAGATATGTGTCAGCACAAATGCATTCACGACAAAGAGAAGAGTTCACGTCGGTGCACTTTTACGTTAATTCAAGGACCTGAGAAGACAATGTACAAATGAAAACAGCAATTGTGATCAAAATCCAGGTTCTCAGCATCACGAGCTACAAACTCAAATGGGAACACCAAACAGGCCAACCGGGCCAATTTGATCCAAGTCACATCTCACAAACAGCAAATTTCAAGGTCAAACTCTATTCATCCGACCCATGGCATTAGACGCCGACCATGTTTAAAACATGGATGTATGATTTTGGTCAGACTGCAAGTGACACAACCACCAGTGAATGAGTACAACAATAATGCCATGATAACGACGGTGTGGACATCTCGATAAAGCCACTTGTTTGAGAAGTGGGGGTGGGCAGAAACAATGGGGAGGGGTCACAATCACTTCTAGCAATAACATGAGGGGTGATCATAATGTTCTATGAACTCGATATTCAATATAGTCTAAGATACACTATTTATTACTTGTGAAAATCGAGGATTTTTGAAGTATATTGGTTGGTCTTGTGTGGTATTCTGTCTGTTTGTTTGTTTGTCTGTTTGTATGTCCATTGCTTACAGGTCACAACTTTATTCTGATCTTTATGAAACTTCACCAAATAGTAGAGTTTGTCATAAGGAATAAGCCTATTGATTTTGAGGTCAAGAGGTCAAAAGGTCCACAAAGGCCAAAGGTCAGCAACCTTGTCGAATTTCTAAAATCCTCAATTTCCATCCGATTGACTTGAAATTTGAAGAAGATTTACAAATCAGGTCACTGAATTCAACTACCAATTATTTTTGAAGTCAACATAGGCAAAAATGTCAGCATAGGCCAAAGGTAAACATAGGCCAAAGGTCAAGAACTTAAGGCGGAATTTCTAAAATCCTAAATTTTCATCCGATTGACTTGAAATTTGAAGAGGATTTGCATATCTGGTCATTGAATTCAACCACCAAGTATTTTTGAGGTCAACATAGGCCGAAAGGTCAACATGGGCCAAAGGTCAACAACTTGTTTTAGGGATTTCACAAGTATCGTGCTATGCATGACATATTTCTCGTTTTTTGGTTTTATTTAATGTACAAGTTTGTATAATTGGTAAGAAAATACTTGTATATATATATATTTTAAACATGCATCTCATTATAATATTTTGGATTGTCTTTGACTCAATCATGTGACTGAGGTCCTGTTTGTAGAAGAGTTTTAATCGTCCAATTATAGAACATTTTATTCCATTGCATGTTGTTGTCTTGGTTTCACAACACGAGCATAGCTTCCTGTTCCTTGAACCTGCATGGCCAGTAAAACTACTTTAATCGGCAAGCTACAAGGCCTTTATGATGGCATCAGTCATGTGACTCGCTCTAGGCAATTATTTCAAACTACTAACATCTGCCATGGTGTATTTGTTGGGATCGGCAGGCTGCACCACGGTGCATTCCCATAGTGATCTTTTGGACAAATGGTTTTCTTCTCATACAACATGCGTGATCTTTGGACATACGCTATTTCAATGCCCCTACATGTCATTGTGGGGAGAACTTGCAATTTAATTTTTACTGTACATTTTCTGCTATTGGCCGGACACAACAAACTGAAATAGCAAATAAGCAAGAATAATATGCAGCAATATTCAATAACCCATTATGTAACATTTTTAGTGGTATGCATTATACATTCAATAATTATACGTACTACAATAATCATTGTACATTCAGTATAATTGAGTACCAGCTTGCTGGGATGAATGATCCCGGTGTGTACCCCGATTCAGAATAGGCACACCGTATCCCTGCGCATCGTAAGAGCGTGACCAAGGGTTGGCGTCAGGAAGGGCATCCGGCCATAAAAACATTGCCTCAAACAGGGAACCATGATTGTCATGGGGCCTGCAAGGCTAACCCCCGCTCTAGTGGGGGAAAGTGGCCTTAAAACGATCATTCATTCAATAATTATACGATTAATCCATACACAATACTACCATTGAATCGATTGTTAAAATCCACAGAAAATAGTACGTAATCTGACAGCATGGAGCAGAAGGTAGCATATTTACCTTTGAGCTGTCTAGCCTGGGTTTGATTCCTGACCCATCTATAAACTGGTGCTTTTCAGGCCGGACGGTACATCACAAAGTGCAGCATCCCTCAGATTGATGTTAAGCTGGGTGTCTTGTCTGCTAGCATTAGTTGGTGAACATAACGATTCCATAATGCCTTTCCTGAAGAGTAGGTGAGTTATCATCGACATCCTGAACAAATTATAAATTTCTGT
Source organism: Myxine glutinosa (assembly GCF_964187855.1). Lineage (NCBI taxonomy): Eukaryota > Metazoa > Chordata > Myxini > Myxiniformes > Myxinidae > Myxine > Myxine glutinosa. The sequence goes on along the minus strand of NC_136266.1, from coordinate 54,891,229 downwards.
CACATTCAGTTGAGTGTCAGGCCTGACGAGCCAGTTGGTGAAAGACTTGGGCCAAAACTTTGCCTGGCAGATCGAACAAGGAAGTGGGGAGAGTTTGAATGCTAAAGTATGAGTAGTGTTGTAGTTGTAGTGGTAGTAGTGGTAGTAGTGTTAGTAGTAAATACGTATCACTTATGTCACCAACTATTCTAAAACTGCTTTAGGATCCACAATGCAATATTCCTGAAGGTTGATGTAATCTTGGATGCTTACCAACACAGCTGTCATAGCAACACAGATGCCCAGTACAAAGAATACTGGGTTGTTAGGTACAAATAAAGGAAGTTTTTTCTTTAACGAGATCAAGATGATTTATTCCTGTTCGGAAAATAAAAATGTGCTCTTGAAATAAATTTACATGTATTTTATTTGTTTGTATATTTTATTTATTTATACGATGAGAAATTTATCGACGGTACTTTGTTGGTTTGTGCTACAGGGAATTTCACATCACTAATACAATACATCTTGAGTGAAAAAGAAGGTAGCCCTAATTCCATGTTGGTCACGAGGACGGTATGTAAAAACCAAGCAACAGGTAACAATGCGTGAAATCAGACTATACAACAATTAGATGTAGTCACGGAAGTTCAGCAAATAAGAAATAAAATGTCAGTGGTTAAAAAAAAACCCTCACGAGGTGACGAGTACAACTAAAGGTTGCGAAGCAAGTGTATCAAAAGAGAAAGTGGGACGAAGGAAGGAGGATAAGCAGACAGCTTGGACTTGCTGTGGGCCAAAGTCGGTTAAGCAGTAAATGTATATGTGGCTTAAACACCAAAATATGCCTTTGGTTGCACATCGAAAGAGCAGACCTTCAGTCGCTGGGCAATCGAGAAGGTTGGTCACATCCCACGTGCCAGCCAGGTGGCCAATAGCTGCGGCAAGTCTCCGATCCAGCCACTGGAGCTTGTCAGGGTCCTGTAGATCGGGTTCATGAAGTATAATGCTCCAGTCTGGTATTTGCCCGTTGCCAAAAGCCGCACCCAAAAGACTCGGAATGGCTGAACACAAAGTATCCTCAAAGTAGCAAAGCGACGTGGTGCCCAGATATTGAGTTTCAAAGGTAGTGGTGCAGACATAGAGACTCAGAGCCACAGTTTCACAGCGGTGGTGACCTGGGGGAGAAAATGACCCAAGTGAAAACTAGATCAGAAGCTTCCACCCTTACAGCTGTCTCAAAAAAAAATCAATGAAATTAAATAAATTTAAAAATTGAATGAAGAGTTAAAATTTTCATTTCTTTCTTTCAACAAAGAATAAAACATTTTTTTAAACTTAGGAAGCAGAGAAAATACTATATTAAAAAAAAGACAAGTGATGGGAAAAATATGTGATTGCACTTTATTTTTTAAAAGTTGTTTGTGCAGAAATAAATACGAGAAGAGAAAAAAATATATTCTACACTTTTCTCTATCGTGAATGATAGACATCACACGTATTTGTCCTAAAATAATTAAAAATAACTCGTGAGGGTGTAAACATGCATTTCTTCATTATTGAGCATTACTTCGACTCGCAAAACCCAACCCCCGCTCTAGCGGGGAAAATGGCCTTAAAACGATCATTCATTCATTTCATTCACTTCGACTCGCACAAAATATATTAAGAAATAATTCGGCAGAGCGCATACCTCCACGAGGCTAAACAGTTTATGTTTTGTATCCAATGCACTGATAGGCCGGGTCTGTATCTGGACTTGAACCAAAATTTAAACGCCTCTTCTCGTCAGCGAACCAACTCATACACCAAGTTTTGTCATAATATGTCCATAACTTTTTGAGATATCCCGCTATGTATCGTTTTTGGCCCCATCTCTCAATGGTGAATAATCTCTTAAAAATATATATATATAATTCTCGTATCCAGATTCGAAGCTTGACCAGAATTGAAACAAATCCTCCTTGTCACACTCCCAATCTCTCCACCAAGTTTCGTTCAAATCTGTCACAAATTTTTGTGATATCCCACTATATATTGGTTTTAGCCCGATCACTCAATGGTGAAGAATGACTTAAAAAATGATCGGATGCGGATGCGGATACAAAAATTGAACCAATGTGTCCTTGTCACATACTTAACATGTCCACCAAGTTTTGGCCGAATCCATCCATAACTTTTTGAGATATCCTGTTCACAAACAAACAGACAGACAGGGGTGAAGACAACCTCCTCCTACCTTCTGTGGCAGACATAACAGCAGTTTATTAAAATGGCTAATTATTGAGTAGGCCTCTTGCAACCCCAATGAAGCTGGCTGGCCACATGAGGAAGGTGGCTGCATAAAATAGGTTAATGGATGATGCAAAATGTTGTTGTGTGCCAAGAAATTTGGCTGCACAAAGCAGCAGCTGTAAGAATCTACCTATATAAAACACAGTGTGTATTTGTACATTTGTCTGTCCCCTTTCATAAGGGTAGGTTTTAAAGGCCAATCTTTTAACACGACTGTGTGTTCACTATGGTCTATTTTTAAAGATTGAAAAATCTCTTGTTTTTCTTAAAGTCTTTTTAGAAAGTCTTTAAAAAGCCGTAAAAAAAAGCACGTACCTCCAACAGGCTGAACAGCCAACACTGCAGCCTCAAGGTGCGTCACCATTTTTCTCAGAGATAGCCAAACGGATCCTTGCCAAACTTTGAGAAGTTCATTGTTGAGTGTCAGAGAGTGGTTTAGCCAAAATAAATGTTGAAAATTCAGAAAAAAATCAAAAGTTGGATTTTTTTTCCAAATCTTTCTTTAGTAACTAAGCCTTTGTAGCTATGTGAAAGTTCATATTAAATGATCTCCACCCCATTATTTATTGGATGTAGGGAAGTGTTTTAGGCCCCCACAAAAAAATAGGAAAAAATAGTTTTCTTCTAAATGCCAACAGGATGAGAACAGCACCGGGCAACAGCAAGTTATCCCTGCTAGTAAGCATTAAATACAACGTCATGCGGGCGTTGTCATGCAAATTCAAACAGCACCCAAATATCAGGGTGTGGGTTCTCTCTCTCTCTCACCCCTCTCTCTGCCACCCTTCCTACAACTTGCCCTTTAATGAAGTCCTTCTCGTGGGCGTAAACATGCATTTCTTCAGCTATCCCATCCTTAAACCGCAGTTGACGTCAAAAATGGCCTGTCAAGACCCACCACATATGGGCATGCCATGGTGTTTCTGTTCGCAATAGTCTAGCCAGGCGATTGTCCTCTTGCAACTGTCGACCAAAAGCCACAGCACTGCCAGTGAAGCCCGAACAATGATGTTGCTAAATTAAGAAGTCTCCAGGTACACTATTTCCTTTCGCAATTCCTTCCCATTGTGCAAGAGTCTCCAATTCTCGGTGGAATTATACTGAACCTGAATATCATGTGGTGCAGCACAGAGAATGCTGAAACACCACCATGAGGAATAAACAGAACAAGAGTCATGTGATGATGAGACGATCCCTTTTGGAATGCTTATATAAATGGTAAGACAATATTACAGTACGATAGCAAAATGACAATGGAAGGTGATCATATGTAGCAGGACAAAGGCCTCCGTAGGTGTGGCACCATGAGGTTGCAAGCCTTGCCAACAACAAGTCTGAGTGAAGCCATGTGGAGAGCATGCAACCCACATCTGCAATATACACACTCGACACACCCGGCCAAAGAATGAACACACTGAGTGGTGTGTACTCAGCACTCAGCACTCGGTACAACATGTCTGCATTCAATACAAAAGGTGCACAAAAGAAAACTACAAAGTTGTTTTATCACTTTCGTGCCAAGTCAAACACATTACAGAAGGATGTTGGCGGTTTGGTATGCTGTATTCCACAACGAGTCTGAACTTATAAAGCAGGGCCGGATTCAAAAAAAAAAAAAATTGTTCAAGAATGCATTTTAAAATTCCTATTCGTTTCGATATTTCTGTTTCGTGTTCTTCTGAGATATGTGCAAAAGTGATTCATTCTCTGTCCTTATACAAGTAGAAAAATGGCTGCCAGGATGTCCTAGAGCACTCGATTAATAGCACACTCGCCTCTGAACCGTCTAGCCTGGGCTTGTATCTCGGCTTAGCTATGCACCGTCACCCTGGTGTTTCATATGCAGGGCGATCCATCGCTATGTGTGCCATCCTTCGGATGGAAGTTAAACTAGGTGTCCCATTTGTGAGCATTAGTTGGTGGACGTTAAAGATCCCATGGTGTTCTTCGTGAAGAGTAGGCGAGCTGTCGCCGGCACCTTGAAAATAATTACAAAATCCTGCCCTAACCTATAGGTGGAATAGAATCAGTGGTCCGAAGAATGGTGCAACCAGCAACCACATCCTGCATACAAAATGATGACGATGAGTCGGAAAAATACAAGTTTAAATTGCTCTTTCAATCAATGTCACTCAATCCAACCTACTGTGCACATGCAGGCAGGACCACATGGTGTTTGACGTGTACGAGCATCATGTCCAGCAGTGAGCGGATCCCACAATGATCAGAAGACCATCGAAGAATGAGAGATTGTGCTTGCGCATTGCAGATTTACTTCAAGTAAGCCTATATAATTTGCGAGGTTCCTGGCCTTGGCCAGATTAACTTGTTTTACTGGCATCCAAATGAAAAACAACTGAAATTTCAGATACAGAAAATCATCGCTGGTGTATCAAGGACGCGTCTAGTTATACAGAAAGGTTCCGTTCAAAGAAGCCAGTGACTTCTTCTATAATCAGGCATGAAAGCCAATTGTGACTGTCGAGTCTCTTGAGGGCTTCAAGTTGGACTTCTTATGAGAATTTGATTGCTTTGCGTGACAGTAAAATGAGCGTAGACATATCAGAAGTGAGTGCTCGCTTAATTAAAATACAACACAGAATTATATAACTTGAATTTCCTTCACAATGTGCTCGTACAATAGAACAACCACCGTAAGAGGCCATTTTTCCCCCGCAGAGCAGGGGTTGGCCCTTTTCGGGCACCGCGGTCCCCTTTTTGAGGCAATGTTTTATGGCTGGATGCCCTTCCTGCCGCCAACCCTGTTAGTGCCTCTTGCGACACACACGGAATTACCAGTGAACTGGTACTCAATTTGTCGACCTCGGAAGGATGACAGGCTGAGTCAACCCCCCTGGCGTTAATTCAGCGATCGACCGGGATTCGAACTCAGGATCCTATGATCCCAAGCCGGCACCCTAACTGCTAAGCCAACACCAGGCTTCGTACAATAGAAGGGGGTTGCAAAATAACTAGGTACCGTTGGGTTTGTTTCATCTCGGGTTTGCTGTCATGGCAAATCAAATCAGATTAGAAACCGCTGGCCTAGTCTGACAAGAGGCAGAATATTCACCTACGCAATGCAGTATCTCACCATATCAGTGAAATGCACTTTGAGCTGCAACTCCAAGAAAGTACTGATAAAGTTATTCGGTTGAGTATAACATGTGTTCTGCTGTAGTACACACAGTGGAAAGAGCACGACTCACCAGGTACAACCGTGAAGGCGCAATGTTCTCCACGCCTCTCTGCTGTCAGCACGTGACGTTGCTCTGAGCCTTGGAGCACGAAAAACAGGTCGTCAGCAGGCAGGTTGCCGTCTCGGAGAGTCACAGTGATGAGAACCTCGCCCTAGAACATTGCAAGGACAGTCAACCACAAAACCCTGAAAAACGAGCCAAATTTACACGGCATTTTAAACGGTGCTATGGCGACATACACACAATATCATATTGTTGATAAGGTCCTTTTACACCCACCCATACAGGATAAATATTATGGCCATTTCAGGTCGTGAAAATCTTTCTTACATTTCTGCATCCAATGCAATTTTAAGCCATCCACAATTCATGATGTATATGGGGGTGAGGGATGAGAGTAAATCGAGAAAAAGAACAGGGGGGAAGGATGAGGTAGAAGTGGGAGTGGAATAAATTGGAAGGTAGGCTGGGATGAAGAGGAGTTAAGGGAAAGAGAACGAGTTCAGCCTACAAACAGTTTGGGGTCAACAGATCTACCAGATTTGGTGAACATATGTAGCTGCTCCGTTAATTCAATTAAAATCATGTATACACGTCAGTCAAAGTATAGCAATGACACCAAATTCGAACAAAAATGGCAGGTTCCAGAGACATGTCTCATCAAAGGTCTAAAAGTCATCCCTTTCCCTTGAGGTTCTTCCTACTCCGAAAGCGTGGTGGTTTCGCACACCCAAAGGCTTCTGCCGTTCACATGATATATGATCCTGTAAATCATTGCCTCATGTGTCTGGATCTGGATTACACATATACAAAGCTATGACCTGAACGCACAGCTTCAAGAGCCAAAATGTGATCAGACTTTATGGATTTATTGTACTTTGGCAATGGGAATGCAAATAGTGCAACAGTCTTATTGTCATTGGGTGGGAGATTCTAAAGGTCTAGAACCTCAAATATTGTTGACTTTTATTTTGAAAATAATAATAATCTTCCTATAATTCATCAAATGTCTGTCTGTCCATCTGTTCCCAGGTACCGCAAAAACTGCTGAACCGATCGCAACGAAATTTTGGGTGGGTAATCCTGGGACCCCCTGGAGTAAAATAGGCCATATTGTTTTTCCAATTTTTCCAATTTCCAAATTTTTCCAATTTTCCAGTTTTTCCAAACACGATGGAATAATATTTACCGATATGAACAGCGATTTGGCTTTTATTGAAATTCTACAAATACTGTTTAGATTTTGATGATTTGCGTGTGATATGATTTAACGGATGTTTAACTAAATCGTTTAAAATAAAAAAAAGCCTTCAATTTCTGATATTTTGCCTTTTCATTTGGGCCTGCCAATCGAAGCCCCGCCCATAGGGCGGGTACCATTGCTAGTAATAATAATAATCTATCTATAATTCCAGTAATCTCTGTGTGTGTGTGTGTCTGTGTGTGTGTGTGTGTTTGTCTGTGACCGCTGTTTCTCGACAACTACGGGTCCGATATACTTGAAACTTGCCAGGTATATTGCTGGGGACCCGAGGATGTGCCTTTTCAAGGTTTCATATTAATCGGAGAAGTAGTTACCGAGCTATGGCGATTTCTTTACCAAACTCCGCAAGCCGTTCGCTTTGGACCAAACCATTTCATGTAAATAGAGGGGGGGGGGGGGGTTCTGTGGTCGTTGCGAATGGACCAAACCATTTCATGTAAATAGAGGGGGGGGGGGGTTCTGTGGTCGTTACTGCCACGTGGTTTCAAAGTTTTTTTTTGTTGTTGTTGTTTGCACGCATGCTTTTTTGCACGCACGTACGGGCACCCACGTACGGGCACGTCCTAGTAATCTATCTATAATTCCAGTAATCTCTGTGTGTCTGTGTGTCTGTGTGTTTGTCTGTGACCGCTGTTTCTCGACAACCACGGGTCCGATATACTTTAAACTTGCCAGGTATATTGCTGGGGACCCGAGGATGTGCCTTTTCAAGGTTTTAAATTAATCGGAGAAGTACTTACCGAGCTATGTCCAAAAAACGCTTCAACCAATCAGAGAGCAGCGAGCTATCACGTGTGCCGAACGTGGCGATCAGACTCTGCCTCGGACGGCACATTTGACAGCGTATTCATTTATTTCACGTTGGAAAACTATGTTGCCGTTAAACTATGTTTTAAAACGAATTCAAACTGCGATTAAATTAAAACGATTCATCGTAACTGCGATTTGCGAACTTCCGGACAGTGAAGACTTCACTTCCGGCAGCCAATCACAGAACGCTTTGTTGTGTAGGCGTGGCCGATGTGAGACGAGCGGAGCTGAGCGCGTTACGAGCTGACCGCCATTACGGTACGTAATTCGATTTCTTATGCGCATTATTTCTCCCAATTCAGTCAGAGCGAAGGGCGGAAGCGAAGAGCGTTGTTTTTTTTGTTTACGGGCGTACGGGCGGGGTAGAGCGTACGGGTAGCGTTTTTTTTTTTTTTTGGCAAGGAACGGGCACCCACGTACGGGCAATGCCCTAGTAATAATAATAATAATAACAATGGGCTGGTTGGATAGTCGAGAGATAGGTACACGAGTCTGAGCCGTCTAACCTGAGTTAAAATTTCGACTCAGCTATAAACTGTCACCTGGTGTGTCACATGCGACCTTAAACCTCAATATCAGAAAACCGTTATGCCAGTGGGCCCCTCTGCCAACACTGGTTGTTGGTGGAGGTTGCAATCACACGGTGCCTTTCCCAGAGTGGAGGTGAGTTATCATCTGAACCATGAACAAATGATGAATTCCTGCCATTTTCAGTCGAGTATCCCATGACAGAGTGGTGATCTGCCCAGGATTCAAGCCTTGAAACGTTTCTCAACTTGGCGTAAACACCTCTAAGCTGTCAAGAGAATAGGCCTCCATATATTTATAAGGGGATTTTCAAGGTTAAGTAACAAAGGTCAAAAAGAGGAATCACTGCAAGGAAGCACCACAGCCCATGACCCAAAGAAGCAGTGAAAAATAGTAAAAGGGATAGAGTTGAAGATTTTATAGGATAGAGGTAAAGTCTTGGACCATTAAAAAAAAAAAAAATTATGAGGGACGTTTTTTATCACAAAGGCAAAATGGCTGCCATACAAGTTGAATTTAAGTCGAGACTCGGCATCATGCTTCGGAACTCCATAACAGCAAGAGTAGCAAATCAGAAAACCTTTCATTTGTAAATAAATCGAGGGAGAACTAAGAAGTGGAAATTCGGATATGAGAAAAGGTACATAAAGGAACAAGAGAAACGAAACAGAAGGATGAGTAAAAGGGATTTGACAACCGTTGCACATATCATTCGGGTACAAGGGCCAAGTAAGTATTCACCTTTCAAGGATGATTGAACAAACAGGTAGAGAGACTGCCCTCGTGAACCAAACCAAAGATATAAGTACATATGACACATGCTCCAGGTATGGTGTACCACAGTGTGCCGGGTTTTGGGAAGTACTGGCATTGCCTTTCTTACCAGCCCACAAATTAATGGCTAAACGAAATCAGTGGAACTCTGGACCTAGAGTGCAAAATCAAGATATAGATCGCTAAATGAAAACTTGCGACAAAGGCTATTATAGATATAACAAGAAAGAGCAATCAGAGATTGCAAACCCTCGCCAGGATGTATTTTCAGTGGTTTTTAAGGCCTTTGTGTTAAAACAAATATGGCGGCCGAACCACGTGACCTATGACGTCATAATTATCATAAAAAATTTATACAGGTGGAGTTGCACCTATGATGAAAATTTCCTGTCAATCGGACCAACGGTTGCAGAGAAAATCGTATTTATTCTGTGTGGACAAACAAACAAACAAACAAACAGACAGACAGACAGACAGCCACAGACAAACGGACTCAAATGCAATACCCTCTCCTCAGGCGAGGGTAACGAGCTTGATATCGTCTGCAGACGGTTGAAATTAAATGAAGTATGATGATGGAGCTGGTTGGCTAGCTTAGAGGTAGATCAGTATGACTCACCTCAGAGCTGTCCAGCCTGTGTTAGAATATATAGGCCAAATTATCCTGGTGTTCCGCATGCAGGGCGAGGCATCAGTATGTCACATCCCGAGGATGGACATTAAACCGGGCATCTCGTCTGCCAGTATTAGGTAGTGAATGTTAAAGATCCCACTGTGTCTTTCGTGAAGAGTAGGTGAGCTATCGCTGGCAGACTCAACAAATTTCAAATTCCTGCCCTGACTAGAAGACAATGGCAAACCACCGAGCATAAACCCTTTCCAAGGAATTGGTGTGGCAGCACCAATACTGTAAAGAGTGCAGCACTGTGCATCTCAATCACTCATCATCATCGTTTTGAGATACCTCAGCATGTTGTATCCTTATGGTGGTACTGTATAAAAACACTGTCTGTGTTATGCACTCCGTCTGTAATGTCAAACTAAAATCACGTGAAGTAGTCTAAATGTGAAGTGTCCTTGTGATAAATCATTATTTTACATTAATTCCCCCCGAAAACTCGAGTTTCCAGTTAATCATAAAAGTTTGAAAGAATGCCTTCAGACAAACTTCACATTCACTTAGTAAAGGATAGCAAACTGAATATTTATCTTTGATGAAAACTCCTTTTCTTTAAATATTTTATTCCGAGTGAATAATTATTGTTTACAATCAGTGGTTACTTTATTTCACACAAGTGTTTGGACTCTTTATTTTTTCTTTTTTTTTTCGTTTAAACAACACTCTGCTAGAAAACGAACCATGGCTCCAACCTACGACAGGAACACAAAGTTTACGCTTAAGATCAGGCCAGAAAAAGCATCAGTACAATGAATCAAACAAAGCAAAACAAGCTCGGAGACTAGCTTGGCGCTTCATAATTCCTTTAATCAAGACAGGAATTCCGGTTCGACCTTCTCATACCGTCATTGTATACGCATGGCATAACATCAGCAATGAGCATTTCCCTCTTCACTTTATATCTTCCTCTTATTTTCAAGAAACCTAAGAAAACATTTCACCACTATTTTTGAAAAGTAGTAATGAGAGTATTAGTATTATTATTATTCATAATTAGTTTATATCACCGCTACCAATATATCAACCACCTTGAATTATTTATTCATTCAATATATATACATATTGTTGTGGATATGAGAATGGTTTTTTTTTTTTATTGTGTTGTAAAAGGTTGTTGAAAATATCGCCCCTCCTCCCTCCGTTTGTGGTTGTATAAAGGTCAAAGGGCGTTCCCGTAGTTAGTTCCATAAAGCATACATGGAGGACACCATAATACCCCTGTTCAGTAGTTTATTTCCTTATTATGTGTATTAGGGTAAGGCCTTGTCTTCCATTAAGATGACACTCCATTGCACCAAGTGAAACAAGATAGATCCCCTTTCATTCCCATTCCCAAAATCTCCATTTCCAGCTACATCCCCTCCAAGTCTCCATTGCCAACTGCACTGGGCAGTTTGCCAGGTTTGCTACAGCTGTGGGTTGCTGATTTCGCCCCAAAGCCACCATTAAGCATGTGCTCAGCTCGGGGAAGAAGGGCGTGCCCGCCCATCGTCATCAAGGGCGGAGCCAGAGGGCCGTGCCGACCAATCAGGGCCGAGGCGAGCTGACCGATGGGCGTGTCCTGAAGGCCGGCGGCTTGATCGCCTGAGGCGCTATAAAAGTGCGCGCAAGAAGCAAGGACGTTGTTGAGTTGAGTGGTTGGACTGAGTACGAGACGAGTCAGACGAGTCCTGGAGAAAGCACGCGATGTCCACAGAGCAGCAGCAGCCACAGCAGCAAAAGTGGTAGCTTCAGCAGCAGCAGCAGCAGCAGCCACAGCAGCTTCAGCCACAGCAGCTTGGGGGGCCTCGACGGCAGTTTACGAGCAGGGCCGCGAAGCAACGGCGGCTGCTAAATGCGCCGATCGTGCTGCAGTACCCGTGGACCTTCCTCTCCCTCCAGCCATCCGCCTCCTGCCTTTCCATCCTTTTGTGTACGTGAGTTTGTTCTGTGTGTCTTGTCCCTGGGTATTAATTAAGTTTGTATAAGCTAGCGTTGCACTGTGTCTCTAATATCTTCTGTAAATTATTTTCTTATCTTTCCTTCTTCCTTGGTTACTTTTGAGCGTGTAAATAGTAGGAATAAATTTAGTAGTATTTCCAACCTTTTTGTCTTCTGTCTTCTTCTCCTTCACATCCGTGTCGCTTTTGTCTTTTCCATATTGAATATCTGTGGCGCGATCCGGCCAACGTTCGGGAATCGGGGTAACTGTTCGGCCGCGGTGCCATCCGCTCGGCAAATCAACATCCTTATCCGCGGTCCGTAACAACATATATATATATATATATATATATATATATATATATATATATATATATATATATATAATTATATATATATAAATATATATATATATATATATATATATATATATATAATTATATATATATAAATATATATATATATATATATATACAGTGAAACCTTGACTTACGAGTGCACCAACTTACGAGTTTTCCGAGATACGAGCCGTCGCTCGGGCGGTTTTTTGCTTTGAGATGCGAGCCGAGATCTGAGTTACGAGCTTACGCCACCCGCCACCAGGTGGGTTCCGGTCACGTGGTTATCTTGCCGTGCAAGCATCTCTGCCGTATATCGCTGCTGCTTTGTTTTCGCATTTTGGTTAGTTTGGAAAATTTCTTAGTTTTAACCATGGGTCCTAAGAAATTGAGTGCCAAGGGCAGTACTGAGAAGAAGAAGAGGATGATGTGCTTGGATATAAAACACGCAATCGTCGAAAAACATGAGCGAGGTGTGCGTGTTGTCGACTTGGTAAGGCAGTACGATCGTAGTACTTCTACGATATGTACGATTTTGAAGCAGAAGGAGTCGATAAAGGCTATAACGCCAGCCAAGGGCGTTACGATTATTTCAAAGCTCCGGACCTCTATCCGTGAAGAGATGGAGAAGTTGTTGTTTGTGTGGTTGACGGAGAAGCAGCTCACAGGAGATACCGTGACCGAGTGCATCATGTGTGACTGTGAGAAGGCACGAGACATGTACGGGGATTTGGTGCAGCAGACGGCGGGAACATCAACGGACAAGGCATCGGAAGTCATTCAAAGCCAGTCGGGGATGGTTTGATAATTTTAAGAAGAGGACCGGCATTCACTCCGTCGTCAGGCATGGTGAGGCAGCAAGCTCGGATGTGAAGGCAGCTGAAGATTTTATTATAACTTTTGCCGAACTGATAGAAGCCGAACGATACATCCCCCAGCAAATCTTCAACTGTGACGAGACAGGGCTCTTCTGGAAAAAGATGCCGAGGAGGACGTATTTAACGGCAGAGGAGAAGAGCATGCCAGGCCACAACTTGTTCAGAGTGCCGGCGATAGCTCGCCTTCTCTTTGTGGAAAACACGGTGAGATCCTTAACATCCAACAACTAATGGGACGCAAACGGGGCGCCCAGTTTAGCGGTACACACATTGATGAATCACCCTGCCTGTGATTCACCCATGACGGGTTATAGCTGGGTCGGGATTCAAACCCAGGCTGGACAGTTTAGAGTCAAGTGTGCGTACCTCCAGTCCAGGCCATCCTGCCAACTTGTATGCTGCATACAGGTGAAATATAAAGCGCGAGATATTTTTATATATACTGTATATTTAAAAAAAAATTGGTGTGGTTTTTGGCGGGCTGGAACGGATTAATAGCATTTCAATGCATTTTAATGGGGAAATTTAATTTGAGAAACGAGCAAATTGAGTTACGAGCTCGGTCACAGAACGAATTAAACTCGTAAGTCAAGGTTTCACTGTATATATATATATATATATATATATATATATATATATATATATATACATAGTGTCGTGTGACTACCCTCTGGTGAACACCACAGGGTGACACAGATGACCAAACGAACTTTAACTCCAAGGCGTGTAATTCAATGGCGGACCTTCGTTGCACATGAAGGAAAGGAGGATGACGAAGTTACCTGGACGGCTTCCACCCGACGTCCTCGACCCTGCAATAAATCAACTCAAACCGACACGGAATTAAAATGTGCAAAAATGCCGGCTTTATTAAATGAAATGCCAGTCACAAAATAATGGACAATAAAATGATTCTTAAATGGGACGTCCCGCCAAACAGACTCAAAGACGGACAAAGAGAAATCTAACTGTAAAAATTAATATGCGTTATTTGTGGCACTTACAGTCACGTGAAAAAGTAAGTACACCCCATGTAAAGTTTTGACTTTTTCAACATATTTCAACATACAGCTATTTGATCTTCATTTCAACAATATTGATAGATGAAGGTGATATAATATAACAAATATCATGAAACATTTACATTTTGTAGTCCATTGTATAATTTAAATAAACATAAATGCAAATTTCGCATGTGGAAAAAGTAAGTACACCCCATGAAATGTATTTTTATCTTTTTAACATATGTGGACATATCAATATTTGATCTTCATTTAAACAGTATCTACAGATAAAGATGATCTAATTGAACAAAAAACAATGAAAAATTGACTTTGCAATAATTTATTCAACAAAAAATTGTTGCACAGCATGCACAATTGCATGCACAGCTCGTTTCAAATCCCCCCACAACATCTCGATGGGATTTAGACCCGGGCTTTGATTTGGCCATTCCAGAACCCTCCATTTCTTTCTTTTCAGCTATTCCTTGGTGGATTTATTGGTATGTTTAGGGTCATTGTCTTGTTGCAAGGTCCAGCTTCGGTTGAGCTTCAACTCTCTGACAGATGGCCTCACATTATCCTCAAGCACCCTCTGGTACAATGAAGAATTCATAGTGGATTCTATGATGGTGAGCTTCCCAGGCCCTGATGCAGCAAAACTGCCCCAAAACATAATATTTCCACCACCATGCTTTACAGTAGGTATCAGGTTCTTGTGGTCAAATGCTGTCTTTGGTTTTCGCCAAACATGTCTTCTGGTACTGTGGCCAAATAGCTCTACCATTGACTCATCTGTCCAGAACACATTGTTCCAGAAGTGTTGGTCTTTGCCTCGGTGTTCATTGGCAAACTTTAGTCTTGCCCTGATGTTCTTTCTGGACAGCAAAGGTTTCCTCCTGGCACACCTCCCATGTAGATCAAATTTGTGCAGCCTCTTTCTAATGGTAGACTCGTGCACTTTGACATCAACAGTGGCAAGAGCTACCTGTAGGTCCGTGATGACATTCTGGGGTTCTTAGAGACTTCTTTCAGCATCTTGCGGTCTGCTCTCGGGCTGAACCTGCTGAGGCGGCCTGGCCTGAACAAGTTGGCAGTTGTTTTGAATCTTCTCCACTTGTAGATGATCTTCCAGACAGTCGAATGGTTGATTTCAAATTATTTGGAGATCTTTTAAAATCCCTTCCCAGACTCGTAGGCATCTATAACCTTCTTTCTGAAGGCCTCAGAGAGCTCTTTTGATCTAGGCATGGTGACACCGCACACTTCAACAAAAAAGAGCAAACCAAACTAAATGTCTGAGGGTTAAATAAGACAGGTTCCTCCAAGATCCTCTCTAACGATGTTCTAATCATTTGCACCTGAGCTGGTGCACCTGATTCTAATTTTAGGTATTTGAAGTAGTGATAAATGTGGGGGTGTACTTACTTTTTCCACATGCGAAATTTGCATTCATGTTTATTTAAATGATACAATGGACTACAAAATGTAAATGTTTCATGATATTTGTTGTATTATATCACCTTTATCTATCAATATTGTTGAAATTAAGATCAAATAGCTGTATGTTGAAATATGTTGAAAAAGTCAAAACTTTACATGGGGTGTACTTTCTTTTTCACGTGACTGTAGCTCTAATCGGCTCTTGAACCTCGTCAGGAATCGTCAAAACCCCCTCGCGTCCTTGGCGGCAAAACCACAGGCTGCACTTCCATGGGTGCGAACTAGGCCTCGCGTAACCTCGTTCGCCCAACCGCGCTAGTCTTCGTCGTCCGTGTGCAGGAAACCCACAGGCTGCACTGCCGTGGGTGTGAACTAGGCCGCGCACACCCTCTTTCACCCAGCCGCGCTCGTCTTCGTCGTCCATGCGTGGGAAACCCGCAGGCTGCACTGCCGTGGGTGCGAACTAGGCCTCGTGCACACTCGTTCGCCCAGCCGCGCTCGTCTTCATCGTCAGTGCGTGGGAAACCGCAGTTCTCGGTCCGCAGTTCCTCCTCCTCAAGATCACGAGGAAGATGTCGGAACACGACCGTTCACCACCGGATTGAGCAACCGAGAGATACAAAATTGTGGCTGCTCCCAATGAATGTCCCTCGCTCAAGAGCGCACCATATATGTCCACGTTCTTTAAGAATGTCCCTCGCTCCGGAGCACCCCAACACAAGAGAGAAAGCCACGAGGAAAGTGAGAGAAGAAGAAAGAGACAAAATTTCGGGACACGACTGTTCGTGATGAATCTCCCTTGCGCAAAAGAAAATGTCGAACAAGCGCTCCTTCATAGTCAAGGATCTGACGCCATCTCACGGCGTCTCCGTGTCCACTCCTATCAGCGAGTCCAGTCTTAGCAGTCTTTTTGTCAATCAAATCCCGGACCAATCACTGCTCCTCGGGGCAGGGCTTCACGGACCTTTTGTGCCTCTGTGTTCACCAGGTCGATGTTATCCACAGTAGTGCTCAATGTCATGGTTCTGGTTGGTTTTTATTTAGTGTGGTTAATGGGTGATTTCTTACTATTTGTGTGTGCTGCTGGTGCCATAAGGAAGAGAAGAAAAAAAAAATAAGAGGCCATTACATACAGGGGATCATTACCCATAATCCCTCACCAATTAACAAACCCCACCCCTCTCATTGGGACGAAGATACACTTACATGACATCCGGTCTAAACGAATTTCCTACTTATGATACATTGAGATTTCCTCTTCTTCATCGCGATCTACAAAGCATGGTAATCTATACACTCTACCTCACTCTAAGGTAATCATTGTTTACTCCCGACAAACGTAACAATATAGACACAGACACACAGACAGACACACAGACAGACACACAGACAGACACACAGACAGACACACAGACAGACAGACAGACAGACTGACACACACACACACACACACACACACACACACACACACACACACACACACTGGTCCAGAAACCCTGGGCACATTTTGAAGAACGATACCTGCAACAAACAACTAAGTTTATTATTGTTCTTTGGTGCAAAACAAAACATGATTACTCGTTAAACAGTCTAATCAGTCTAATATACATGAAACAGATCAGTTCAAATGTTCAAACTGCTTTCCTTCATTGTCTATGCACAGCTGTAGCCGTGACGAAACACTCTGACACACAGTTCTGCATGTTTCAGTCGTTAAGGCAGCAGTCTCATTACAGATGAATTGTTTCAAGTCTAAGGGTCGTAGGATTCCTCACATACACTTTGTTTTTGAGGAAAACCCAAAGGAAGAAATCACAGAATGCAAAATCAAAGACCGTGGCAGCCATTCAACTGGACCACAACGGCCAATCCATTTGTCTGTAAAGTTCAAATCAAGGGCCTGGCGTACACTGGCAGCATAATGAGCAGGCGCACAATCATTCATGAACCACATTTGGCCATCACTGAGTGGAAATACATACTGCTCCAACATTAGAAGGTAATTTGCAGCATTCACATTTTCTTCAAAAAATATTGGTCCAACAATGCCTCCAAAAGAAATGCCTGCCCAGACGGACACACTAGCTTGATACTGGACGTTGTGCTCAACAGTAAATCGTGGGTTGTCTACTGCCCATATCACGCTGTTATGTCGATTCACAGAACCAGATTCATTCATCTGATTCATCGAACCAGATTCTATAAACTTGGATTCATCTGACCACAAGATCCTGTTCTGAAAATCATTGTCCATATCCATTAACCTAAGCAATGTCTCACATGCCTCAACGCACCCGTAAAAATCATCCTCAGATAGATGGTGAATTAATGTGGGCATGTATGGTTTCGCCTGAAGGTCTTTTAGTATTCTTCGAATCGATGATCGGCTTATGTTGGTGACATTTGATAAACGACGAGTTGATAATGGTGTGTTACTGTCAAGTTGTTGTTGAATGACCGCTCTGCGTTCCTCATTTCAAACAGTATGAGGCCTACCTGGTGACTATTTTGGAAGAATGCTGCCGGTTTAATCAAACTACTTGTTTATTCTGCCGATGGTTCTTCTGTCAATTGCAACGGCACCACATTCTATGTCAAGTTGTCTGTGAACTTCAGCCAAATTTCCAGATACAGATTACAAGCGGACAGCGCGAATTTTCTGTCTCATGATATCCTCCGTCATATTAGGGTGTCTAATTCACATATATATATTTCGTAGACAGTGTGGTGAGTGTGACTACAGTGAGTGAAAGGTTGATGATGGTGAAATTGATGATTGGAAAGCTCTTGGTGAACGTCATCTTGGGATATGCTCCGCAGGTCGGTCGGAGCGATGAAGAGAGGGACATGTTCTGGAGTGCGATAGAGAAGCTGATGGAAAACGTGAAAGATGAGGAAGTTGTTGTGGAAGGAGGAGACCTAAATGGACATGTGAGAAGGAGCATGGATGGTTTTGAGGGAGTTCATGGGGGTTACAGCTTTGGTGTGAGGAATGGAGAAGGTGAAAGGATTTTGGAGTTTGCTGATGGAGCTGGTTTGTTGATTTGTAATACTCAGTTCCAGAAAGAGGATAATAAGCTTGTTACATACACGTCAGGTGGGTCGACGACAACTGTTGACTACCTGATGGTGCGTAGGCGAGATAGGGGGCACATCCGGGACACAAAGGTGATCCCGGGGGAGGAGGCTGTTACACAGCACCACTTGGCTGTCTGCGACATAAGGGTGAAAGGTGCGAGGAGAGCTCAGCGGGTGAAGTACCAACCGAGAATGAAGGAGTGGAGGTTGAAAGAGGTGACAGTGAGGGAGGCATTAAAAGAGAGGCTGAGTATGGCAGAGGCTGAGTATTTCCACCAAACAGTGATGACTCCATCTAGATCTCGCTGTCTGACAATATGGACCAACTTCTATCTACCCCTCCCAACTCTCTCTTCCTCATATGTGGTGATTTCAATTGTCACCATGCCAGTTGGCTGGGTGTAGGTACCTCTCTCACCAGCCATGGCTCTTCAGCAAAGGACTTCTGCGACTCACTGGGACTGACACAATCTGTCAATTTCCCGACCCGGATCTCAGTCAACGGAGCATCTTCTCTTCTGGACTTGGTTATGACTAACTTCCCTGAAAATGTCTGCTGCTCTTCTTCTGCTCCAATCGGCTCATCTAATCATGTGCTTGTTAAAGTGGACATCTCTCTGACCATTCTCAGAGAGCCTCCTCAGCGTCGACGAGTCTGGCATTTCACTCAGTCCAACTGGCACGGTCTTCAAGCAGCCATCAATCATCTGGACTGGTCTCCCATCTCTACCGCCTCTGACATCAACTCATCCTGGGAATTCTTCCAAAGTAAATTGCTCTCTCTCAAGCACAGATTTATCCCATCTCGTCTTCAATTGTCATACGCTTCCTCCCGTCCATGGTACACGGAATCTTGTGGTGAGGCTGTTGCCCAGAAACAACTTGCTTTCGTCTCCTGGAAAGCAAATCCAACGGAAGGAAATCTCATTTCCTTTCACAAAGCCCGAAACAAGTGTGTGTCCACCCTCAGGAGAGCCAGGAAACAATATCTCTCCGTTCTCAAGACCAAACTCTCTTATCTGTCTCCCTCTTCCAAATCCTGGTGGCGTCTGGTCAAATCTGTTTCTGGTGTTTGTTCCCCCTCCATCCCCTCCCTCACCTCAAACGGCTACACGGCTGACTCCGCACGTGAAAAAGCTGAATGCCTCAACTCTGTGTTTGCCTCTAAATCTTGTGTCCCAAACCCATCCCTCTCTGTACCCACCGTACCTAGTCGTACCCAGCTGCTCCTGGACTCTGTGTCCTTTGCTCCTGACAAGGTGGAAAAGTTTGTCAACCCTCGACTGATTCTGCAACTGGACCTGACGGCATCAGCCCACGGGTCCTAAAATCCTGTTCTTCCGCTCTTTCACTCCCTCTCTCTGTTCTCTTCACCCTCTCTTTTGCTTAAGGTCATCTGCCATCTGCTTGGAAATCAGCCAACATCACCGCTTTGCACAAAAAAGGTGCAAAAACAGATCCTAGCAACTACAGACCAATCAGCCTTCTCCCAATTATCAGCAAAGTCATGGAATCCATCATTGCATCAGATATGAAATCTTTCCTCTTCTCCAATGGCGTGATCTCTGATCATCAATTTGGTTTCAGACCTGGTCACTCTACTCTGGACATGCTGCTTCTGCTTTCTCAACAATGGATGGAGGCCCTCAATGCCAAACAGGAAATTAGAGCTGTCTCCCTTGACATATCACGTGCCTTTGATACAGTCTGGCACCCCGCTCTGCTCACCAAACTCTCCTCCTTTGGTATCCATGGAAATCTCCACGCATGGCTGGCGGAAATCTCCTCTCTAGTCGTAGTCAACGTGTGGCCCTGAATGGGTTTCTCTCATCTCCTCTTCCTGTTCAGGCTGGAGTTCCCCAAGGCAGTGTTCTGGGCCCTGTGCTTTTTCTGGTCTTCATCAATGATCTCTCTGACACTCTTGAAAATCCTCTCTATCTCTTTGCTGATGACTCCACTCTCTGTCGCTCCATTCCTCATCCCTCAGATCGGCAGTCTGCAGCCTCCTCACTCTCTGCAGACCTGGACAAAATCACAGACTGGGCAAACAAGTGGAACATGTCTTTCAATCCTGACAAATCTCACACTCTTACGATGTCTCTCCGAAATACCGACTGGACAACCCTCCCATCCACTTTCTGAATAATCCTCTCCAAGAAGTTCTGTCACTCAAGCTTTTGGGTCTCACTATCTGCCATGATCTTTCCTGGGAAAATCACATTTCAAATTTGGCCTCCAAACCCAGTCGCCGACTGGGCATCCTCCGTCGTGCAAAGTCCTTCCTTGGCACACCTGAGCTCCTCACCACATACAAGGCTTTCATCCGCAGCTCAATGGAATACTGCTCTCCCCTCTGGGCTGGTGCTCCTGCCTCACACCTAGCTCGTCTTCACGCTGTTGAAACCGAAGCGTTCAGAATCATTGGAATCTCCCACGATGAAGCTAACTCCAAGGGCCTTTCACTCACTCACCGCAGGCAGGTGGGTGGTCTTTCCGTCTTCTACCGACTCCTCTCTGGCCTTGCCCCCCCCCCCCCCAGCTCTCTCTGGGCTCTGTCCCCCAAATATTCCTACAGGTCGCACAAGATCTGCCTGCAACCCTCTTATGGTTAAACTGCCAAAATCAAGACTCTCTGCTCACCTTCATTCCTCTTTTCTCCCGCCTCTGGAACAAACTCCCTCACTCTCGTCAATCCCACTCCACCCTCCAGGTCTTTAAAACAGCTGTTCACCACCATCTCTTATCTTCCCCCATCCAAAACCTTGATCTTTTCTACCTCCGCTAATTTCACCCCAAATCCACTTTTTTGAAATACCAACTTCTGTCCTGGAAGCCCTTGGTGTCCTTGTGTTTTATACTTCTCCCACCCCCCCCCCACCCTCCCCCCACCCCTTCTCCCACCCCCCCCCCTTCCCATGCCTCCTCCCCCCATGCCCTCTCCCTCCGACACATCTCCCTGCTCTCAAATGTTATGTTTGTGTGCTTCCCCTTCTCCCCCCATCTTGTTTTCCGCTCCCTCTTTTTATATGTTTTGTTTGTCTGGTTGATTTGTTTGTGAAATAAATGTTAGCTCTTTCAGGAGCCTCGATTCAGTACACAAAAAAAAAAAAGAAAAAAAAAAAGAGGATGATGTGGTTGAGCTTGAAAGTGGTTGGATGTCAATGAAAGATAGTCTGTTGGGAGCCGTTGGTGAGGTATGTGGATGGACGAAAGGACCACCGAGGCACTCGGAAACATTGTGGTGGGATGATGAAGTTGGAAAGAGGATTGACAAGAAGAGGAAGAAGTTCAAGGAGTGGCAGAAGGTGAAGGGTACGGGCCACGGGGGCAGAAAAGGCAGAACATGAAAGTTATAAGGCAGCCAAGAAGGCTGCAAAGAAAGAGGTAGCAAAGGCGCAGGAAAATGTTTGGAAAACGCTTGGATTCGAAAGAGGGTCAGAGAGCGGTATTCAGGATTGCAAAGCAGATAGCGAAAGAGAGGTGCGATGTGATGAGGGTGAGTTGCACATACATTATATACACTTCGCTGAACTTGGGGACGACGAAGAAGAAGACCTTTGTTGATCGAAAGCTTGTCGAGAATTAAAGATCGACCATCCTGAAGCTACGTCCGCGTCTTATTCAATCTCCCGATTATATATATATATATATATATATATATATATATATATATATATATATATATATATATATATATATATATATATATATATATATATATATAGTCGTTAAGTGACAACACAGTCACTGCCCAGATGTGTAGATATATAGATAAATGACTGCACCCGAGTTGCCGTTTTATCATGGTTTAAACCAATCATAATTCAAACAATTATTTTGCACAAATGTATTTGTAATATACGTGATATCACATTTTATAAACAATTGAAGGTGAAAAAAAAAATCTTTCCCGAAAAAATAAAAATAATAATAATAATAATTGGAAAAAATTTCAAAAAAAATACCCTTAGGACATACCGACGGGAGAGATATGTGCATACCAGAAGTTTGGTACGATTTCACAAAAGTTTGAGAAAGTACAGTGACAACACAGGACAACACAGATATATATATACAATATATATATATATATATATATATGTATATATATATATATATATATATATACTGTATATACAGTATATACATTCACGAGGCTAACCCCCGCTCTAGCAGGGAAAATGGCCTTAAAATGCATGTTGTTGTTGTTGTATATACAGACTTGGCATTTAATATGGAATATTTTTTTGTGGGGGTGAACTTACTTTTCAAGTTGACTTAGAACCAAAAGTTCATTGGAATTACGTTGAAATTATTCTAGATTTTGTTAATGTGACCTTTAAAAGAAACAAAAACCACATTTGACATTTCAAAGCAAATAAATTGATCCTTGAAAGTGATGTAAACTGATATTGAACTCAATTCACGGACAGTACTGTGTTAAACTTCTGTACGTTTTCCAGAAGTATTTCTTTATTTTTCACATTAGCCAAATTTTTTTTTAACAAAAACAAAAGTTAAATTACGACTGGGATTACGGACAGTAAAATTACAGTTCAGTACGTTGTGCAACCCCCACGAGCATTCAGGAGAGCCCGTACAAGTTGAGGAATGCTGTTCACGAGATTTGCCAAGGTTTGGAAAGGAATCTCTTGCCATGCAGTGACAATAGCCTGCTGCAATTCACGCACAGAGGCAGGCTGCTGGTCCAAGTAGTCGATTTGACGCGTTAATTCTGCCCACAAGTTCTCTATCGGATTCATATCCGGGGACATGGCAGGCCACCCCATATGCTCCACACCACAGTCAGCAAGAAAGTGTTGGATCATGCGAGCACGATGAGGCCATGCATTGTCATCTTGGAAGACAAAGTTTCCTCGAAAGGCTGCATGAGCAAATGGAAGCAATGTTTCTTCCAGAATGGCCCTGTACTTGAACTGGTTCAGGTTTTCATTCAGAACAACCAGGTCAGTTTTGCCCCCTGTATGAAAAGCAGCCCAAACGGTCACCGCACCACCTCCAGCTTGGACTCTTGGCACTATACAATCTTCGTTGCAGGCTTCATGCACTTGTCTGCGCACTCTGACATGGCCATCTTGATGATAGACCAGAAATCAAGACTCGTCACTGAAGATCACGTGATTCCAGTGTCCTGGCTGCCATTGACGGTGCTCTCTGGCCCACTGCAATCGGCGCTGGCAGTGTTGTCTTGTCAGGCGTGGCTTTCTCAGGGGACGCCTGGCACGATAGCCTGTTTGAACCAGTCGTTGGTTGACTAGCCTTCTGGATACAGGCACATTTTATCAGTTGCTGCCACTCAGCCCGAAGCCGATTAGCTGACTTGGTACGGCCATTGCGGACTAACCGGTGCAGCTGGCGATCATCCCTCCTTGTGGTTCTGCGGGGACGTCCTGGCCTCGATATTGGAGTAGGGACACCCCTCTGAGCATTTTGTTTCGGGATCTTTGACACCTGACCTTGAGTGATGCCATACTGCCGAGCAATAGCACGCTGTTTCATGCCAGAATTTCGTAAAGCAACCACTCCATGACAAACAGCATTGTCGAGTTGACGGACCATCTCCAGAGGAAGCGGCAATAACTTTTGTAGACGTGCAGCAGTTGTTTTCCACTAATACAGAACGCAATAACCCTTATATACCCGATTGTGAAGCCAATCGTCAAATGTACCTGTCCGTACATTTTGTCACGCCACCTGAGATATAATCCTGTTATTGACTTCTTGCTGCGACAGACAATCAGTGACATGGTTCTTTTAACAAAGAAATCACCGAAGCGTAAAAGAAACTCACCAGATTGATATACTGAGTTCAGAAAGGAAACCTAAGTCAAGAAAAAATATATATATTCCATATTAAATGCCAAGTCTGTATATATAAACACAGTGTGTATATATATATATATATATATATATATATATATATATATATATATATATATATATATATATATATATATATATATATATTGTTGCGGTTTTGAGTTTGTACAATAAAGGTTAATTTCCCCCTCATAGTTTAGTCACACAACAACATGTAGCCTCGCGATAGTTCAGTTATTTCTTCGTGTGTGCAAGCATAGTCCTTTTCCTGTTTTAGTTTTGTGTTGAGTGGAATAATGAGAGTTAGGTCCTTTCTTGCCTTATGCCGCCTTTGGCTTTTTGGCGCAAATTAACACGAGGCAGGCCTGGCAAATCGAGGCAAGACCGAAGGAGGGCGGAGGAGAAGCCGACGGTAAGCGCGAGCCGCCAATCAGGGCTCGAAGGGAGTGGCTGCGGCACTGCGTCACAAGGCATGGTTAGAACATTCGAGAGAGCTAAGGGGGTTGGCCATATAACCCGTTGCGTGAAGCCCCCACCGCAGTTCTGCGAAGAGGTGAGCTGAACCAAGTTCTGGTGGGAGAGGCGCTTGTGAGAGTTGAGCTCTGAGAGAAGACGCGCATGAGCCAAGCTATAACTTAAACGCTCGGTTGAGCTTGAGGCAGAACCTCCATTGAGTTACGCAAGTGAGATCGCGCCGGTAATTAATCGCGTTGTGGAAAACCGCCAAGCCTGGCGAGAGACGCCTTTATTTCCCTCCCGCCTGCCTGATCTGCCCTTTGTTCGAGAGACGCGCTGCAAGGATCCCTCCCACCGCTTGCTTGCCTTCATCGCGGGACGTGCTGTGACCGGGGAGAGCCACGCCGGGCGGGGCCGTTCCTGGACGACCAAGTCAGCGCGTGAACATCATCCTCCCTTCATTCCCCCCTGTGAGTGTGATCGGGCCCGTGTCTGGGGTTAACTTAAGACTGTATAAGACTGCTCTGTGTCTCTTCGCCTTGTACATACTAGTGTAAATGATAATTAAACCAGTGTTCTTCCTTCCATTCGATCGTCCCCGTGTTTTCCATCATTGACTAAGCGTGGTTCAAATAAAACCGCTCTAATCGGGTTCCAATACCAAGGTAACTGCACTGACCACGTGGTACGCAATCCGCTCGGTGTACTTAAATTATGCGTGGCTCATGCGAGGCTTGCTTCCCCGCTTCCGCGGCGGCGCAGGTACTTAGGTACGTGCGAACATCGTCCCGGAACCCTACCCTGCATTTGCCCGGGAGGGGCGATTCAAGTCTCTCGGTTGCGCCGACCCAAGAAGAACAAGGGGCTTAATCTCCCTTTGGTAAGGGCAGGAAGGGCGGCGAAAACCGTAACATTTGGTGTCAGGAGTGGGATTGGACCGGGAGTGCGCTTCACGCACTCGAAAATTACGAGTGGACGAAATTTAGTTATTAAAACCAAATTTATATTCGTACCATGGCTAGCCAAGGCGGTCAAATGCCGGTGGGGGTAGATGAAGAGGAGAAATTAATGACCCAGGACCCACAGGAAGAGCTGGTAGACGAAGGAAGAATTGATGAGGGGGCAGCAGCAGGGGTAGAAAATGGCGGCATCTCGCACGTGGCGGCGAGAGCCGAGCCGGCGCCGCCAATGGATATGGGCCTATTTATGACACACATGATGGCCTTTGTGGCCAAAACGGTGTATAGCCTGAAAGAAATGGGGGACGAAGCAAGGTGTAACAAGGACGATGGGAAGGCTCAGGGTGAGCGATTGGAAAAACAAATGAAAGAAATGGGGGACAAATACATCAGGGAATTGAAAAAAATGGGGGAGGACATTGGGCGCAGGTTGAGCGAGGAGGTCGCAATAGGACACGACGAGGTGACGCGGTGTGAGAAACGCGTGGAGAGTGAGGTAGAGCAGAGCGCAGCTAAGTTGACCAGGGGTATGGAAATTGTGACGCGGGGTGTAGAAAAACCGGCGATCGTCAAATTGGATAAAGACATGTCGGGGGCGCCGGGGAAGGTCGAATTGGAAGACTAAATTTTATGGGCGCCGATGGTCGAGGTAGAAAAAGAAATGATTGAAATTGGGGCCGAAGAGATGGTAGAATCGGAAAGTGAATCACGGGAGAAGGTAATGGAATGCACACGAAGTTCGTATTCACACCGTGATGCCGTGCTTGCTAACGAAATAAAAAGTTTGCAGGTGCTGGCAGAAAAGGAGGTCCCCAAGGTGAGTAGAAATTATGGCGTGAATGTGTTTGGCGCGAAAGGGTTTTTGGCGCGCTTGGGACAGAGACGAAACCCGGGCGGTCGCGGAAGGTCCATTGTGCGGTGTACGAGGGCGACTGGTGCGTGGTACGAGAGAGAGTGTGCGCCGAGGTGAGAGAGGAAAGTGTGCGCCAGAGTGTGCGATGATTGGGTGTGTAACAGGAGAGTGCACACCCGTGGGTGTTACAGACTGTGTGCGGGAAGAGTGTGTAATGGAGTTTGTGAAAGGTGTGAGTGCGCCTTGGTGTGCAGGTGTGAGTATGGTGTGTGAGGGAGAATGCACACCAGAGAATGTGGAAGGAGAGTGTGCGATGACCGAGTGTGTTACATAGAGAGAGGGAGAATGCACACCAGAGTGTGTGGAAGGAGAGTGTGCAGTAACGGAGTGTATGGGAGGCGCGGGGACGCCTGGGTGTGCGAGTGCGGAGTGGGTCACGAGTGGTGAGAACGTGGCTCAAGCATCGACACCGACCGGGGTAGCGTTTAGCGAGACGGATAGCCAACGTGAGCCCTCGGTGATTTGTGTGCAGCAGGGACAGGCTGGGATTGGTGCGGCGGCGGTTTCACCAGGACCGCCGTGCACGACCCGTGCCAGCCCCTGCACTGTATGGTTGGTGCCGTGCCGTGGTGGCAAAGGCAATCGGCGAGGTTCAAGGGGAGGTAGGAGATTTCAGAGCCGCGCACCCGGGTGTGTGCGGTGCTCCGACCGTTGGCGGTTGGATAACCCTGCGTGGGACCGCGAGGCCCCGCACAGGGATGGGGCCCTGAACCTCGGCCCATCCATACCTCCCCCTTTGGATCGAAGATGCCGGATGGACACCCCATACAGGCGACCAACCACCCGCATGGATCGCTCGGCCTTTCGAAGCCGAGCTGTGACGACGTATTTCCACACGAAGAGGCTCAAGTGTAGTGGACGAACGAGGATAGTGTACCCTACGTGGGGGAATAGTAGTTTGACCATTCCTCACACTCAGGGCCCATGAACACTAGTTTAGGGGGATGGCAGTGACAGGCACATGGGGGTGCCAGTGATGGTTACCTCCATGGGGCACCGAAGCTAGCCGAGGGAGGGCTAGGATAATGTTAGGGATCTAGCAGACTTTAGAGACAAGAGATTTAAGTAGTGATATTTGGACTATAGTGGGGACGTAGGTAGTTTAGATGGATGTTAATGACGAAGGGAGTGCTTAGTTTAAAGGGATGACGGGGAAGCACGAGTATTAGGGGAGAACGAGATAGATAGATGAGGCTGTGTGTGTGAGGAATTGTGTGGAAAATAAGTGGAATTGTGTTGAGGTGTATGGAAAGAGGTGTGTGAGCACAAAAGGTGTGCGACATAAATGGTGTGTGAAAGTAAAAGTGTGGAATGCTTGGTGTGGGAATAAAAGGTGTGGAATGCATGGTGCGAAGGAGTGAATGGGGGGAGATGGAACCCATTCATGGACGCCCGGGGTGGGTAGTGTAAAGTCAGGTAGAGGGCTCAGGTAAATTTGTATGGATATTGACACCTGTGTTGCAGGTTGTGGCAAAGTAGTGCTTTGGAGGGTGCATGAGTATATGGAATGGCTGGGCGTGTGGTTTAATTGGTGCGTATGGTTATTGGGGCACTCTGCCACTGGTAGTTTGTCAGCCAGGTGAGGCCGCAGGTAGGCTCTGGGAGCCAGTTAGGTTAGTTGTTGAGTGGGGCCCGAGGATCCAAAGGAAGGACGCGGGTTGCCCAATGCCAAGGTGGGCATCAGGGGGTAAAGTGCCAGGAGGGGGCTTCCCCAGTTTAGGTAGTCGCAGGAGCAGGTAAGCTCGGGTGGCGACTACAGTGGCGGAGGTGCGCAGGTAGTTGGACCTGCTAGTGGAGCCACACGACCCAGCCCAGAAATTGTGCAAGGGCACAGTGAGAAAATTTGTGGGAGTGAGACCCAAATTTCAAGGGCACAACAGAGTGGGCAATGGGAATTCGGGTTTTTAGAACCACATAGTTTAAAGAGGCCGATTGGCAGGGTATGACCCCGGGTAGTTTAACAGAGTAAATGTCAGTAGTGTAGTTAGGATGAGAGAAATCCCTTCGCACCATCCACAGCCAATCACCGAGGAGGACGAGGCTCCATACCAAGGCTTTGTGAGCTAATTTGAGTAGTGAGTCGCATCACGACGTAAGTATGACATTGTGTTTGTTCCATTCCTTCCTTCCTGGGAGGGATTAGGAAACACATTTGAATAGAGGGGGATATGGGAGACAAGACGTAGAGACGAATTTGTAAATACAAGGAAGGGCTAGGGTAGTGTAAGCCGACGATGGGGGGTACGGACGGCTAGGGACGAGCCTGCTCTGCTCGCTCTTCCGCGCCCCTTGCGCTGCATTACCTTGTTTGCTGTGTACCTTTGCGCCCTTTCCGCTTTGCTGGTCGTGCTTTCTCCCCCCACCCCAGGACGATTTTGGAGGTGGAACTGTGCAGTACACCATCGACCTGTGCAGCATCCCTGCTGCACATTGCTACATTTGTGCAGCCGAAGTGCACAGCATTTGCTGCCATATCCTTTTGTTATAACTTTGCTGCACCTGTGCAGCACTTTGCTGCCACAAACACTTTGCTGCACCGTATTACACTCATGGACCACAAGTTTTGTGGCCTTGCACCTATGCTGTGCAGCACCTTGCTGCAGCATCACCTTGCATCTTCGGACCACTTGTTTTGAGTGGCATCAATGTCACACAGTCGGACCACCTAAGGTTGGCCCTGCCTGACAAAGGAAAGAAATAAACGCATTTGTTGTGCATTTTTATTATGGTGTGCTAGGGATGAGAAGATTTGTAAGGTAGATAGCCCTGAAGATCAGGAATGGCCTGTATGCTGGTCCGGGGGCTAGCCGGTTTGATAGGCACACAGAAGAAGCAAGAAGCAAGATGCAAGAAGCAAGCAGCAAGTGTTATGAAGTTTTGAGTGTGTTTTTGTTTTTGCTGTGCTTTCTCTCCCCTCCAATCTTCTTTCCAAAATGGACAGGTCCTGGGTCATAGAATTGTAAATAAATTAAGTTTTTTTGTGCTTGTAAATATAAAATGCTGCCCACCGGCTATGTGTTTAGTTTGACAAATTCCGCAATTCGGTTAGTTGTGGGCGTGGTTCTGTTAGATAGCTACTCAACGCAATAGGAGGGACATATTTAGTGTTTTAAAACTGTCGCACCCACGGGTTAGAGTAAATGTTAGGGGGAACCACACCTATATGTCACATGTAAAAGTAAAGTTAATTTTGCAGATCATTCTCAAAACCGGTCGTTCCATTTTTGTTGGGTTCGACTCTGGGACGAGTCTGACAAGGGAGAGGGGTAGTGTTGCGGTTTTGAGTTTGTACAATAAAGGTTAATTTCCCCCTCATAGTTTCGTCACACAACACGTAGCCTCGCGATAGTTCAGTTATTTCTTAGTATGTGTAAGCATAGTCCTTTCCTGTGTTAGTTCTGCGTTGAGTAGAATAATGAGAGTTAGGTCCTTTCTTGCCTTATGCCGCCTTTGGCTTTTTGGTGCAAATTAACACGAGGGAGGCCCGGCAAATTGAGGCAAGACCGAAGGAGGGTGGAGGAGAAGCCGACGGTAAGAGCGAGCCGCCAATCAGGGCTCGAAGGGAGTGGCTGCGGCACTGTCACAAGGCGTGGTTAGAACATTCGAGAGAGCTAAGGGGGTTGGCCATATAACCCGTTGCGCAAAGCCCCCACCGCAGTTCTGCGAAGAGGTGAGCTGAACCAAGTTCTGGTGGGAGAGGCGCTTGTGAGAGTTGAGTTCTGAGAGAAGACGTGCATGAGCCAAGCTATAAGGCGCTCTTACAATATAAACGCTCGGTTGAGCTTGAGGCAGAACCTCCATTGAGTTACGTGAGTGAGAGCACGCCGGTAATTAATCACGCTGTGGAAAACCGCCAAGCCTGGCGAGAGACACGTACATTTCCCTCCCGCCTGCCTGATCTGCCCTTTGTTCGAGAAACGCGCTGCAAGGATCCCTCCCACCGCCTGCTTGCCTTCATCGCGAGACGTGCTGTGACCGGGGAGAGCCACGCCGGGCGGGGCCGTTCCTGGACGACCAAGTCAGCGCATGAACATCATCCTCCCTTCATTTCCCCCTGTGAGTGGGATCGGGCCCGTGTCTGGGGTTAACTTAAGACTGTATAAGACTGCTCTGTGTCTCTTCGCCTTGTACATACTAGTGTAAATGATAATTAAACCTGTGTTCTTCCTTCCATTCGATCGTCCCCGTGTTTTCCATCATTGATTAAGCGTGGTACGAATAAAACCGCTCTAATCGGGTTCCAATACCAAGGTAACTGCATGGACCACGTGGTACGCAATCCGCTCGGTGTACTCAAATTATGCGTGGCTCGTGTGAGGCTTGCTTCCCCGCTTCCGCGGCAGCGCAGGTACTTAGGTACGTGCGAACATCGTCCCGGAACCCTACCCTGCGTTTGCCCGGGAGGGGCGATTCAAGTCTCTTGGTTGCGCCGACCCAAGAAGAACAAGGGGCTTAATCTCCGCTTGGTAAGGGCAGGAGGGTCGCGCGGAAACCGTAACAATATATATATACTTGTGGGGTCACCCGTGGGAATCCCACAGGCATGGATGTATGTGACATTTGGACATATTCAGTAAGATGCTGCACCTGCACATTCAGTTTTACAAAATGGTAACTGGCAATTTATCAGATCCACAAATGATGTAATCGACACAATTTATTTACTTCTGATAACATGTGAATGCATGTGCATGCACATGGGAAATACAGTTTGAAATGTGCAATTACATCTCATGTAAAATGTGACTTCAAGAGCTCGAAATTCTCTCCCTCCCCACCCCCATCCCTCACACTGCACCGGGGAGTGGGTCACACACACGGGTGAGAGTGGGTCACACACGCGGGGGAGAGTGGGTCACACATGCAGGGGAGAGTCGGTCACCCACGCGGGGGAGAGTGGGTCACACATGCAGGGGAGAGTCGGTCACCCACGCGGGGGAGAGTGGGTCACACACGCGGGGGAGATTGGGGGGCGCTTTACTCCTCCCCTCATTCCTTTCCAACTCCTCCTCACTCCTCTCGCCCTCCCCCAGTCTCCTCTCCCCATCCCGCAGTCTCCTCTCCCCCTCCCGCAGTCTCCTCTCCCCCTCCCGCAGTCTCCTCTCCCCCTCCCGCAGTCTCCTCTCCCCCTCCCGCAGTCTCCTCTCCCCCTCCCGCAGTCTCCTCTCCCCCCTCCCGCAGTCTCCTCTCCCCCCTCCCGCAGTCTCCTCTCCCCCCTCCCGCAGTCTCCTCTCCCCCCTCCCGCAGTCTCCTCTCCCCCTCCCGCAGTCTCCTCTCCCCCTCCCGCAGGCTCCTCTCCCCCTCCCGCAGTCTCCTGTCCACCTCCCGCAGTCTCCTCTCTCCCACCCGCAGTCTCCTCTCCCCCTCCCGCAGTCTCCTCTCCCCCTCCCGCAGTCTCCTCTCCCCTTCCCGCAGTCTCCTCTCCCCCTCCCGCAGTCTCCTCTCCCCCTCCCGCAGTCTCCTCTCCCCCTCCCGCAGTCTCCTCTCCCCTCCCGCAGTCTCCTCTCCCCCTCCCGCAGTCTCCTCTCCCCCTCCCGCAGTCTCCTCTCCCCCTCCCGCAGTCTCCTCTCCCCCTCCCGCAGTCTCCTCTCCCCCTCCCGCAGTCTCCTCTCCCCCTCCCGCAGTCTCCTCTCCTTGTGGCCTATCTATGGGGTGCTACCTTTAACGATGTTATATTTATTTACAAGTGTGGGTTCTCAAAACCGCAACAATATATATATATATATATATATATATATATATATATATATATATATATATATATATATATATATATATATATATATACATACAGTGAAACCTTGACTTACGAGTTTAATTCGTTCTGTGACCGAGCTCGTAACTCAATTTGCTCGTTTCTCAAATTAAATTTCCCCATTAAAATGAATTGAAATGCTATTAATCCGTTCCAGCGCCCCAAAAACCACACCAATTTTTTTTGAAATATACAGTATATATATAAATATCTCGCGCTTTATATTTCACCTGTATGCAGCATACAAGTTGGCAGGATGGCCTGGACTGGAGGTACGCACACTTGACTCTAAACTGTCCAGCCTGGGTTTGAATCCCGACCCAGCTATAACCTGTCATGTCGGTGTTTCACAGGCAGGGTGATTCATCAATGTGTGTGCCGCTAAACTGGGCGCCCCGTTTGCGTCCCATGAGTTGTTGGATGTTAAGGATCTGTGTAGTGTTCTGGTAGTGTTCTGGGCCCTGTGCTATTTCTGGTCTTCATCAATGACCTCATCGAAATGAGGATCTGTGTAGTGTTCTGGTCGTGTTCTGGGCCCTGTGCTATTTCTGGTCTTCATCAATGACCTCATCGAAATGACCTCATCAATGACCCATCGAAAACCTTGATCTTTTCTACCCCCGGTAATTCACCCCAGAGTCCTTGCAGTGTTCATATGTTTTATTCCTCTCCCACCTCCCCCCAAGTCCTCCCGATGTCCCTGCTCTCAAATGTTGTGTTTGTGTCCTTCCCCCTCTCTCCCCATCTTGTCTGCCGCTCCCCTTGTTTTTTGTGTTTTGTGTGTCGGTTTGTCTTTTTGTGTGATTAATGTTAGCTCTTTCACGAGCCTCGATCTTGTATACAAAAGAAAAGAAAAAAAAAATCTGACCGTGTCTTCCACAAAGAGAAGGCGAGCTATCGCCGGCACTCTGAACAAGTTGTGGCCTGGCATGCTCTTCTCCTCTGCCGTTATATACGTCCTCCTCGGCATCTTTTTCCAGAAGAGCCCTGTCTCGTCACAGTTGAAGATTTGCTGGGGGATGTATCCTTCGGCTTGTATCAGTTCGGCAAAAGTTATAATAAAATCTTCAGCTGCCTTCACATCCGAGCTTGCTGCCTCACCATGCCTGACGACGGAGTGAATGCCGGTCCTCTTCTTAAAATTATCAAACCATCCCCGACTGGCTTTGAATGACTTCCGATGCCTCGTCCGTTGATGTTCCCGCCGTCTGCTGCACCAAATCCCCGTAAATGTCTCGTGCCTTCTCACACATGATGCTCTCGGTCATGGTATCTCCTGCGAGCTGCTTCTCCATCAACCACACAAACAACAACTTCTCCATCTCTTCATGGACAGAGGTCCGGAGCTTTGAAATAATCGTAACGCCCTTGGCTGGCGTTATAGCCTTTATCGACTCCTTCTGCTTCAAAATCGTACATATCGTAGAAGTACTACGATCGTACTGCCTCGCCAAGTCGACAACACGCACACCTCGCTCATGAGTCATGTTGTTCGACGATTGCGTGTTTTATATCCAAGCACATCATTCTCTTCTTCTTCTCAGTACTGCCCTTGGCACTCAATTTCTTAGGACCCATGGTTAAAACTAAGAAATTTTCCAAAATAACCAAAATGTGAAAACAAAGCAGCAGCGATATACGGCAGAGATGCTTGCACGGCAAGATAACCACGTGACCGGAACGCTCGTTGGGCCACCTAGTGGCGGGTGGCGTAAGCTCGTAACTCAGATCTCGGCTCGCATCTCAAAGCAAAAAACCGCCCGAGCGACGGCTCGTATCTCGGAAAACTCGTAAGTTGGTGCACTCGTAAGTCAAGGTTTCACTGTATATATATATATATATATATATATATATATACTACTCAAAAGATGTTAAGGGTCAAAAATATTTGTGCATATAAATATAAGCTAACGAGCTAAAATGGTGACGACTAATGACAAAATAATTCTTTGATGGCTCAAGAACAGAAAACACAAAACAAAAACTTTTGATGAGACACTAGTTTATTACCCTGATGAAAAAGAGTCATGCACCCACCAAAATGATGTTCACACAAATCGCAGAAGCTTCAGTAACCAGTGTAGCCACCGTCAGCATTCACACATTCTTGACAACGTTGGCGCATGCTGTTCATCAGGCGTTGGAAATAACGTTGGGGGATCGCTTGCCATTCTGCGACTAATCGCTGAGCCAGTTGCCGGGGGTTGACGGCAGGGACGTGATGTGATCGAACTCGCCGCCCTAGTTCATCCCACGCATGCTCAATGGATGACAAGTCGGGTGAATATGCAGGCCAATCCATGTGCTGAACGTTCTGCTGGTGCTGCTGCAGGAAGTCGGTCACCATCTGGCACGATGAGGTCTTGCGTTGTCGTCCTGGAACCAAGCTCCTGGTCCAATCCGTTGCAGAAGTGAAATTACCAGAGGTTGAACAATCTCGTTGAGATAACGCTGACCAGTCAAATTTCCGTTGACGATGTACAGAGAGGTTCTGTGGTTCATGGATATCCCCACCCACACGGCCACACCATCACACTTCCTCCTCCAAATGGTAGACGTTGAGCAACATTGAGATCAGCAAATCTCTCTCCTTGACAACGATAAACACGAGCCCGGGCATCATTGAACTGGAGCGAGAAGCGGGACTCATCTGTGAACATTGTCTCTGCCCACTGACCACGGTTCCACCGGATATGACGTCTGCACCAATCTCGGCGAGCCCTTCTGTGACGGTCAAGTAGCGGTGGTCGGACTGCAGGACGGTGGCATCGCAAACCTCGGTCTCGCAGACGATTCCTAATGGTTTGGTCGGACACGTTGGTGCCTCTGGCAGCTCCGAGTTGATCCCGAAGATGCCATGCGGTCACAAAACGCTGTCGCAACGCCGTTGTCCAGGAAGCGGTCCTCTCGTGCTGTTGTTCATCGGGGTCTTCCAGAACGGGGGCGATTCTGAACAGCATTAGTTGTCCTGAACCTCTGCCAGAGTCTGCCGATAACGCCTTGGCTTACATTTAGACACTGAGCCACAGTTCTCTGAGTTTGGTCATCTTGTAGCCAGCCAATGGCCCTTCCCCTGTCTTGGATGCTGAGTTGTCGTCGAACCATCTTCAAATTTCAAGTGATGATGAATGGAAAATGCTCAGCCATTTTATTGCTAAAATTGGCATGCATCGAATGACACTCATGCAAAACACGTGCAAATGGTGCATGAGGTGTCACAATGGGTGTTTCGAGGCAGTTTGTCAGTTTAGTCTGTCTAAGTTTGTGCTTCAAATCCATGAAAAGGAAATCTGGGTTAACTTTAAAAGTTTCTAAAGATAAGTGCAATGATTGCATGTCCCATAATAACGTGATGTCTATAGTCCAAATGACAACCCAAAGGGGAATATTCTAACCCTATCTGGCTTAAAAATACATACTTACAAAAATGATCAAAAAATTTCCTTTGACCCTTAAATTCTTTTGAGTAGTATATATATATATATATAATCGTTCTATGATGCCTAAGCCTTTGCGGCTTTGTGAAAGGTAATATTACATTGCCCATGATTAGTGTGTGTGTGTGTGTGTGTGTGTGTGTGTGTGTGTGTGTGTGTGTGTGTGTGTGTGTGTGTGTGTGCGCAATATTATAATATTAAATATATAATTTCCTTTGTTGGTGTGGGTAAGTGTTTTAGGCACCCACAAAAAATGGAAAAAGAAAACAAATTCATTTCTTCAAAATGCCAACAGTGTTGGAACAT
This sequence comes from Myxine glutinosa, assembly GCF_964187855.1. Taxonomy (NCBI): domain Eukaryota; kingdom Metazoa; phylum Chordata; class Myxini; order Myxiniformes; family Myxinidae; genus Myxine; species Myxine glutinosa. The sequence continues at coordinate 54,855,375 of NC_136266.1, read as the reverse complement.
CACCGGGCAACGCAGGGTACTTACTCCTCCGAGTACTCACATAAATAGGAACTTCTTCAGGGCTGCAGTCCATGGTATTTGTCTGAAACACAAAAAAGTCTTTCTTTATAATAACATTTGGCTTCAACCTGAAACATCACATTTGAGCCAATCCACATATTGGTGTACCTGCCTTTTCCTTTACACAATCCTAGTAGGCCATAGTGTGCCAGTATCCTGGCCCTCACACTGGCAAACAACCCGGTGTAGTTCCTGCCTAAAAACACATTTGGCAACTGCTAAACTCTGCAACAGAAGATAAAAACAAACACTCGTGCACACACACACACACCTTACCTGAACTTCACCCTTTGAGCATTCTTTTAGGCCCATATTTCCTGTTTCCTTTATCCTACCATGTTTCAGTTCCATAATATTCTTTTAAACTGCTTTCCACATCCTCATATCCCTCCAAGGGCCTATTGTTCTGCACTTGTACCCTGCAGTGATGTACTTTGGGTTAGCAAACTTGTGTCCAACGCCAAAGGAGCCTGCCTACCCCATAATAGAAATATCAGATACACAAACGACGGACCAATCAGAAGTGTGGATGCAAAATACATTTTGATCAATTATGCAAACAACCTCAATGACAAAAGACAAAAGCTATGAATTATTCCTTCATTTTCGCAGAAGTCAAAAACAAAATAACTGATAAATCGTGTGTGTGTTTTTTTTCAATACGTCATCAATACATTCATTCAGAGCGCCATGTTCAGCCTCAGAGGTAAAGCTCAGTGCCACGCCAAGCAAAACAAATCCTCGTGTGTAAGCTACGAAGACGGAACTTGCTTTGAAATCCCACCACAATGCTATTTATTCCAGATGTATTTTTTTTTTTTCATCAAAAATATTTTCCATGCACATTATTTTTTCATTCCAAATCAATCCTGCTTTCTGCCAAAAAGCCGTTCAGCTTATTTGGTGAAAGGAGGTGTGGTTGCAGGTGGGGGTGGGGTCACCAAATGAGCTCCAAACTATTGCACTAAGGTACACACGACACATTTGTAGTATAAAGAACTGACACAATGCACTGTCAGTTCCTTTAGGTTGGTTCTGCTTATGGAAGAGGTGAGTATTGTGCCTCATTCCTTAAGAGGACTCTCGGATATAATCACGGCACGGTTTGCAGGGCCGAGCAAGAGAAAGGGGTCATACTATGCATTGTGAAAGTCTTTCGGCATGGAACTCCGAGAGACAATGTCAGGCCTCCAAGGCAACAAACCAAAAGTCTTACACAGACAAAGGCATGCCCTCTGCCAGCGCACAGAGCAGGAAACCTTAGAAGGCCTGGCTTTGGCCGAGCGGCCTCTGTGAGGTGGATTGCCTTTCCTCACCTGGCTGCGTGATCTCGGCAGACACAACAGCCTGCTGATATTACTCACACAGCGAGACTCAAGCAACCAGAGGAGGAAATATGGCTCCATGGTGTCTTTATTGTTCGCAAATGCGTCTAAAATATCCTAGGATAATGGGGAATGGGTCTGAGAGCTGATGGTTATTATTTGCTTTTATAATCAAACTTTATTCCAAAAACCACCTACAGTTTTCAAGTCACGTTATGGTTGGTCTTTACATCAGCTGGCTAAAAGAAAGTGTTTACGATAAAGTTTGGAGAAATTCATTTCTACACAGAATAAAACTGCTCTGAAATGAAGTACAGCATACCCTTTAGGAATTAGCATCGTGTGTGTTATCGATGTGTGTGTGTGTGTTCCCAAGACCACACGGCAGGCAGGCACAGATCAGGTGTGGCACATACATGTACAAGATGGCACTGCTGCTCCCGATGTGGAGTTATCAAAGTCAGAGAGAACAGTGCGAGTTGGTTCAGATTGTAAGGAAAAACAATTATATGTTAAACGTTACAAGCGTAGTTTATGAGCTAATGATAAGCCACCACAAGTCACATTATCTACATTGCTCCCAATCAGAGTTGTACGCTGAGGTTGAAAGAAAGTTATCAACATTGTATGTGAACTGCAATGTACAACCAAATGGATTACAAAAGTGGCCAAATTTTATCAGCTATTGTCAAAATTTAAGAATATACCCCAGTTAAAAAGTTTTTACATACATACGTATATATACATGACATGACCAAAAGTATGCAGACACACGAACATCTTTTTCCAAAATCGTGGGCATTAATATGGAGTTGGTCCCCCCCTTTGTTGCTATAACAGTCTCCACTCTTCTGGGAAGGCTTTCCACTATATGTTGGAACATTGCTGCGGGAATTTGCTTCCATTCAGCCACAAGAGCATTAGTGAAGTCGGACACTGATGTTGGGCAATTAGGCCTGGCTCGCAGTCGGCGTTCCAATACATCCCAAAGGTGTTCGATGGGGTTGAGGTCAGGGCTCTGTGCAGGCCAGTCAAGTTCTTCCACACCGATCTCGACAAACCATTTCTGTATGGACCTCACTTTGTGCACGGGGGCATTGCCATGCTGAAACAGGAAAGGGCCTTCCCCAAACTGCTGCCACAAAGTTGGAAGTACACAATCATCGAGAATGTCATTTTATGCTGTAGCGTTAAGATTTCCCTTCACTTGAACTAAGTGGCCTAGCCCGAAGCATGAAAAACAGCCCCAGACCATAATTCCTCCTCCACCAAACTTTACAGTTGGCACTATGCATTCGGGCAGGTAGCATTCTCCTGGAAACCGCCAAACCCAGATTCGTCCATCGGACTGCCTGATGGTGAAGCGTGATTCATCACACCAGAGAACGCGTTTCCACTGTTCCAGAGTCCAATGACGGCGAGCTTTACACCACTCCAGCTGACGCTTGGCATTGAGCATGGTGATCTTAGGCTTGTGTGCGGCTGCTCGGCCATTGGAACCCATTTCATGAAACTCCCAATGAACAGTTTTTGTGCTGCTGTTGCTTCCAGAGAAGGTTTGGAACTCAGTAGTGAGTGTTGCAACCGAAGACAGAAGATTTTTACGCGCTACGCACTTCAATACTCGACGGTCCCGTTGTATGAGCTTGTGTGGCCTACCACTTTGCAGCTGAGCTATTCTTGCTCCGAGACGTTTCCACTTCACTATAACAGCACTTACAGTTGACTGGGGCAGCTATAACAGGGCAGAAATTTGACGAACTGTCTTGTTGGAAAGGTGGCATCCTATGACGGTGCCACGTTGAAAGTCACTGAGCTCTTCAGTACGGCCCATTCCACTGCCAATGTTTGTCTATGGAGATTGCATGGTTGTGTGCTTGATTATATATACCTGTCTGCAATGGGTGTGGCTGAAACAGCCGAATGCACTAATTAGAAGGGATGTCCGCATACGTTTGGTCATGTAGTGTATCTACACATATATACACACAATGTTATATATATATATATATATACACACACATATACATATATATACAAACACATACATACTGTTACGTTTGTGGGTGGAGGGGAGGGGAGGTTAGAGATTTCCTTCATGCAGTTAGAAATGTATGGAGCAGTATGGTCCGCATTTGAGTAGTTAGCCATTCTCATTGTAATAAGCAGGGCCACGTCAGCGTAAGGATGGTTTCGTTTGAACGTGCACCACATGGAGGTCGGTGCATTGTAATAAATTGGAAGGGTTTAAAGTGAATGAAATGTGTGTAAAACCTCTTGTAATCCACCAGGTGCCCCGGGTGTCATAGAAGAGCAAGGAGAGGAGCGAGTCAAATCGTGGTGGGGCTCTCCCAGGCAAAGGAGAGAGGGGGATGGAGCTATATGGACTTCTCCTGAAGGGGGTGGAGCCCAACGCCTCAGAGTGCGGAGAGTGTCCGGAGGGAAAGGGGAGGAGCTAGTAGCTCTCCGGTTCGGTGCACTCAGAGGAGCTGGAACAGATCGGACTCTGAGGCGAATTGGCAATGTGCCAGGAGGGAGGAGCTCGAGAGCACGCAACAGGATCACGCTGTTCAGAGGAGAATTAAAGTGTGCCCTGGTCGAGACTGAGGAGTGGTGGTTTCTGGAGCATGCTCGGAGGAAAGCTTTGGAGGTAGGGCATCGTGCCAGAGAGAAAGGGGTACATTGCTTGGTTGCTGCTTGCCTGTTCAACCTCATCCCCTCCTCATCGCCTGTTCGTTCTGCCTGTTCGTGGCTGCTCAGTTCCCCATCCTCCTCCATTACCACCAGAGAGAGATAAGCCACCTGGTTTTTGTTCCCTTTCGCCACCTGTGATTGAGTTTGGTGTGTGATGCCATCGATATTTAATCGTTCACTGCATATAATTAATTACTTATTAATTCCATTCCCCATTTTCCCTTCCCCCATCCCACCGTCGAATTCCCCACTGTCAGATTCAATCTTCCCCTGGTTTTGTTGCATTCAGGAATAAATCCGTTCGTTTTATTAAAAGTTAAAGTTCTCAAGTGTTCTCCTCACAACCACGCACGCATAAAGTCCGCCATAATTGAACGCAGTCTGAGGGAGATAAAGCCAGTTCGGTCCATCCATCCAGCATCGGTGTTAATCGGCCTGTGGCAACAATTGTTGTCAGGAGTGTGGATTTTTCAACGAACCAGACCACATTTGGGATTTTTGAACTCAAAATTTAAAACGGCCACTCCTGACCAACATGATATTTCTTGATCAGGAGTGTGAAATAGAACCCGAGGACTTTTAAATTTAAGTTAATTGGTGTTGTGAGAGCACGGGTGAGGGTGCTATAAATTTAAAGGACATATATTTTTTTTAACTAATGAAGGGCGTGCAGAAAGAAAGCCCCTCAACATAATAACGGACATAAAGGAGATAGCGGCACGAGGCAGCAGTGAGGAAGGAAATGATGTGGGGATGGGGATTAGTGAGGAGGATTTGACCAGAAGCTCCCCCATTCCTGATCAGTTTGGAAAGAGAGCCATGGGTTTAAATGGCATGGGAGATATGAGGAGATGTTGAACGTGCTCCCCAGTGGAAATTGAATTTGTTGTATCAAATTTACCTTTCCCCATTGTAATGACTCGCCATGCATTCCTATTGGAGGTGAATGCAGGTGAATTGGGGAATTGGTATTGGTGACAGGCAAGAGTGGCCATGAGAGCCAAGCATGTGGATTGGGTGGAAAGCGTTAAACTGCGATGTGTTATGAATGAAGGATTGAGTTTTGTTTGTGTGTTGTTGATTAGTGTAAGAGATAGGGATTAAGCGAGAGGGCCAAAAACAATATATAGCACGAATCTCAAAAAGTTGTGGACGGATTCAGATGAAACTTGGTGGACAGCTCGTGTATGTGACAATGACGAACTGATTCAATTTTGGTGAAGAATCAAATCTAGATCCGGATCAGAGAATTCTTTTTCAACGATTCTGCACCATTGAGTGATGGGGCTTAAACAAATATGTAGCACGATATCTGAAAAAGTTATGAATGGATTCGGACAAAACTTCAAATGTTTTTGAGACATTCTCATGAGAAGAAGAAGGCTGAATGCGTCAATTCTGTGTTTGCTTCCACATATTGTCCCCAACCCCTCATTCTCTGTATCCACCCTACTAAGTCATAGCCAACTGCTCCTGGACTGTCTTTTGCACCTGGCAAGGTGGAGAAGTTCCTGGCAACCCTTCACTGATTCTACAAATGGAAGGGACAGTATCAGCTCACATGTCCTAAACACCTGCTCTGCTGCTCTTGCACATATTCTCTGTATGCCCTTTTACCCTATAATTTACCCTCGGTAATATTACATCTGAATGGAAGTGAGCAAACATCACTGAATTACATAAATAAGGTGCAAAAAATGATCCCCTTATCTACAGACCTATTAATCTTACTTGTAATCATCAGCAAGGTTTTGGAATCCATCATCTCAGATGACACAAAATAATTCCTTTTCTCCAACAATCTCATCTCAGATCATCAATTTGGATTCAGATCAGGTTACTCTACCTTGGACATGCTGCTTCTACCCTCCCAACAAAGGATGGAGCCTCTCTATACCTTTCATAGGATCAGAGCCATCTCTCTGGACATACAGTGCATTCAGAAAGTATTCACACCCCCTTCATTTAAGAATTGTGGAGGCCAATGTGCTCTTGGGAACCTTCAATGCAGCAGAATTTTTTTTTGTAGGCTTCCCCAGATCTGTGCCTCCACACAATCTTGTCTCTGAGCTCTGCAGGCAGTTCCTTCGACCTCATAGCTTGGTTTTTGCTCTGATATGCATTGTCAGCTGTGAGACCTTATATAGACAGGTGTGTGCCTTTCCAAATCATGTCCAGTCAATTGAATTTACCACAGGTGGACTCCAATCAAGGTGTGGAAACCTCTCAAAGATGATCAAGAGAAATGGGAGGCACCTGAGCTAAATTTCAAGTGTCATAGCAAAGGGTCTGAATACTTTTGTCAATGTGATATTTCAGTTCTTTCTAAAATCCTGTTTTCTCTTTGTCATTATGGGGTATTGAGTGTAGATTGATGAGGGAAAAAAATGAATTTAAACGATTTCAGCATAAGGCTGCAACATAACAAAATGTGAAAAAAGTGAAGGGGTCTCAATACTTTCTGAATGCACTGTATCTAGAACTTTCAATGAGGTCTGGCATCCCACCTTGCTCTCTAAACTCTCAGCCAAAGACATCCAATGTCAACTCCACTCTTGGGTTGGAGTATTCCTCCACTCTTGAGTTACAGTATTCCTCCACTCTCGGAACCATGTGGCTCTCAACGCAATCCTTTAATCTCCTCTCCCTGTCAAGAGTGAAGTGCCTGCAAAGCAGTGTTCTAGGACCCCATCCTATTGCTAATCTTTATCAATGATCTATGACTCTTTGGAAAATATTTTTTCTCTCCACCCTCTGCCATGACATCCCTCATCCATCACATAGACATGGCAGCAGCCTCTTCCCTCTTCAGATCTTGACAAAACCACAAGCTGGTCAAACACTTGGAATGTCATAATCCTGAGAAATATCCCAAATTCATTCATATATACATATACTCTCTCTCACACACTCTCACTCTCACTCTCACTCTCACTCTCACTCTCACTCTCACTCTCACTCTCACTCTCTCTCTCTCTCTCTCTCTCTCTCTCTCTCTCTCTCTCTCTCTCTCTCTCTCTCTCTCTCTCTCTGTGTGTGTGTGTGTGTGTCTCTCTGTCTCTGTGTGTGTCTCTCTCTGTGTGTGTCTCTCTGTGTCTCTCTCTCTGTGTCTCTCTCTCTCTGTGTCTCTCTCTTTCTCTGTGTCTGTCTCTCTCTATCTCTCTCTGTCTCTGTCTCTGTCTCTCTCTAAGGACCATGTGGCAAACCCTCCCACCTACTTTCGTAACAACCCTCTCAAAGAAGTTCAGTCACTCAAACTCTTAGGTCTCGATCTCAGCCATGACATTTCTTGGGCAAACCATATTTTAAAGTTGGCTTCCAAAGTCAGTCACCGACTGGGCATCCTCCATGGTGCAAAGTCTTTCCTTGGCACACCAAAACTCTTGTTCAACTTCAAGGCCTTCATCCGCAGCACGATGGAGTCCTGCTCTCTCCTCTTGGCTGGCACCCCTGGCTCACATCTTACTCAGCTTGACGCAATGGAAACCAAGACTGTCGAGATGATCGGGATCTACTGCTATGAATCGGAGTCCATGGGCCTATCACTTTCCCATCTCAGACAGGTCGGTGTTCTTTCTATCACCAACCACCTCCTTTCTGGTCTTGTACCCTCTGCTCTTCCCATGTTTTGTTCCCCCAAATTTCCTGCAGGGCACACATGGTCTACCATCAAGCCCCTTCTGGTGAATTTACCTAAATCCAGGATCACTGCTCAACTCCACTCATTCATTCCTCTTTTTCCCCACCTGTGGAACCAACTCCCAAACTCTCTTCAATCTCATTCTTCCCTCCAAGTCTTCAAGACAGCTGTTCACCACCATCTGAGATCATCCCCAATCCAAAACCATGATATTTTCTACCCTTGTTAAACCACCCCCAAACTTTCCAGTTTTTCCTTCTGTATCCATCTCATCAATCGCTTGCATTCACCCTTACCCCTCATCTTTACGTCTGTCTCCGTCTAATTTGTCTCTTGGCCATGGTGTTTGGCATTTACCCCTTCTCTTTCTGCTGTTCCTTTTGTTCTGTTGCATCCTGATCTATTCTGTGTTCTAGCTCTTATATGAGCATTGACTCTGTCCACAAAAAACCCTCCAAACATGTCTAGAGAGAAGGTCCTGATCTCATGTCTGACATTGAGTGCCTGCATACCTTGTTGTTGTCGCATTTCCATTTTAAAAAAATAATTCTCAAACAGTTGTGACCCTAACGCTTCAAAAAAAAAATAAAGGATATTCAAGTTATGCAGCAAAATAGCAAAATAAGAAACTGAGTTTTAAACATGAGTGTGAAAGACCACAAACTATAGCTAGAACGGCACTCAGTTGAGCGCATACTTCCGTCAGGCTGAACAGTTTGTGTTTTGTATCCCAATGACAGGCCAGATCTGGATCCGGACCTGAACCAAATCAAATCAGCTGCTTCTTCTCACCTATACAACTCATCCACATAGTTTTGTCGTAATACGCCCACAACTTTGTGATATATCATTTTTGGTCCCATCTCTCAATGGTGAAGAATCACTGAAAAAAAAAAAAAAATTCTCGTGTCCAGATCCAGATCTTCACCAAATTCGGCCGAGTTACACACCCTACTTGTCCACCAGATTTTGTCTGAATCCTTCCACAACTTTTTGAGATATCCTGCTCACAGTCAGACAAGCAAACAGACAGACAGACTTGAAAACATAACCGCAGTCCACCTTCAGTGGTGGAGGTAACAATCGCCAAGGGTGGGGCACCGGTTCATTTTGACCTTCGAGTGGTCTTATCATCAAGAACCATCTACCACATAAAACACAGTCAGTTTGTGTGTTTGTACAGATGTCTGTCCCCCTTCATAATGGTAGGTTTTAAAGACCAATCTTTTAACACGAATGTGTGTTCACTACGGTCCATTTTTGAGGATAAAACAAACTCGAAAAACATTTTCCCAAAAAGAGTAACTATATCTCTTCTATTGGAATTGTATACGGCAGCTTGCAAACCAAAATATCAAGGGCGGTGTACAAAACGGTTTTTTAAAATAACAATAAATACAAGATGCATGAAGGTGAAAATTCACTGCATGTGATGTGCAATGTGCGCAGAGTAAAATAAGCGTTCATTTACATCTGTAGGATGTCTAATAAAAATGATATAAGCACACCCGACACAAGGCCAAGGCTTCCGACTTTGGTACGCTCACGAGGCTGCACCATCGAATAAACTGTTCCAACCCATCATTTTTTACGGGCTGTTTACAAGTATAAGTATATATGTGGCAGCGTGTTTCATTTGCGAAATTACCTCTTGGAGGGGGATGGAGAAGTGGGAGAGGTGGGTGGAGAGTGCGCAGATGGGGATAGGGAGGGGGACTTGGGGAGTCACCTGCCTTGGTAGACAGTGAGACATGAGACAGTCACCCCCACCAACAACTCCTCCCCAAACCAAGGCTAATCCCTAACAAATCAAATAATTACCTTTGCAATATCAAAGTGTAAAGTAACCAGCCATGTGATTTGATTTTCTAATTTCAATGCTATCGGCTCTACAACTGTTCCCCAAAATTCTCATGAGATCCGAGATTGAATTCGCATAAGATTTATACCCGATCTCATGAAAATAAATCCCAGCAGATGTCTGTGATGTAAGGAAGTGAAGGCAGTAGAAAGCTGCTCTTCATCATAATAATCATAAAGAAATACCTATTTAAGGAAATCATGATCTCGGCAATATTAGGAGTCGATGTGCAAAATTTCATTGACGCGTAGTGAGCTTCAAGTTAGCCGCAATGATAGCAAGGGTAATGTCGCAATGGTCGAGTTAAAGGTGAAAAGTGAGAATCGTACAGAGGATAACGAGGTTTGTGGTGTATTTCGAAATGCATATATTGCTGCAATAGGGTCTTCAGGGCAACACTTCATGGTCATGGCACACTGGGTAAGTAAACATTTCACTGCTCCTCCAGTCACAGGTTGACTAATACTAGGTTAATACATACCGGCATAGTGATTTAAGAGTCGATATTAGAAAAGTTGGAAATAAAAAAAAAGTGAGATTGCGATAAAGGTAATTAATTTATCATTGTTTGTTTCCTGAGCTGGGAAGGAAATATTTGCAAAAAGTCACCTTCGTGCAATGCAAGCACATTGCAGGCAATTTGGTGTATTACAGATCATGCTGTCTTTCTCAGGTGATATTAGGCCAGCTCATGTGCTTATACTTGCATTAAACATTCAAAAATTAATTTTGGTTGTTGGGGGTTGAAATATACATCCACATACATATACATATACATAAATAAACATATATATATATATATATATATATATATATATATATATATATATATATATATATATTGTTGTGGTTTTGGAATAAAGAATAATCCCCCTCGTAGGTAGACGCACCACAACATGTAGCCTTGCAATAGTTCAGTTCTTTCGTAGTGAATGTAAGCGTAGTCCTTTCCTGTGTTAGTTTTGCGTTGAGCAGGCCCGTGAGTAGGGCGGTCTTTTGGCACTGAAATGCCACGTGGCAGGCCTGAACAAGTCTGGCAAGGCTGAAGGGAGGAGCTGCAGGGGGAGTGTCCGGTCAGCAACGAGCCGCCAATCAGGGCTCGAGGGGAGTGGCTTACCACGGCGACGAGAGGTGGGGCTTGGACCATTCGAGCAAGGCCGGGGCGGAGCCATAAAACCCTGCTCCGAGCCCCCACCTCAGTTCGGGTCGAGGCATGAGTCAGAGTCAGAGTTGAGTCGTGTGCACAGTTCTGAGTTCGGGTCAGTAGAGCTGGAGAGCGAGTTGAGCTGCAGAACGAGTGCATTGAATTGCCTGTTATCTGGTTGTACACGAACTTTCCCCGTGACCTGTGCCCTGCGCTGTATTAATCGCGCTTGAGAGAACGACCCGTTCCAGGCCACAGACACGCGACCTCCTTGCCTGCGTTTCTCCTGCATACCACCAGAGGGCCACGCCGGGCAAGCTGCCCCGGAGCGACCGACGGCAAAGCGCGTTTGGCGCGCGAACTTCTTTTCTTCTCCTCCCCGGGTAGGTGAGTGGGCCCTGTGTCTGGGGATTAAGTTAAACTGTTAAGCTTCTGCTCTGTGTCCCCTTTCCTTTATTCGAATCCTGTACATAAATAATAAATCGTGTTATTCCTCTTATTTGACCGTTCCCGTCCCTTCCATTAATTGACCTCGCATAGTACGAATAGAACCGCTCGAATCGGGTTCCATAAAAATAAAGGCACGAGTCACGTGATACGCATACCGCTCGGGCGTACTCGATTAAGCGTGGCTCTTGCGAGGTCCGGTCCCCGCTTTCGTTGCAGCGTGGGTTAAAGGTACGTGCGGCGTCGACCCGATACACTTTTTCACGCTTGCTGCGAAAGTGGCGATTCGGCCTCGTGGACACGAAGACCCAAGGGGAAAAAGGGGGTTCATCCCCCCTTTGTAACGGGAACGGGCTTCGGGAGATCCGCAACTATATATATATATATATATATATATATATATATATATATATATATATATATATATATATATATATATATATATATATATATATATATATATAAACATGGTATTACAATGATGTTAGGTTGTGATGAAACCACCTAGCGGCAATCCCTCAGATTTTTTACCGTTGGCTGCTCACCTCCTGCAGGTCCAACACGAGGCAGCTCAATCGAAAAGGCACTCCTTGGTGCAGCGAAACCTCATGCGAGACACCGTCAGCACTTGCACCCCGCTTTGTGTTCCACCAGTCTCATGTGAAAGACATTCTGTTGCACAGTCAACGGCCAGCAGGGTTTTCAATGAAGCACTTTGTACGCAAACCTGATCCCGAACAATTTATTTTTATTACTTTAAAATGTTGAATGAATCTAAAGTTACAACGTTCTTGTTACTACGATGGATGCTGAATCAAGTTTTAAACGAGAATTTATTTTTCTGAAAATAATGCCATTTCTTGGGTTAAAGTTCACGTTTTGAAAATTCCAACCAGCCGACGTACTTTTCCATACTTTTATGTGGTGGTGTATCATGCCCCATATGTTTGTTGTCAATGGCAAGGGAAAGTCACTTTGCTTGCATTTCTCGGGGAGAGATGAAACTGGTAATTTATTAGAGTGTGGCCTTGTATGATTAAGCAAACCAATAACCACACATCAATTTAAGATCACACAGAAAGTGAAGTCGAACAAACACAAAAGTGATGTCATAGGCAACGAAGGTTAATGAGGAGCAAACATGTTCAGCAAGCAAAACAGACAAACGCTTATTTCATTCACTGCTCTCATTCATGGTCAAATTACCGGTCAAAAGTGTGGCTTACATTACCCGAGAGCTCGAACAACGGCCCATTTGAGGCACATATGATGTTCCATTAAACTATCGCAGTGTTCTCCAAGCCTCCACAAACACATCACATTATACAAGCTACGTTTGCTTTCTAGGGCTGGTGGTACTTTGGCGCAGACAGTTGGGATTTTGAAAGTTTGCAGGATATTATGACAAGGGGGCAAACGATTGGTGATAACGTCAGAATCAATGCAAGTCAAGATGCAGAATGAAGGAATAGTTTTGCTGATGAAGACTCATGTCGTTCTGCATCAGCAGACGGGTATGGTAGAACAGGGGATGTAATCAACAGGACATTGATCGAGGTATGCTAACCGCCGTGGGAAGTAACGAGGAGCTGATGTTTCAGGCGTTATCCAGTTAACACCTCTTTCGCTCTGACGAATGGTTGACGGTCGAAACGTCAGCTTTTCCTTGCTTCCCACGACGGTTAGCGTTCCTCAATATCCTGTTGATTTCATCCAAGTCAAGGTGCAGTTAAACCCCACACATCTTTTCTTTTATTGAGAGAGTCCATGTCGAAAAACTGAAATGTCACGAAATTGAAATTATCAAAATCACAATTGTACAGAATTGAAGCCAGAAAGGAAAAACCATCTGAGATGCTTGAATGTAATGGGCATAAGCACAACACAATGTAGTCGTTTTGTCTTTACAGGGCTAACAGAGCAGTTACAGGCCATATATTTTAACAAGGTGAGGTTAAACCATAAACGTGACATAACTGCACATTTCAAAAGCATTACAAGACAGAACATGTAGTGACTACGTTTACTCAGTGGTGGTGTAATGGTCCACGCGTATGAGTCTTGGAGGTTCAAACCCCAGCCCAGTCATGCCAAAAACTTTAACAATGGTACGTGCTGCTTCCTTGCTTGATGCTCAGCATTTTAAAAGAATAGAGCATGGATAAACAGCCATAGGTTGGCAATCATTTTGCAGGATCGAAGGGCGAATGGCCTACTCCTGTGTTAAAGTTCCTCCGAAGAGAACTCGTGTTTATTGTGGGTATGGTATCCTTCGTGGTTGGTAAGGACACTTTTCATCACAAAAGTTGTGGGTTCAACCCCGCCTAAGAGTCAGCATTCTTCAACAATTCGGATTCTAAGCTCCTGAAAACCGAGGTGGTCCCATTCGAGTACTGCATGTCACTATTGGATTGCAATGACAAAACTATATACTTCATTGTTGACCTTGAGCATGAGGATAGAATGCCTGGGCATATTGGTTTGACCAAAAGGTGGTTCACACTGTGGGTAGCTCTTACAGCAAGCTTGTACCAAAATTCATATCTCCTCCACTGCCCCATTTTTTTTCTTTTTTCTTTTTTTGTATACAGAATCGAGGCTCGTGTAAAGGCTAACACATTGAACATGAAAACATGCACAGGCACATAAAACATACAATGAAGGGAGCGGGAGACAAGAGGGAGAGAGATAGGGAAGCACACAAGCACAGCAACAGAAGACAGAAAGACCACCTACCTGCCTGCGGTGAGAGAGAGAGAAAGGCCCTCAGAATCAGCTACATCGCGGGAGATTCCAATGATTTTGAATTCTTTGGTTTCAACTACGTGAAGCCGAGCTAGGTGTGAGGCAGGAGCACCAGCCCAGGGGGGAGAGCATTATTCCATTGAGCTGCGGATGAAAGTTTTGTATGTGGTGAGGAGCTCAGAAGTGCCCAGAAAGGACTTTGCACGACGGAGGATGCCCAGTCGGCAACTGGCTTTGGAGGCCAGCTTGGAAATGTGGTTTTTCCAGAAAAGATCATGGCAGATCGTAAGACCCAAAATCTTGAGTGACAGAACTTCTTCAAGAGGATTGTTCAGAAAGTAGATGGGAGGGTTGTCCAGACGGTCTTTTCGGAGAGACAAAGTGAGAGTGTGAGATTTTTCAGGATTGAAAGACATGTTCCACTTATTTAACCAGTTTGAGATATTGTCCAGGTCTGCAGAGAGTGAAGAGGCTGCTGCCTACCAGTCGGAGGGTTGAGATATGGAGCGGCAGAGAGTGGAGTCATCAGCAAAGAGATAGAGAGGATTTTCCAGAGTCGGAGAGATCATTAATGAAGACCAGGAAGAGCACAGGGCCCAGAACACACTGCTTTGAGGAACTCCAGGCTGAACAGGAAGGGGGGGAAGAGATAATTCCATTCAGGGCCACACGTTGACTGCGACCAGAAAGGAAGTCTGCAAGCCATGCGTGGAGGTTTCCATGGATACCATAAGAGGAGAGCTATGTGAGCAGGTCGGAGTGCCAGACCGTATCGAAGGCACGAGATATGTCAAGGGAGACAGCTCTGATTTCCTGTTTGCCATTGAGGACCTCCATCCATTGTTGAGACAGCAGAAGCAGCATGGCCAGAGTAGAATGACCTGGTCTGAATCCAAATTGATGATCCGAGATCAATCCCTCCACCATAAATTAGGCGACATGAGGGAGGGTGGAGGGATGGGAAGCAGGACAGACAAAGTAAAGGTGATTCCATAATCAATCGCATGTTTTATGTAGAGTCTGAATGAATAATTTGCCTAAAAGCTGCAAACCATCAATTTCCTAAAAGAATGCCCAAATGTTTGAAATATTAATTTATTCTTTCGGATATTAGAATTTTGTCCTGACAATGCTTAGTGTTAGGTTGAAAGCTCCTCTGCACTTTTAACATAATTTTTCTCATTTCTCATTGATGATTCAAGCTCAGGTGTGTATTCTTGCCAGACCAAATGACCAGACATTGTTCCACCTCCTTATCTTTCACAGGCCATAATCTTTGACGTACCTATGATCTGATGCTCTTGTGAACAGCAGAAAAAGCATGTGATGACATTTTAGAGAGAAAATTTTGAAGATCCACATGACTCAATGTGGACCCCGCATAATCAATGGGGCTGCACATCACATCGAGTCAGCTGGAGCTTCAATTCCTGTGGCTCAAGCCTGAGGTTGAGATTCCTGTGGCTCAGGCCCTAATCAAGGCATATCTGGTATAGTATCAAGTTGTCGAGGGTAAGGAAAAACCCTTGACTTGCTGCCGATACTGAGCTTCCTGTAGGTGTGAACAAGAGATATTTTTCACCTGTGATGGAAACTTGAGATGGGAACTAAAATACTGCCTTATCAATCTCAGAAAACCATCAGCATCTCCCTAACTGGATTAAATATATTATTTACTATTACTATAAATATTGATTTTTAAGAAATCAATAAGATAACTACACTGTAGTAGAATTGCTACTGGATCCTCTGTTTCAGGTTTAAAATGTCATTGGAGACAAATCTGGCCAAATGCAATCACAACGTCGAGGAGAGATGGAGAGGAGAGATGGAGCGGAGTCCTTAGAGGATACATTAAGCCGGGCGTCCCATCTGCAATATTGACTCAAAATATCCGATAGTATTTTTGGTGTGATTAATAACTACCTATACGGAACAAGCAAACATGATCTGGTGTGTCGTATCATCTATAGGTTTGACTACTATTCCTCATGAGCATCCTTCACGAGCATATGCAAGGAATTTGGATGCAGGAAAAGCCATTTGGCCCATCAAGCCTGTGCTACATCTCTACAACACATTAATTCAACATAGCGGTTTATCCTGTGGGTGGGGATGTGGGAGGGAGGGATGGAAGAGTGGGGATGAGAACAGTGGGGCAAGCACAGACATCACCATCAAGTATTTTATACACATACACAGGGTGTGTCACAAAAATGTTCCCAATTTGAAGTTTTTATTTTAAAAATAAATCTATGTGGGTTGAAATGTCAAATAGTTTCGTGATTTAGGAAAGGTAAACATACAAATAATTTGTATCAAATGCATTTTGACATTTCTATTATTATTTTTTAAAATTGCAGGTAACCCATGGCACAACTAACAACAAAGGAGCGAATCTTCATCATCGAGAGGAATGTGCAACTGAAATCAGTGAAAGGAGAGCAAAGTGCATTTTGAAGACAATTCTCGAGATGTAAAGCAACAACCTTGAAGATCATACGTCGTGTAATTTCAAAGAGGAGATGGACGGACTCTGTGAAGAACAATAATGCAGGACATTCTGGACATCCCAGGTATATTCAAACTCCATGAGAGACCATGAAGAGAATTAGTGAAGTGATCGCCCAGTTTAGTTTGTTGAGTTCCCTTTCCACTCCCCAAAATTACGATATGGTGTGGTCTCGGTAGTCATTGGATTTACAGTCCACACTTTTTTGAAGATCAGGATACTGAGGAAGGGGTGGCTGTTAATGTGGAACGTTAAGCAGACATGTTGAACACATTTTTCTGGAGTCATGTGAGAGACGTTCTTGGTGCTTGGTTTCAACAGGATGGAGCAACTGCACATACAGCTTGATTGTCCATGCAGTGGCTCAATAATCACTTTCCTGGCAGATTAATTTCCCACCGATGTGGATTTCCTTGGCCTCCAAGATCTCCTGACCCCTCCTCCCTAAATTATTTTTGTTTTCTGTGTGGGATTTGTTAAGGAAAATGTTTTCACAGCGAACCCAATGAACATGCCCGACTGAAATCAATGATGCTGCAACGAGGGTTATTTCCAAAATCTCAAATGAAACGCTTCAGCCTTTATTCAGAAACGATTCCATATGGATTCATAAGTGAAATGAACCTAGACATTTTGAACATTTGTTCGTCAAATAAAACTTTATGAGTTCCTTTAAATATCATACATGTTATAATGGTCTTGCTATAAAATTGCTATCAAAAATAGCAAATTTAATAAACAATTAAAAATGGGAACGTTTTTGGGACTCACCCTGTATAATATGATATGACAAATAATATATATTATTATTATTTAAAATACTAAAATTTTCAGGGGGGCGGGGGGGTGCGAGGACAGGTGGAGCCTTATGGCACCACGATGAAGCATACGGACCATTCCTGGTATATACGGCTGTACTCATTCAATGTGCAATTAGGCCTCATCAAGTGTATAGTATCGATTATAGAATATGGGCCAACATAACTCCTGAACAGTATCCCTGGTGTTGGGCTAGCGGCTAGGGTGCCGGCTGAGGATCCAAGGATCCTGGGTTCGAATCCCGGTCGATCGCTGAATTAACGCCAGGGGGGTTGACTCAGCCTGTCATCCTTCCGAGGTCGGCTAATTGAGTACCAGTTCACTGGTAATTCCCTGTTTGTCGTTAAAGGCGGCAAAAAGGGTTGGCGTCAGGAAGGGCATCCGGCCGTAAAACATTGCTTCAAATAGGGGACCGAAAAACAACAACAACCACGGTTCCTGAAAAAGGCCAACCCCCGCTTTGCGGGGAAAAATGGCCTCTAAAGGTGGTTTTTTATTATTTTTATAACTCCTGAACAGATGTTTCAATCCTTCAATTTTGTCAATATTTGCATTAAAAAAAACTCAGACCTCCACAGAAGGTCTGGGTGTTGTCGAATGACGTAGGCAGCTAGATAGTTCGTTGCGTGTTTACTTCTGAACTGTCATCAGGGATTTATTTCTCAAAGGAATCAAATTAGACAGAAACTGCCATTTTGGTGCATGCCAGAAGAGTGTGCTGCATGTCCGAGCACGGATGAAGATGTGAAGGCAGCTGTCCCGTCTGCATTTAAGTTATGGACATTAAAGATTCCAAGGCATTGTCACTTGAGAGTGTAAGCCATTGTTTGCTGGTACCCTGACCAAATTCTCTGCCTTGAGTTTAAATGGAATATGTGAGTGTACTCTGAAAAAGAAAAGATGTATCCATGCTTTAATTAAGGTTAAGGATAGGGTGGGTATGTTCAAGATAACAGGAAAGAATATTGCAATCGGTCGGTATATCAGTCGTTGTGTGCGTTCACACAAAGATAAACTTTAATATTGATCATTCAATCACAGATCTATTGTAATCTATATATCCCAAGGAAGCTCTGCATTGCTGGACGCATTGTTCTGTTTACTTTGTATTTCATTTCATATTATTCGACTTCCTAATGGATGCTTAACATTTTTTTTTTGGTATAGAAAAAAAAGCCACTTATCCAACTAACTACAAGGCCTTCATCCACAACATGATGGAGTACTGCTCTACCCTCTGGGCTGGCACCCCTGGCTCACATATTGCTCAGCTTGGCACTGTGGAAACCAAGGCCTTAAGGGTCATCGGAATCTTCCACATAGAAGCCGAGTCTATGGGCTTATCACTTAGCCATCACAGACAGGTTGGTAGTCTCTCTGACTTCTGCCACCTCTTTTCTGATCTTGCACCCTCTGCTCTTTCCTTGCTTTATCCCCCACCTCCACCCCACAGGTTTCTGCAGGGTCACACAGTCCACCATCAACCCTCTTCTGGTAAAACTATCCAAATCCAGGATCACTGCTCACCTCCACTCATTTGTTCCTCGTTCTTCCCACCTGTGGAATTAACTTCCACATCCTCTTCGATGTCATTCTTCACTCCAGGTCATCAAGACAGCTGTTCACCGCCATCTCTAATTGTCTCCAATCCCAAAGCATGACCTTTAGTACCCTCGTTACCCCTTCCCCTCTCACACCTCACATCAAGCCCACCAAATTTTCCAATTTTTCCATCGTGGAGTTTCCTTCTCAATGCATGCGTGTTTTGCGTCCTCTTTTTGATCGTTACGTCCTGATCCGTTCAGTGTACTATCTCTTCCACGAACCTTGACTATGTATACAAAACGTCAAGGCTCATTGAAGATCAACAGATTTCTGGGCCACTTTGGCAGTTACAGACGAGAATGGCACTCAGTAGAGCGCGTACCTCCACCAGGCTGAACAGTTTACGTTTTGTATCCCACAGATCTGGATTAGGACCAACCTCAAAATTGAATCGGTTTGCTCTTGTCACCTAACCAACTCACCCACCTAGTTTTATCATAAGTTGCCCAACACTTTTTGAAATATCTTGCTATATATTTTAGTTTTCGACCTATCTCTCAATGGTGAAGAATCGCTTTAAAAAATTCTCAGATCCAGATCCAAATCTTCACCAAAATCTAATAATTTCGTCCTTGTCACGTACCCAACCTGTCCACCAAATTTCGTCTGAATCCATGAACAACATTTTGAGATATCCTGTTCACATCCAGACAGACAAACAGGGGTGAAAACATCGCCTCCATCCACCTTTGGTGGCGGAGGTAACTAGGAAGTGCCCTTATCAGGAGACAACGAGCATTTAATTGATTTATACACAGAATATGGAATATTGCTCACAGGACTGCTTACATAAAAGATATCATAAAAGATATCAGACATAAAAGGTCTTTAACATCCATAAATAAAAGCCAGTAGGTAAGAGGTCTGGCTTAATATCTCCTTCCAAAGGATGGCATACCCAACAATACAACACTTCTATGCAGGTACTAAACCAGAATGGTAGCTTACAATCAAATGAATGGAATTTGACAGAGATGGAACACAGAACAAAAAAATTAAAGACGTAAGAATGCCAACTTTGAGACAATATAATACAAGGTGTGATTCAAGTAGCCAATATCTCTACAAAACTGGGGCAAGACACCCGTTTCAATCACTATAACATGGCAGGAGGCAAGGATGTGATGCTGGAAGAGCTCGTTGTCATGCGTTAAAATCCCTCATCTGTGTAGGCACGGCTAGTGTGAACGAAACCTGCACGCCTGGTTACCCACATGAGTATTGCAAACTAATGCAATGTGATTATATGATCCGACGACTCAGATTTCATGTTACTGCAACAGATGGAAAGACACCTCGCGTGATGGAAAATTCTTGAAACGTGCTAATGTGGTCGCATAGGAGGTTGCGTCATGCATGGCCTGGCACATGTGAAGCCAACATGTTCGAGGACTTCTCATCAAAATCAAAACAGAGAGTGAATATGGAAACCAAAAAGACTATATGAGGGAAAGACCAAAATAGAGCTTATTAATTGGTCTCCATAAAATACGATGGGACAAGCTTTTGGCAAAATATTGTGAAATCCTTGCAATTTGGGCCCAAGGTTTTGACCTCAATTCATGCCAATGATTATTATATTTAGCCTAATCTGTCCCTGTGGAAAATAAGATTTGATTTCTACTAGAATAGTGCAGCGACAGCAAGGGGTGCTGCATCATGAAGCACACTGTCATTTGGAGGGGTTGTTAAACAGGTTATCTTGACTGGAAAATGGATGATAAAGAACCTATGGCATCTTTCAATATCGTAGGCCTTTGGCTGAGAATAAATCGCAATTTCCCAAATATTTTGCATAGGCCGAACATATGCATTGACCTATTTTATACCTATGGCCTTTTTTTACACCTTGGTAGAAGCTCATGAAATAGCAAGATGACGGAGGGTTAGATGGTTAGAGGCACCAAAATGAAGCAGAGAGAGCAACAAGAGGAAAAGGGACGCAGACCACCAGGCAAAAGTCAGGATGGTTTGGTCAACAACTGCTACGGTGGCCCCATTTCACATCTTGAATAATAAACATCCAGTGAGAGATAAGGTGAGATTGTAAAGTGATTTGTTTGGTTGTAGAAATTGTATTAACCATCGAAGTAAAATGTAATAATCTGAAACACCTATTTATTACAAGTTTCTTATATAATCCTTTTATTAATTTTTGTGGCCCGAAAGCATCATGGAGGAGCCGCAGCACAACCTGCACGTCACTATGTTGCAATCTTAAATACTGTGCATTTACAAATCCCATTCGTGTGCTGGATTATGTACTGTAGGCTACGGTAATCATAAGTACCATAATCCTGGACGAAATTTTAAAAAATCCTTCCATGGCAACTTCAGGTTTTCCTAAACACTTGTACGATTTTGGCCCTGGATTGGATGCCCGCTGATTAGTGCATGGCGGTGGTGGATTTGTGGCCGGATGAAAATGCTCACGGGCAGACTGGGGATGCACAGAGATCCCCGAAGGCCTTCAGCACCGGTTGCTAACTCAGGCACCCGCTCATTATCCTAAGCACGCGAGGCAATGTTCTCTGCCAATGGCACGCAAGTGCTGGCGCGAAGGGCACAGTCTTGTCTGCGGCTTGGTCTGGCCTTTCAAAGCCATATCAGGTTATCTACAAATTATACACACGGAGCAGAATGGAGGGCATATCGAAATGGCTCCTTCCCTCTCTTTTAGTTGAGACAGTTCAATTGATAATCAAGAACTAAAGTATTTGCATAATTCGGTCATAATATTTGTATACAAAGTCGAGGCTCATGGAAGTGCGAGAACACAGAACGGGCAAGAACATAGTGGAAAGGGAGGAAAAACACATCAACAGCAAGGTAGAGGAACACGATGGAGAGACACTTGAAGGAAGAATGGGCATGGAGAAGAATGAGATCAAAAGGAGGAGGTGACAACTGAACTTTAGACACTGCAAAAAATTGGTTCATCCCTTCATCCGACATGGTCCAGAAGCAAAGATAATTTTCTCGGTTTCTATGAGGCCTCTGAAAGGCAATTTACCACCGATTATGATAAAATTAGCTTTTCTTGAAGTTGCTGTTTCAACCTAAGAAGAACATTCATTGTCACGTTGCCTTTGCGAGGTCAAACAGGGCAGTGTGACATTCACATTAACACCATGTCTGATGTTAATACAAACAAGAGGCAAAACCTCAACACGTTTGAGATTACTTAAACCACTACCCCTGACAAAATAACCACATTTACACAAATGACAGGAATATCTATCGCATTGCACCGCAACCGTCCTTCTCAAACCTGGGAAGAGAGCACCTCCTACCTCAATTTAATGACACATCGACATTCTAAACTTGCAGTCTACTTCGAATATGAAAATGCAAAATATTTATCAAAGTTCATTTC
The DNA here is from genome assembly GCF_964187855.1 of Myxine glutinosa. Classification (NCBI taxonomy): domain Eukaryota; kingdom Metazoa; phylum Chordata; class Myxini; order Myxiniformes; family Myxinidae; genus Myxine; species Myxine glutinosa. The sequence continues at coordinate 54,833,147 of NC_136266.1, read as the reverse complement.
ACTGTAACTAAAAGGTCATTGGGAAATGTATTTTTAATCTACGGCATACTACATTGTTCAGTCACACCATGGCATAATGTACGGCTAAACTGGTAAACAGAGGATAAAAAGGAGGATTGGTGACTGAAAACGAGAAACCAATACTGAAAAAAACCCCCCCAAAAAACCCATGTACTAGTTATGATACACCATAAGTGAATGAACGAATATAGCATTGGAATGTGAAGGTAACATGCTCGTACACACGTGCAGCACCACAGGTATTATGGGCCGAATGGCTTATTTGCATGTGATACGACCCCGATAGTTCATCATTTGGAGAAATGAAATATGAAGAAGTAAAATGAAATATGAAGATGTAAAATGGAATGTAAAGAAGTCTGCTCTTTCTGCGCTTTATGCCCCCCCCCCCCCCCCCCCCCCAGTTCTCTGCAGGGAGACACGGTCCACCATCAACCCTCTTAGGGTGAAACTCCTCAATTCCAGCATTACTGCTGATCTCCACTCGTTCGTTCCTACGTCTTCCCATTTGTGGGATCAACTTCCACACTCTGTTCAATCTCATTCTTCCCCCCAGATCTTCAAAACAGCAGTAAACCACCATCTCATATCACCCCCCATCCAAAACCATGAGCCTTTTCTACCCTCGTTAATCCCTCCCTCACCCCCAAGCCCACCTCCTTCCAAATTTTTAGTTTTTCCTTCCTGAGAATTTCCTTCTGTGTCCATCTCATCCAACCCATACATCCTCCCCCAACCCCTCTTTCCTCCGCACTTCCCTTATTTGTCCAAGCCTCCCTCTATTTATCCTTCAACCCTGCTGTTGGTTTCCCTGCAGCCCTCCTTCTCCCTCTCGACTGTTCCTTTTGTTCTGTTGCGCCCTGATCCGCTCAGTGTTGTCGCTCTTCCACGAGCCTTGACCTTGTATACAACAACAACAACAAAAAAAGTTTTTAACAACATATCATATCAGGCCCTAGCAACATGAAAACAAGTAAATGAACAATATTATTATTATTACTTGTGTGATTATCCTAAATCAGCGAAACAATACCCCAAGGATACCCCTATTAATAGGCTAGAACTGGAATGCTTTACCTGCATCTGAAACTTGTCACAAAGTATGTTGTTGATAATTTATATTTGAGATATATATATATATATTATTTATTTATTTATTTATTTTTACAGCTGACATTTGGCATACAAAGAGTATAAGGTTTTATGATGGGAAGATTCCAGAGCACATTTAATACAAATCGTCTGCAACACCTGGAGGAAATGTAACAACAACCTTGTTTCTCATGTTATAATTTATTGTTTGACGAGTTAAAAGCTAGATATACACGTACACGTTTGGCAAGTTTAAACAGCGACAGAGTTCGTCGAACTTAAACGTTGTGGGAGAGATGTTGCACCACGTGACAATGAATACACCAAAGATGTAAGGACAGTAAGGTGCTCAAGCTCATGGGAAATAAAGCCGTGAGCTCGGAAATCACCCCCAAGGGAGTCCTTAAAGTTGCTCACCCAGAACAGCCTTTGTAGGAAGATCAGAGCGAGGTGCGGGGATCATAAGGTCGTGGAGACAGAATTCCAACATCAAACAAAACTTTGCTCAAAGTACAAACAAACGTCCTTTGACTCGGGTGGTGGAGAAGACTTTGGCCACACCAGACGCACAAGGGTTCCAAAAGCGGAGATATGATTCAGGACGGTTAAAAAGATGTGATTACTTCCATGTGATCATGTAAATATATCACGAGTGAAGCGGTATACGAATGGCAGACAGCGAGGGAAAATGAACCGAGCTCGAGTCTGTGACTCCTTACCCGGTACGGCGAGTCCGGGGGACCAGTTCGGATGGGACTCCTCCGTGCAGCTCATTTAGCCGCAAGAAAAGCCGGCAAGGCGGCGACAACTTGAATCGATTCGCATCGAGGCTTCTCCAGCCTCGGGACATTCGGATTCTCCTCCCACGTGCCTGCGTTTGGCCCCGCCCACATACCCGCCCCCTTGCAACGACTTCTCTCGTGCGCTCTGCGAAGGGTCGCGCCGGGGAGGAGAGGAGTTCCACTTCCTGCATTAGTGCAAACAGCTCCACGAGCATAACTTGTCTGCTCCAGCACTTGTCGATCGGACATTATATAAAATATAGATACCGGGTATTGGCGGCATTTTCATGACGGATTCGAACACAAATCTGGCGACTCTTCTCGATTTGTTCAATCAACTCCACAAAGTTGATAAACTTTACAAACTGTTGAAAAGTTTCCTTTTTCAACTATTTCAAGCTTAAAGAATAAGACGTCAAGTTATTTCGACAAAAAAGCGTAAATATTTAATGAACATATTCATTTGCTCATGAGAAGTCATTCTCGTTCAAAATTAAGTTTATTAAAACATCAAAACAGATTTGAGCGCGAAATGAAACAAAAACAGCGAGAAACGTCACTGTTTATAGGCCTACCTGTTTTATTTCACCGGATGGCATCACAAACCATAAACGTATTTTTTAAAGTTCAATTAAATTAAGGAATTGGTTATATCAAATAAAGATGCGCTGAGGTTTAATTTTGGACTCTCAATAGGCCTAAACATTGTACAATTTATGAGATTGAAGGAAAACCAGTGTTTACAAATTTGAACTAAAGGCAGATATCAAGAGGAAGAGGAAGCTATACAAAGTCACGTACATGGTGACGTCACGGCTGGAAATTCCTAGCTAAAGTCCAAAACAGTACAGTATGTTCACACCTGTATACAGTCTTTAATCCTTGGATGCAGTGATTGGGCCTCGGAGGCCCACAAGGTTTGTTTTTGTTTGTTGCAAAAACTATGCTGTACAATTTTTTTTGGGAATGAGCCTCATTTTTAACCCACTTTCATGTTGTTACACAAAATTCAGTGACGTAAATAAATAAAAAATTCATTCAGGCTCGTGTGAAATATCTTCATTCTTCACTTATAACCCGAAAATCCGACACAAATTCAGGCCTGGGGCCTTCGAGGCCCCGCATAAATGTTGTTGTACTGCTATGTTATAATACTAGGGCATGCCCGTACTATATATATATCTAAAATTATATCCCCCCCCTCTATTTACATGAAATGGTTTAGTCCAAAGCGAACGGCTTGCGAGTACGGTGACAATCCCCCCCCCTCTATTTACATGAAATGGTTTGGTCCAAAGCGAACGGCTTGCGAGTACGGTGACAATCCCCCCCTCTATTTACATGAAATGGTTTGGTCCAAAGCGAACGGCTTGCGAGTACGGTGACAATCCCCCCCCTCTATTTACATGCAATGGTTTGGTCCAAAGTGAACGGCTTGCGGAGTTTGGTAAAGAAATCGCCATAGCTCGGTAACTACTTGTCCGATTAATATGAAACCTTGAAAAGGCACATCCTCGGGTCCCCAGCAATATACCTGGCAAGTTGCAAGTATATCGGACCGGTAGTTGTCGCGAAACAGCGGTCACAGACAAACACACAGACACACACACAGACACACAGACACACAGAGATTACTGGAATTATAGATAGATTATATCCCCCCCCCCTCTATTAACATGAAATGGTTTGGTCCAAAGCGAACGGCTTGCGAGTACGGTGACAATCCCCCCCCCTCTATTTACATGAAATGGTTTGGTCCAAAGCGAACGGCTTGCGAGTACGGTGACAATCCCCCCCTCTATTTACATGAAATGGTTTGGTCCAAAGCGAACGGCTTGCGAGTACGGTGACAATCCCCCCCCTCTATTTACATGCAATGGTTTGGTCCAAAGCGAACGGCTTGCGGAGTTTGGTAAAGAAATCGCCATAGCTCGGTAACTACTTGTCCGATTAATATGAAACCTTGAAAAGGCACATCCTCGGGTCCCCAGCAATATACCTGGCAAGTTGCAAGTATATCGGACCGGTAGTTGTCGCGAAACAGCGGTCACAGACAAACACACAGACACACACACAGACACACAGACACACAGAGATTACTGGAATTATAGATAGATTATATCCCCCCCCTCTATTTACATGAAATGGTTTGGTCCAAAGCGAACGGCTTGCGAGTACGGTGACAATCCCCCCCCCCCCCCCCTCTATTTACATGAAATGGTTTGGTCCAAAGCGAACGGCTTGCGAGTACGGTGACAATCCCCCCCTCTATTTACATGAAATGGTTTGGTCCAAAGCGAACGGCTTGCGAGTACGGTGACAATCCCCCCCCTCTATTTACATGCAATGGTTTGGTCCAAAGCGAACGGCTTGCGGAGTTTGGTAAAGAAATCGCCATAGCTCGGTAACTACTTGTCCGATTAATATGAAACCTTGAAAAGGCACATCCTCGGGTCCCCAGCAATATACCTGGCAAGTTGCAAGTATATCGGACCGGTAGTTGTCGCGAAACAGCGGTCACAGACAAACACACAGACACACACACAGACACACAGAGATTACTGGAATTATAGATAGACTAGGGCATGCCCGTACTATATATATATCTAAAATTATATCCCCCCCCTCTATTTACATGAAATGGTTTGGTCCAAAGCGAACGGCCTGCGAGTACGGTGACAATCCCCCCCCTCTATTTACATGAAATGGTTTGGTCCAAAGCGAACGGCTTGCGAGTACGGTGACAATCCCCCCCCCCCCTCTATTTACATGCAATGGTTTGGTCCAAAGCGAACGGCTTGCGGAGTTTGGTAAAGAAATCGCCATAGCTCGGTAACTACTTGTCCGATTAATATGAAACCTTGAAAAGGCACATCCTCGGGTCCCCAGCAATATACCTGGCAAGTTTCAAGTATATCGGACCCGTGGTTGTCGAGAAACAGCGGTCACAGACAAACACACAGACACACACACAGACACACAGACACACAGAGATTACTGGAATTATAGATAGATGACCCGACTGCAAAGCCGCAATGAGCCAGCCGGCGCAGCCAAAGCCTCTGGCCATTATTTTACCCATCATTATGGCATCAGTCGGTTAGGTAGTTGGTAGTAGGTAGGTGTAGTAGGTACCGTACCTAGTTCAAAATTACTCCATTTGCATTCTGGATGATAAAAATTTATAAAATTTACTTCTTGATTAATTCGGTGAATTCCGTCTCACCTTCGGATATTTCCGGCCGTGAAAAACTATTCCCTACGGCCGCGAGATTTCCAAAAAAATAATTCTTCGTCAATTTTATAATATTTGACCCCATTTTCAGCCTCCGAAACGCGTAATAAGCTTTTTTGAAATATTGTTTCAAATGCTCGAATCTCATTGGTTCCGGTGTTTGGTGAAGATTTTCATTGAAGATAACCAGGGCCCGTGCGGGCCTGGGGAACGAGGTTGGTCTTAAAGTATTTTAATTACAAATTAGAGGTGCATAAGATTGTGAATCAAACAAAGACGGGTGAAACAAACTCCTATTGAACTTTTTTGCAATTTTTTATGCATACTTCCGCATCCGCAAGATGGCGGCCTCCATGGAGCGATTTGGTGTGTCAAAGCTTCGAAATTCTCAAAGGATCCAGCAAAATCTGGCTTTTCAACATAATACGTACGTATTCATTCACAACACCGGCTTCGCCGGCTATCATTATTTTCTTGATATGAGCCTCATTATATGCTCCAATAACTTGGTTACAAATAATTCAGTGACAAAAATATGAAAATAAAAAACTTTACACGAATACATTAGTGGGGCCTCCGAGGCCCAAAGGCTGCGTTTATGTAGGATTTTTGACGCCTGCATCTAAGGGTTAATAAACCTGCATCTAAGCCGCAGGCACGTGGGTTGCACGTGCGGTTCCCAAGCCTGTCTGTGTGTACATGCAATAATTATCGTTCAGATCTTGGGAGTTCAAAGCAAGCACATCGACAAGTACAATTCGAGTTTGCTTTCTTGTATTAAAGTGTCCAACACAAACTAAGCTTGCATTCTACACATACGTTACCAAGAATTAATGTACAATAATAATTATACGGACAATCACAAAACATCAGTACCGTAAGAAGAAACATCGGAAGAATTTCATCTTCACTTTATCACTCAAAGAAAATAAAAAAGTCAAAATACTTTATTAAAGCAATAATAAACAAGAAAGAGCCATTAGATATTGCAGACCCTCGCCAGGACATGTGTGTGTCTGGTGTATTTTGTGGGGGTGTTTATTAGCTGCTGTGTTTGTGTGGTTTATTGACGATGTACATTTATGTTCAATCAAATATGGCTGCCAAAACATGTGACCAACGACGTCATCTATTTAATTACCCCATATAATTTTTGTGTAGATCATGCTCAAGAAATTTAAAACTGATCGGAGCAAGCATTCTACTTGTCTAATTATGACATCATAATGAAGGCACTGATGACATCATCATGAATATATGTTATTCCCCATGGGGAGTACTTGACATTGAGACATGCCTGGTTTTTTTCTTTGCAGCGCTTTCGGAGATATAGAGGTGCAAAGTTTTTAGGTTTTTTTTAAAGATGGCGCCCACATCACGTGCCCTATGGCGTCATAATTATCATTAAAAATCTACAGGAGGAGGCGCACCTATGGTGAAAATTTCCGATCAATCGGACAAACGTTGTTGCGTTATTGGGATATGCGGGATGTTGCGGATATGGGATTTGGCCTCCATCCATATCCGCTTGTAAATATTCCCCTATTTCCCCAATACTCCCCAACTATCCCCAATCCCCCATTCCCTAGTCCCATTGTCTGTAAACAACACTCTGTAGAACCGACCTTCCCCTTTTTCCCCCATTAAATGTCGTGCCCAGGTTCACCGCATCTCACGTAGACAACTATAGGACATCTTGCTAGTTATTCTTAGTCTATGTCAGTTAAGGACTCGTTTCCATTAATTCTGACTCTTCGTTGCACCAGAATGTGATTGTATGGCACCAGTAGTGAGTTTAGGACCTCCCAATACCTCCCCACAACCTCATCTTCGCATCCTCCCATCATCTCATGCTACAACAACAACTACAACAACAGAGGGGGGCGGCGCGGCGACGGCGCGGGGAGTGGGCGTCCTCACTCCGGCTTGGTTAGCCGCCATTGCCCATGTGCTCGACGGGGTTACCAAATAGGGGCTCCCTGTCAGCTCCTCGTCAAGGGCGGAGCCCGGTAACCCCGGCACCCAATAAGAAGCGGCGGGCCGATTCCATCTGGGGCGGAGCTAACGAGCCGAGGGCGTGTCACTCCCCGCTGGATATACGCAGCCACTTACCGGAGGTGACGTCAGATGCGCCCCCAGCTTGAAGAGAACCAGACGCCACCTCCAGCGCGACGATACCTCCCTGCCTCTTTTGGACCGCGCTATCCTGTCCCTGAGCCAAGGTGCACCTTGTGCTGTCCAGCGACTACCTGCCCTTCCTTGCCATCAATCCCTGTGTGAGTCAGTCTTGTCCCGTTTATCTGTGGTCTGTCGGGATTAAGATAAGTGTGTCTAAGTGCCTACCTTCCTATGCTGTACCTCTTGTCCTTGTAATCTCAACGCTCTGCATACAAATATTATAACCTCCTCCGGAGGTCTTGAGAACTGTACCCCTGGTGTCGTGTCATCTAACCCAGCCGTTGTGTCCTTTCCTTAATTGATTTAGCGTAGCGCGACTCGGCCAACGTTCGAGTATAATCGGGTAAACTGTGCAGACGCGGTCATACCAAACCGCTCGGTAAACTAACATCCAAAGCCGCGTCTGTAACATTTGGTGTCGGGAAGTGGGATTCGATCCGGAGCGTGTTTCACGCGCTCGAAATTATAACAACGAAATTTGATTGTGTTTTACAAAAAAAATAAAAACCCGAATTTTGAAAGTCGCGCTATGGCAGACCAAGACGGCTGGGTTCCGGTAGAAGAGAGTGAGGCAGGGTCGATCCAGGACCAAATTGAGGGACAAGAGGAGAGCGAAGCAGTGAGGCTGGCAGATTCGCAAAATAGCGTCGTCGCGCACGAGGTTACGGGCGCGCGAAATGGCGCCTCGCACATGGCCACGGCACCCACGCCCGCGACCGTAGTAGCGCCGCTGGTAGATTTGGACCTTTTTTTCATACAAATGAAGGCCCTTATGGCCCAGAATAGCGAGAAAATGAGGGAGGAAATGAGGGCTCAGAGTGAGCAATTAGGGGTAATAGGAAGCCAAATGGGGGTAATGGGGAACCGGATGGATGCTCAGGGTGAGCGATTGGAGGGCCAAATGGGGTCCAATAGCGAGAAATTGAGGGATGACATGGGGGCCCAGATTGGGGGGTTAGGGAGTAGAATAGAGGGATTAGACAATAGATTAGGGGAAATACAGGAGGGGTTAATGGGGGTTGAAAACAGAATGGCCGCTCAAGAGAATCAAATGGAAGGGATGCAAAAGGGGTTAGAGGGGTTAGAAAACAGTATGGAAGGCAAATTGAGGGACATGAGGGACCAAGCGGAAAGGGAAGTTAAACAAATGGGGCAGCAGATAGAGGGGGTCAGAATGGGGGTAGAAACCAAACTGGATGCTCACAGGGAGGAAATGGAGCAGATGAGGGTGGCATCTGGGCAGGAGATGCAAGTGATGGGAGAGGAGATCAGAAGAGGTGTGAGTGAGGAGGTCGGAGGAGTGCGCGAGGAGGTGAGGCACTGTAAGGAGCACATGGAGAAGGAGGTGAGAAAGGGGACTGTAAAGTTACAAGGGGGCATAGAGGACCTGACGCAGGAGGTGGAACAGCTGACGGTGGGACAGACTGAGTTAGTGGAGCAGGTACAAAGGAACACTGCGGTATTAGGAGGGTTAAAAGCGACACAGAAAGAACTAAAAGACGACTTGATAGCGACGAAGAGGCAATGTCAGATGGTACGTGAGGGACTGACAACGAGGTTGGACGAGGTGATAGAGGTAATGGAGACGAAGGACCGGCAGGTGAGGACGCACATGGAAACGGTCAAGGTAGCCTTAGAGGACGAGCTTGAGGAGACGTACCGGGACATAAAAGAGGTGAAGCAGAAATTAGAAGAAGTGGAAGAAGGGGTGAGCGAAATTAAGAAGTGACGGAGAGAGGATAAGAAAGAGATAAAAGAGGAGATAAAAGAATTGGTCCAAAGTCTGTGTTTGGATCGTGATGATGTGCTCATTAACCGGATGAGGGATTCGCAGGTGATGGAGGAGAAGCGAAGAGGAAGAGGACCCGGTGTAAGTGGTGACCAATATGGTCGTGCGTATGATGCGCCAGGGGATTTAAGAAGCTTGGGGGTCGAGATGGACCCGGGTGTTCGTGAGAGGCCGTTGGTGAAGTGTGCGACAGGTCTGGTGTGCGAAAAAGGAGGTGTGCGAGAAAGTCCGACTCTGGGGTGTGTGAGGAAAAAGTGCGTGCCAAGGAGTGACGGTGCTGGCGAGAGTGAGTCGGTCGTAGCGCGTGTGCGAGGGAGCACATGGGAGCGCGTAGTGAGGAGTGTTACGGAGGGTGTAAAGGGAGAATGCACGCCTGTGGTGAGTGTTACAGAGGATGTAACGGGAGAGGGTGTGCGAGAAAGATGTGTGACGGACAGGTGCATGGGGAAAGAGTGCGCTGTCAAAAGTAAGGAAGAGTGTACACCTGTGGTGAGTGTTACAGAGGGTGTAACGGGAGAGTGTGCGCGAGAAAGGTGTGTAACGGACAGGTGCATGAGGAAAGAGTGCGCTGTCGGGAGTAAGGGTGAGTGCGTTGTCAAGAGTGGTGGTGAGAGTAGTGAGAGTGACAAGGAGCGTGAGTTGGTTGTGACAGGTGAGCGAGGATGCACACCTGGAATGGTAGAGCGTGAGTGGGAATGCACGCTGGAATTGGTAGTGAGGCACGTGGTTGGGTGTGCGAGTGAGAGCACACCTGTGATTGTCACAGAGGAGGTGACCGAGGAGGGGGCGCGAAGAGGTGTGTTGGTGAGGTGTGCGGGTGACGAATGTGTGCCAAGGTGTTCGGTGGTCAGGTGTGTGACCAAGTCGGTGAGCGGAATGAGAGTACCGAGGTGTGAAAGGAAAGGTACGAGGAGCATGGAAATGGCTGCATGTATGAGCAAGAAAGGGGTAGCGTATGCATGTAAGCAGCCAGGTGAAGCATCGACGGTGACCGGGTTAGAGGTTAGAACGACTTTTAGCCGAAGCGGGCCCTCGGTGCGTGCCGGGCTTCGCGTGCCGCGAGAACCAGCGGGGATCCGAGCCACGGCGGGTTCGAAAGGACCGGCCTGTACGATCCACGCTGGGCCTCGCGTGGAACGGCCGCGTCCGGGCTCCACTAGGCGGAGCGGGCAGCCCGATAGGAAGGGTCGTCATGGCGACCACTTTTTGGTGAGACGTGCCGGCAGGTCGAGAGCGGGACATTGGATGGCTCCGTGCCGAGATGGTGCGTGGGATCTCGGCTCGGGTAAGGCCCCGTCCCTGCCACGAATGCGGGACGTATCCAGCCGCTGGCACCAAACAACCCGCATTCATGGCTTGGCTGCACGAAGCCGAGCTTTAGAAGTTAATTGGCGCACCGAGAGGCATTAGTGAGTAGACTGTGTGATCAGGTTAGTGTTTTGGACCCAAAATTAGAGAAAAACAAAATTTGATGATTGGCAAAGGATTGGCAGTAATGATTGGCAGATGATGGGTAGTGATTGGCAAAAATTTTGATTTGTTGAAATTTGATGTGCAAAATTGGTAGTGGGAGATGCCCGATGTGGTGGGATGGCAACTCCCTCATCCCTCACAAAAGTGGGGCAAATGCGCTATAGCTTATGGGGTGTATGGCAGTGAAAACTAGCCCGGGTGGGTTAGGATATTGATAGGGATCTAGCGAAGATGACATTAGGTGACGTTAAGGTTAGTTAGTGACAATGATACCTGTAGTGGGGATGCAGGTAGATTAGTGTGGATTATAATGACGAAGGAGCGCAATAGTTTAAAGGGGCGACTGGGAAGCGCGAGTTTCAGAGGGGAGTAGTTAGATGAGATGATGCCGTGTGTGTGAGAATTGAACAGGTGTGATTGCACAGGTGTGCAACTGGACAGGTGTGTGGAGCAGTGTATGAGTAGTGAGTGTGTGGATCAGCGCGAATGCGCTTGGGGAGAGAAGGGTGCAGGTGGCACCAGGTGTGAGAGCACAGGTGTGCAAGTACAGGTGTGTGGAATATATGGAGCAGAGAATGAGTGGTGTGGAGAGAGTTGGAGTAAGTGGTACGGGGTGGTGTGCATGGTGCGAAGGTGTGGAAGGGGGAAGAGTGGACCCCTTTCACGAGTACCCGGGGCGGGTAGTGTAAGTGTTAGGTAGAGGGTATAGGTAAATTGTGGTTGGATATTGGCATTTGTGGTGCGGTTGCAGAATGGTATTGTGGATGGGTGCATTAGTGTTGTGGAAATGGCGGGGCGTGTAGCCTGTTAGTGTGTGTAGTTGGTTGGGCACTCCACCACTGTAAGGATGTCGGCCAGGTGAGGCCGCAGGTGGGCTCTGGGAGCCGGTAGAGTTGTGGATGGGGCCCGAGGATCCGGAGGACGGACCCGGGTAGCCCAGTGCCAGAGAGGGCACCGAGTGGGGAGAGCGCCAGAGGGCCTTCCCCAGGTATAGGTTAGGGTAAGGAGCAGGTAAGCTCGGAGGCAACTGCAGTGGTGGAGGTGTGCAGGTGGGTAGACCTGCTGGGAGAGCTACACGTCGCAGCCCAGAAATTGTGCGAGGGCACCGGGAGATGAATCGGGGGAGTGAGACCCCAAATTGAAAAGCACCACAGTTTGGACAATGGGAATTGGTTTTTAGAACCCATAGTGTAAGAGGGCCAATGGTTTGGCAGGAGAAAGACCCCGGGTAATGTAAAGTTGTTAAAGTCATTTAGGAAATAGTTAGGATTGATGAACCTGTCGCACCATACGCAGCCACTTACCTGTGGTGATGATGATGACTCGACACCTGTGTTTTCTTTTGTTCTGTGTTGCAGGAAATGAGAATTGCTGTTGGATTTGTGAGACGCATCACGACGTGGATGAGACATTGGGGTGATTCCATCTCTCCCTCCTTAGGAGGGACTGATGATGAATTGGTGATGGCAAATTTTGATGTTGAGTTGGGGATGGCAAATTGTGATGAGAGTTGGAAATAGCAAATTTGATTGGTTAGGAGGGAGAGAAGACGAATTTGGTTTATGGGAGGAACGGGGAAGACAGTAGGGACGTTTGTTGATTTGTAAAGTAGATGTTTATGGGTAGTGTTGTGTTTTGTGGATACAGTAAGGGGTAAGGGAGGGGCCATGTAGGTTACCTGGTGGTGGGGGGGGCGTACGGTAGGAACGTACCTGTCTCACATGGTTCCCATGTGCCCCCAGTGTGCATCATCTTGTATTGCGTGCACTTTTGCGCCCTTACCACCTTACTCACTTGTCTTCTTCTTTTGTCTCCCACCTCCGAGGATCTGGCTTTGGGGCAGAGAGAGAGGAGAGAGAGGTGCTGGCTCCGCAGTTGTGGGCCTGCACTTTCGCTGCTTGCTGCCGGGATCGATACACCACCATATGGACCGCAATTTTTGTGGCCGCCCACCATGGACCGCAGTTCTTTTGCGGGCAAGCACCACCCGTCGATGGACCTATGGGTCAACGTGGCACCTATGCCAGACAGGTGAACCACTAATAGTTGGCCCCCTGACGGCCACAATAAAGAAATGGACGCGGTTGGCGCCTTTCTTTATTTTTTAAAGAAGCCAGAAGGCCAAGTGCACCACACGAAGGCAAGACCAGCGGCAGAACATCGGCCGGCTGCGACACCACCGGTGATTTATGAACCTTTTATTGGTGCACCGGATGGTGCTGACTGTGTTATGGGGTGGTGCTTTTGGTGCTTGGAAGGGGTGCTCTGCACATTATTAAAGGCCGTAAGGCCACAGAGCACTCGTGGGTTGGTGTATCGATGCTGGCATGCGTGCTCTCTCTATGCATAACATCTGCATGTGTTCCTCCAAAAACAGGTCCTGGATCGTAGTGTAAATATCAGTGTAGTCTTGTGTAAATAATGCTCCCTACCGGCTGTATGTTTAGTTTGAGAATTCTTTCCGCGATTCGGTTATCCTGTGGGTGTGTTTCTGTGAGGAGAAGGGTGCAACGTCGCAGGGGGACATATTTACTCATTTGTGAACATCTGTAAAACTGTCGCACTCAAGGTAGAGTTAATAGTAGAGGGAACTACATCTGAGTGCCACACTAAAGTAGGTAAAAATTTATCGGGTCGGGACGCCCCGAGGTAGAGAAGGGTGCAATGTTGCGGATATGGGATTTGGCCTCCATCCATATCCGCTTGTAAATATTCCCCTATTTCCCCAATACTCCCCAACTATCCCCAATCCCCCATTCCCTAGTCCCATTGTCTGTAAACAACACTCTGTAGAACCGACCTTCCCCTTTTTCCCCCATTAAATGTCGTGCCCAGGTTCACCGCATCTCACGTAGACAACTATAGGACATCTTGCTAGTTATTCTTAGTCTATGTCAGTTAAGGACTCGTTTCCATTAATTCTGACTCTTCGTTGCACCAGAATGTGATTGTATG